>NC_083099.1:143516114-143827614 GCF_949774975.1 Lagenorhynchus albirostris | reverse complement strand
CCCCTGCCCCTTGGCCTGCAGGGTGGGCTCCGCGAGACAGGAGAGGAGGACAGCACCCCCTAGGGCCAAGTTCAGGCTCCTGGGGGTCGCACGGCCCCAGTGCAGCTGAGTGGGCCGGCGCCCCTGCTCCCCAGCTGCAAACATACGCCGGGGCCACCAGGCTCAGCGGGTCACCTCTCCTCCCTGTCCCCCAGCCCTGGGACCCCCAGCCCCCGCCTACAGCAGCCACCGTGCAGTATAGGCTTCCTGGAAAGACGGACACGCATGGGGCAGGACGAGGGGGCAGGAAATGCTCAGAAGAGCCCAGAGGAACCTCAGTCCCCTTCCCTCGTGGTCAGTTCTGAGACTGAGACCCAGAGAAGGGAAAGGTGTCCCTGAGGTCCCTCCACGGGGGGCCGTCCCGCTGCGTCCCCGGGGTCTCGCACGCAGCCAGGCTCACAAGGCACAACGTGGGCAGCCCCACGAGAGACTCGAGCACCAGCAGTGGCCCACGCCGTGGCCCGGCCCTGCCTGTGGGTGGGACGCGGCCCCGCCCGGGGCTGCAGCTGCTGCGGGCCTGGACAGTGCCAGGTCAGGGGCCCCGTGCGGGCACCTGGGGCGGGCCCAGCCTCCACACTGACTGCCACCTGGCTGGGGCCCAGGGACGGGCGAGGGGCAAAGGGTTGCGGGGGCAGGAGCCTGGAATCAGTGGCTGTAGGCGATTTGCCTCAAACCTTCCTGCCCGTCACAAAAGATGTCAGTGGTTCGATACAAAGGGGCAGGCAGGGCGGCCCCCACGTACTCAGAGAGGAAGACAGTTGGCCAGTCACCTGCCCTGGGCTCCAGCCTCTGACCCTGGGTCTGGAGGCTGGATCGCGGACATGACCTGCACGTGGTCTGGCCCAGGAGCACCCCTGCTCCCCCGGCTTCCTCCTGGTGGTCCTGGCCCGGAGCACATTCACATCCCGTGGTCTGTCCCTAAGCTGTGAAAGCCTTTCCCTGGAGGCGGCGGGGCCCCAGCCAAGGGTGGCCGAGGCCCCAGGAGCCCTGCCCCACCCCCGGGCGCTCTGAGCTGGTGGACGGGCAGTGCCCATCAGCTTGGGTGTCCTGCGGGAGTGCCGTCACCCCCAGGGTCCCTCGTAGCTTGTGTGGTCCACAGGGTGACCCTGACGTAAAGACTCTCGACCTTTACCGTACTTACACTAGTCTCACCCCGTCTCCAGCCTGGAAGGCGGGCCCGGGGGAGCCCGTAGCTCCCAGAGGACCGTGGAGGGCTATATAGCATATGGGCACCTCAGGAAGAGCCCAGCGGGCAGAGCCTACCCCAGTGCAGGCTCACGGCACCGGGCTCCCAGGAAATCAGCCCACTGTCACTGCCCCCATTTTCCAGATGAGAAACCGAGGTCCCAGAGGGAAGGCAGGGGAGCTGCTGGAACCCCGGCAGGTGAGGGCAGTGCCAGGATGTACCCTGGACCCTCCTTGGGCTCGGCAAGCTGCCCTGTCCCCAGCCAGCAGCCGAGGCTCCTGCTCTCTGACGTCCAGAGCCAGGGACTCCCGGGGCCGAGGTGCCCAGATGTCACGGCTGGCAGAGCACAGAGGCCAGAAGGGCCCTGAAATGGCCACACTCACAGCTGACACACCTGCCTTTAGCGAAAGAACCCCATTTCTAAAGAAATCATAAAAGTCTCACGGCCCCCAAATGAATGGAAGTGGGGTTTCAGTGACTGCAGTTAGGGGTAGGAGCCCAGAGAGTGTACCCCACCCCCACCCCCAGACAGCCGGCTGCCCCAGGAACCGGATCCGAAGGGCTGACAGTCCTGCTGCCTGAGGTCAGCGGCCTCGAGCTGCAAGCTCCCTGCCCTGCCTGCCCTCGCTGGCGGGGGGCAGGGCAGGGGCACGGAGGGACATGAGACAGCTGCAAAGCTGCCCCCCAGGCCCCCAGCAGGCCCTGGTCCTGCAGAAGCATTCGGCCGCCTCTGGGGCCTTGGGCAGCCCAGGCTTTCCACCCTCAGGTATCTGCCTCCCCGGCTGCCCTCGCCGGGGTGAGGCCACTTTGGGCTCACTGCAGGCTCAAGTCCAAGCCCCACCCCCTGGCAACTGGAGGGAGGCCAGCAGTTCCGGATGGGGCGGTGGGAGGGGTGGGGGCAGTGGCTGGAGACCCAGGGCCTGCAAAGGGCCCCAGGCTTAGGGTAGTGTGCTCAGTCTTGTAGGAAAGAACAAATGACCACATCACAGGAAAACTCTTCAGTCTTCGAGTGGAACTGTACCAGCTGCCATGGATACGGAGGCCTGAGGGCGTGGGTTTCCCTGTAACCCCCACTGTAAGCTGCCTTCCTGAAAGGGCCTTTTTTATTGCCCTTTAATCTGCTTTTCTTTCTCAAAATAAACCCAGGGTGGCAGCCACAAGCCCCACAGGGCCAGAGGAGCAGGGAGGAGAGCAGCTGCATCTCCCGCTGAAGGAGCAGCCCTGGACCCTCCACTCCACCCTCCAGCCTCCAGTGGGCCAGGGACACTGCAACAGATGACTTCCTGCTGGAGGAAACCGACACCACTGCCAAACTGATGTCCGAAGGCGGATGCCTTTGTTCATAATGAGCTTCCGGGAAAACAAAATGGACAAGAAAGAGGTGATCCCGGCAGGACACGGGGCCCCGCAGATTCACACTTAGCATCAGTCGATGTGAAGACTTGGAGCCAGGCTGGGACATAACGAGATGGGGGCGGTCCTCACCCGCAAATACAGGACATCCACGTCCACACGGATCAACCCAGAAAAGGCAGGTCCTGCGCGTTACTGAGGCACAGGGTGGGGTCCGCCCCAGGGGCGAGACCGAGGCGTGGAACCAGTGGGCGGCGGGGTTGTGTTATAGTCTTCTAGTCACTTTTGCACAAAGTAACATCCGTAACGACCACCTTCCCTCAACGCACGGACACCTACTCCCCGCCAACGGGAAGGGCAGAGGACGCGACTTTCAGGCTGGCTGGAAGGAACCCGCCAAGTGGCTTGTCTTGTTTCCAGAAGGGGAAACTGAGGCCCGAGGGATGTGCTCGGGTCAAGTCAGAGAGCTGGTCGAGGCCGGCCCCACCGGGACAGGGTCTGCCCGCTCCCCCGCCGCCCACTGCCGCGAGGCTGGCTGGTTTCCACTCACTCCAACAAATGCAGACCTGAGCCTCGGGGAGGCAAGTGCAGGTCGGGGTGGGTGCCCGTTCTCCACGGCGGCTGTCAGCCCCGCGCCCACCTGGGGGGGCCCGCGGGGAGGGCCGCCCGGTACCATCAGGTCCCTAGAGGTCGGCCTCTATTTGGAAGGCCCCAGGGGCCCCTGAGGGCAAACCGAGAACCCATCGCCTGGAGCCAGCTCCCCGGAGCAGTGCCGGCGAGAGGGCGCAGGCCCGGCCCGGACACCCACAGGCTGGCCTTCAGAACTTACAGTACAGAAAGGCTCCCTGCCCCCCAGAGAGCCAGCTGGCCCTGGCATCTTCCCCCAGGCATCAGCCCGAGCCCTAAACTGGGGAAGCTTGCGGAGCCCTTCTCTCTCGCAGCCCCGATCAGAAAACCACGTTACAGCCAGGGGTCTAGGGAAGCGAGGACACAGCGCGAGGTGAGGTGGCCGGCCCAGCCGGCCGTGCGCTGACGGCCACACTCCTGGGTGTCCAGGAAGCACTGCTCGTTCCATGTGGGGCATCAGGGCCGGGCTGGCCAAGGGGAGACCTACAGGTCATACAGGCTTTGCCCTCCACTGGCCCGCCGGCCCAGGCCGGCAGCCTCTTCCTCCCTGGCCCTTCAGCTGCCCCCACTGATCCCTCGTCCTGCTTAGTCTGTGCCACCCACCGGCTCGGCTCCCCTGCCTCAACGTGCATTTATCTTTCCCAGCCCTCCCTCCAGTGCTGTTGTCTCCATGGTGCAGACAGGAGCCTGGGTGGAGACCCCTGCGCCTGCTCGAGCCTCTCTGGAGAGGCGGGCCCAGCCTCTCAGGAAGTGTCTGTCCCCCACATACCAGGCCCTTCCCGTGGTCCAATCTCACAGGGCAATGCTTCCCCAAGACCACTCTCCTCCCACCTGGCCCCGGCCCACTGGCCGTGCCCTAAGAGGGAGCCGCCGCTGCCCAGCAACAGGCAAGCGCTCTGGCCACGCGGGGCTGCGGACGTGCAGCGGAGCACACTGTCCGCCCGCCAGACCAGGTCCGGAGGGCTCAGCCCAAACCCACACAGGCCGGGACGCAGACAGTGGCTGATGTTTCTGCCTTCCTGGGCTTGCTCCTGTGAAAGCTCCTTCTAGCTCTTCCCTGCTTCTGAGCGGGGAGCGGGGAGTCGGGGGCCTGAGGCAGGGAGAGCAATTCTGCGTCTGGACTTTCTGCTCTGGAAGGAGGCAGATCAGGCCCGCCTGTGCAGCCTGAGAGTGCCGGCTAGGCTCCTTCAGGCCTGCTTCCTGGGCTAATTAAGGTGTCTCCTGAGGTTCAAGGTGTGTGGGGTGGCCATACGGCCAAGCCCGACAGGTGTGACACTGGCCATCCCAGGCCAGAGGTGCTGAGGAGAGCAGCAGTCAGGACAAGTCCAGGGCACCAGGACAGACCCCAGGAGGGGCACTCATCTAGCTCTGCCAGGTCCCAGCTGCAGGACCCTGGGCAGGTCAGCAGGAAGGCCACCACCTTTGGCCTCCCCTGTACAAGGGGGGTGGGAACAGCTCTGCACTAAAGAAAATGCCCCAGAGCGGCCCTGGAGGCAGTGGTTTGGGGGAAGCACGGTGCCCCCAGTCGTGTTTCATAACGACCTGGTTAGAGCCGGGGCTCTGTGGGCCTGCGGGGACCTGCCCATCCTTCACTGGCCTCCGCTCAGCTTGGCCTCCAGGAAATGGTGCTTCTGAGACGCGCCACCGGGAAGGGGTGCGGGGAGGGCCTGGGGTCGGCAGGAGCGGCGGCCGGCGAGAGCACCCTGTCCGGCCACGGCCGGCAGCGCGGACACACCCCCGGCGGGCCGGACGCAGAGGCCGTGGTGGGCGGCACGTACGCGGGCCCCCGGCGCGCGGGGGCGGGTCCAGGACGCGGACCGGGAAGGGAACCGGGGCTGGGAGGGGGAGGAGGAGGCGGGAGGCGCAGGCCGGGAGGAGGACCTGCTGACCGCGTGCCCCAGGTGCCGCCGAGGGAGCGGGAGCGCCCCAGGGACCCGGGGACAGCAGCACCCCCGCCCGCCGGCGACCGGCCCCCGCGTGCCCGCGCCCACCTTGCGCATCGCCGCCGCTGGTCAGCACGCCGATGGCCTTGCCGGCCCCGGACATCCGCAGCTTCTCCAGATCCACGGTGGCCATGGTGGCGCCGACTCGGCCGCACTCGCTCTCCCGCCGCGCGCCGCCGCTGTCGCTGGTCCCGCCCCGCGCCCTGCGCTCCGCCCCGCGCTGTGTGATGTCACCGCTGTCCACGCCGGGGCGGGGCCGACGTGCACCCGGCACCTGGGCGGCGGAACTGGGGCTCGACCCGGCAGCGCCGGCCTTTTTGTTCAAGTTTCTAAACCTGTTCAGTCTAACAAGGGGCGCGTTTATTGAGGGGGCGGATCGCGGCCGTCTGGGTCTGTTAGTCACACCCTGCGGCAAAGTTGGTCAAGCACGGTGACCAGACCTGAGGGAAGGCCAGCCAAGGGAGGCCAGACGAGTCCCATTGCCAATCGCTGCCTGCCCGGCTTCCCGCAGGAATTTCTTATTCCGGGCGCCGGTCTGTTTCAACTTCGTTCATTGCAGGAGCCACAGAAGCTCCACCCCGACTCGGGGCACCCCTGGTGATGGCCCTCCCACCCGGAGGGGTGCATGATTAAGATGCGAAAAGAGTTAAGAGGAAAACCAGCCAGCATCCATCCATCCATTCATTTATCCCTTACTTCAGTAAATGTTTGCCGGACCCTTGGAAACCTGCACACCAGGCATCGTGTGGGGTGGGCACCTGGGTCAGGACAGGGGGCTCTACCTTGGGTGGTCAGTGGGTCAGTCACTCGGAGCCATGAGGCCCCTCCCCGGATCCAGGTCCCCCGAAAGGTGGGACTCCAGCCCAGTCACCAAACAGACTGGACCCTTGCCCTCAGGAAGACTGGTCGCTGGTGGGAGAGTCCCCGTGAACCAAATCGGGGGCTTTGAGGAAAGGCATCCATCGTGACAGGGCCCAAGACACCCAGTGGGGTGGGGGGCTGGGGGTGGGGGTGGGTAACATTCTGTTTCTTTCTTTGAATTAATTAATTTATTTTTTTATCTGGCTGTGCTGGGTCTTAGTTGCGGCACACGGGATCTTCACTGTGGTGTGCAGGGTCTTTTTTTTTTTTAGTAACGGCATGCGGACCCTTAGTTGCGGCATGCGGGATCTATTTCTCTGACCAGGGATCGAACCCAGGCCCGCTGCCTTGGGAGTGCGGAGGCCTAACTGCCGGACGGCCAGGGCAGTCCCTGTAGCATTCTGTTTCTTGAGCTGAGTGGTGACACAGGTGTGTTTGCTTTATGAAAATTCAACAAGCTGATCACCTATGATTTGTCCCTTTTTCTTTATATATGTTATGTTCTAATACAAAGTTTACGTAAAAATATTCCATTGTTGGGGCAGGGGGAGGTATGAGTCAAAGGGAGAGAGTTTCAGTTCTGCAAGACGAGTGTGTCCCAGAGCTCACTGTCCAGCCTGGTGCTGGAAGTTAATCATTCTGTAGTGGACACTTAACACGTGGCTCAGAGGGTACACGTATGTTAAGTGTTCTTATCACGGGTAACAGCAAATATTTCTTAAATTATCACAGAGGGGAAAGAGGGACCTCATTAGTCACAGCTGTGCCAAGTCAGGCACGGATAAGAATCTGGGCAACTTGACTGACCTCCTGGCCTCAGGTTAAGAAGATGGAAGAATGGCAGGGTCTCACAGGCAGCCCTCAAACTCTCTGTGCCCCGAGGCCCCCCGCCCTTGTGTGGATGGTGGCCTCACCACTGGGCACACAGCTGTCGTCCTGGGGTCTCTGTCACCATCAGTTTCCCTTGTGGAATTCGTGGTCACCAGCTCCCAAATCGTCCTCCTTCGTTTGGGCAGAGCGCACATCCTCCAGGAGGTTCCTGAGAAAGGGCTCAGGGCGTTTTGAGATTCTGCCTGTGTGAAATTGGCCTTTCTCGACCCTGTTACTTGATTGAAGGCTTGGCTGTGTGTAGAATCTTGGATGAGAAATCATCGTCCTACAGAACTTTGAAGGTGACTTCCGTCATTCCTTGATTCCAGTGTTGCAACTGGGAGCTCAAAGCCGCCTGACTCCTCTGTGTGTGCACAGGACCCAATATTTCCTCCCTAGAAGCGTGCAGGACCTTCCTTTCCCGGGGGCTGTGAAATTCCACAGGAAATGCCTTGTGTGGGTCTGCTTCCCAGTGCGGGGCCGGGCACGTTCTGGGTCCTTCCACGGCAGCAGTGCGTGTGTTCTATCCAGGACAAGTTCCTGCACCATTTCCCCGACAACTCTTTCCTCTCTGCATTTTCCCTTTACTCTTTCTGGAACTCCTGGTATTTACATTTTGATATCCTATCCTTTACTTTCCATTTTTAGAAAGTCTTAGCTTGACTTTCCTATTTTATAACTCATTCTGCTGTATGTTCAGAGAGCTTTCTTCAGCTTGCCATGCCAACCTGGTGTAAAGTTCTCCGTTTCTGCCGTCATGGTTTTGATTTCCAAGAGCTGTTCCTTTTAACAGAGTCTTGTTCTTGTTTCATGAATACAGGGCCTATCTCTCTAAGAATCTTACAGTTTTATTTGGTTTTTTTAACATTCATTCCTCCCTTCTGAGTCTCCCTTTTCATCTGTGCTGCTTTCTTTCTTTCCTTTTGTCTTGGTCTCTGCCATCCTAGGGGCTTCTCCAATGTCTGGGAATCCTTGGCTATCTGTGATTAAGAGGCAGAACCTCTGAATGTGACAGGTGACTTTTGGTTGTTGAGTCTTGCTGTAGGGTGAGCTTTCTGGGCCATTTTTTGGGTAACCCCCAGAACTGTTGTCCCTTTGGGTTGGTCAGATTCAAGAAAAGAATCTTCCAGCCTCTTGTCTGGAGGGAAGATCGCGTCAGGAGCTGGAAGAGGGGCTGGAGCCCCTCATGCAGCCTTCTGCCTGGTGATCTGGCCACTCACTTTCCATGTGGACCCCTTGCCTCAGTTGTTTATGGCATTCCCAGGTCCAGACACTCTGCCCGACCTCCAGAGTAGAGCTCCTGACCTCTGCTGGGGAGAGGGACGGATGGGGGCTCCATTTATCAGCCAGCCTGACCCCTCCTCTCCCACCAGGCTCATCGGCAGAAGCCTCAGGACCACTCAACGCTTGGCCGGGGGGGCCGTGTTTAAGCCCGCCGTTCTTCTGGAAGACTGTGAGGGGTAGATCGGCTTGCATACTGGGGGACCCCGACCTTGTACTGGCCCAGCCTGGTTGTTCGCACCAGCTGCAGAAGCACTTCAGATCCCAGCCCGTCAACCACAGGGACGACCCTTTCCTGGGCTCCAACCACAAGCCTTGTCTGCCTGCTCCAGGCTCATAGTCTGTGAGCCCAGGAGACACAGGTGCTGCACATGGGGTACAAAGTTGGACAGAGACGCGGGGAGGGGACCCTGCCCAGGGAGATGGGGGACGGGGGGACCGTGAGTGCCCAGGATGGCCCCTCCGGGAGAGAGGCAGGGCAGACCTGGCTGAAAGCAGAAGAGGGGTTTTGATCATCCCCCTGCAACTCGGGAGAGCCTTGAAGGCCTGTGGTCCAGGGTTTGTTGGCTTGCTTTTCCATTTTGCCGTGGAGGATTCAAGCGTGCACGTAGGCAGAGAGAGCAGTACGATGGCCCCGTGCCCCCCTCTCCAGCCCCCCGAATGTTCCGTTCAGGACAGGGTAGGAATTTCAGGAAGACGGCTCTGAGTGGAGGATGGAGGGAGGGGTGGCGCATCTGGGGGCCGTGAGCAGTGATGGCTGTTCTGGGGCGGTGATGGTGGAGAGGGGACGGATCTGTGAGGTGTCTAAGAGGCCCAGCAGGAGGGTCTGGGCGTGCAGGTGGGGAACGAGGGAGGGGGGCTACTGCATGCCGTGGGAGATTGGGGGGGCAGTCGGGGCTGGAGATCCTCTTCCCCCTGACACCCTGCCCTCCCGGGCGCCCCTTTAGCTCTGGAAGCACTGCTGCTGCACCTGTCCCACCCCCATGCCCAGGGCTGCCCCTGATCGCCCCGTAAAGTAACGTCCACCCCCCTTGGAATGACAGGAGCCATTTACAGAGAACAGGGTGCCGGGAGTTCAGCCTCCTTGGGATGGAACGCTGCCCTTCAACACACGGGAGGAAGACGCCCTTGGCTTTCCCACATCCGCTCGTGCAGGGATCCGTGAAGCCAGGCAGCCGGGGCTCAGGGCAGAAGGGGGGCGACTGCCCAGCCACGGAGAGCACAGCCTGGCCACCTGCTGCACCAGCCCGCCTCAGCCAGGATGCAGGGACACGGTGGCAAGCAGCTGTGCCTTTTGGAATTCATACTTTTTAAGTTATTTAAAAATCAACCAGAGTGACAGAACAGTTTACAAAGGAAAAATCATCTATAATCCTTGTTTCAACACAACTGTCCTCATCTTTTCAGTGTTTTCTTCCAGTATTCCCCTCTCTATACACACACATACACGCATATACATACACATGTACGTATGCATGTCTACATGCGTGTACACACATATATTCATACACACGTCTATGTACATATGCTCTCTTTTTATATACATTCTGTCTCTATATAAATATACACTTTCTAAATGTATATGCATATACAGGGGACCCTTGAAAACATGGGTCTGAACTGTGGGTCCATTTATATGCAGACTTTTTTCAATAAATATATTGGAAAAACTTCTGGAAATTTGTGATCATTTAAAAAAAACTTGCAGACAAGCCACATAACCTAGAATTATCCAAAAAAGTTAAGAAAAAGTTAAGTATGTCATGAATGCATAAAATATATATATATATACATATAACATACAAAATACACGTTAATCAACTGTTTATGTTATCGGTAAGACTTCTGATCAACAGTAGACTATTAGTAATTAAGTTTCAAGGGAGTCAAAAGTTATGCTCAGATTTTCAACTGTACAGGTGTCACTCCTGAGTTGTTCAAGGGTCAACTGTACATACTCTGTCATAGATAGATAGGTAGATAGATAGGAAGATAGATAGGTAGATAGATAGACACTTTCTAAGTACACACGTACACGCTCTATATATAAAGAGATAAGGGGATGGACGGACAGAGTGTATGTACACACGTATGCACTCTGTGTGTATACATGGATTTTACATACATATAAATATAATTTAATAAGTATCTCGTTCACCCACCGGGCTTGTATTTATCATTCTTATTGTCTGTCTGGATAACATCCCAACCTCTGGGATTATTTCTCCTTGGATACTGAACGTTTAGTTCATTTTCAGAGTCGGATTCACTAATTGTGCGGCGCTGGCCAGCCTGGGCTCTGTGCAAACCTGCCCCAGGCACGCACCGTCTGGAGGGGACGGTCAGAGAGCAAGTGACCAGGCAAAGGGGACTGTGTCCTGAAGGGATGGAGAGGAGGCCGTGGCGAGAACGAGGGGCTTCCCTGAGACTGGGGTGTGTTATGTTTGGGATGGGCGTCCTCTGGTGGGTGGTGTCTGTCGGAGGGCTGGGGGGCTTCAGCGGGGCTGCATGGAGCTCACCATTGCGGTCATCAGTTACCCGGCAGCTTAGAGCCAGGCTGCAGGAAAAGCCGCAGGTGGAGCAGAGCGGCTGTCAGAGCCCCCCCGGGGGCCTGGTCCCCCCTGAGTGCCTGTCCCCGGGATCCCTGTGAGACCCCTGCCTGCGGTGCTGCCACCAACCGCCCAGAGGGACTGCACGTCCTGAGAGAATTAACAGAGGTGAGGCGACCCTCCTGGAAGCTTCAGGTTGGCAGTCAGATGACCGGAGCTCGGGTGACAGGGCGAGTCCAGTTCAGACCACCCGCCAAGGGCTCAGCCCCGCTCGGTTATCTCGACTCTGACCGTGTCCAGAGCGCTGTCTGCTCCCAAGCCCACCCAGCCCCCGACACGTCCGCCTGCACCGGGCTCTTCACCGCTTGTTAGTGATGACCCCCGACCCCGTCCAGGGGTCCAGCACGATAGGGTATGAAATTCACACCCCTTGTTCACAGATTGTTAACAACTTCAGAACACTGACAGCTAAGCCTCCAACCAAGTGCGGGAAAATAAGACCTTTGCCAGCCCCGTGCAGATGAAAAGAGCGACGTTGGTGTCATGGCCAAATCCTGTCCCTGTTAAAGAAACAGGTACTCGTGACCCTTGCTAAGGTGGTAAGGAACTTTGTTCTAGGGGGACCCCTGCACTGGGGTTTGCAGGAGGGGAGAGAGGTCCGGCTCAACTCTGAATACAACGTGGAAAGTGGGGATTTATGGCCAAGGAGCAAAGGTGAGGCCAGTGGATGGAAATTACAAAGAGCAAACACTGAGGTTAGGGGATGCGGCTAAGCCCCTCGACGGGGCCCTTCCTGAGGGCGGGCCAGGTGACCAGCTGTTGAGGGTGGGGATGAGAAATGCAGCAGATATCGAGAGACATCAGAGTCCAAGGATGGGGATCTCCCCGAAACTGACTTGGCAAGACTCTTGCCAAAACTAAGGACCAAGGACAGAGGCCAAGTCTGAGCCAGCTCAGAGGAGCCCAAGTGGAGTCTGGTCAAGGGCAGCGTCTGTGCCCCCACCCAGCTCACATGCTGAAGCCTCAGCCTGCAGCACCTCAGAACGTGGCCGTACTTGGAAGCAGGATCTCATGGAGGGGCCAAGATAAACGGGGTTGTTAGGATGCGCCCCGGTGTCCCCCTGAGAAGGGGAGATCAGGACACTGACCTGCACAGAGGGACAACCATGTGAGGACCCAGGGAAGAGACAGTGGTCCACACGCCCAGGAGGGGGGCTTTGCGAGGGACCAGCCCTGCCGCACCCGGATGTGGGAATTCAGCCTCCAGGACTGGGAGAGAATAAACATCTGTCATTTGAGCCCCCCGGTCTGTGGCACTTTGTCGCAGCAGCCCAAGAAACGAGCCCGGGGACGGGCTGTACACATGAAACCGCTGGCTGGTGCCCCCTCACCCACTGGGCAGACACACGCTTCAGGGTGTCGCGTAGCCGGCAGTCGTTCGGTGCTGGGTGTGCAAACCAGCTTCCGGCCCCACAGACAGACAGACAGGAGCAGTGGACGGACGGTCGGCCCCTGAGGAGCAAGCAAAGCGCAGGGGCTGCAGAAGGGCAGGGCCTGCTCTGGACAGTCGTTGTCTCGTCCTTGTGTCCACTTTGCTTAAAATGCAGGACGAACACAGCATCAGCAAACTCAGGCTGCTGACGGCAGGGAAGGATGCAGCTCACGGCCCCTGCGTGCCTCCTGCTTCCCACACCTCCTTCCATGCACAGCACAGACGGACAGACAGATGGGACTCGGGACTGCCGCGAGCCCCGCCCCCCCCGCCCCCCGTGCTCAGCTCCCAAAAGTGACATTTCCTGAACTTGTGGAAAGTGACACGGGTGCAGTGGAGGCCACCAAAGGGAGCACTGAGCCCCCGGTGGAGGGTCTCCATGGACCCATCCACAGAAGGATTCTGACGAGGCCGGGTCTCCAGAGCCTGGCGTGAGACCCAGTGGTGCCGGGGCTGCAGGGGGCTCAGAGGAGGGCCGGCCGCGGCTGTGCTCAGCAGCGGTGGGGGTCCTGGGAGGGTGTGACAACGATGGGCTGGGTGTCTGTGACACCTGTGTTCACCCTGGTCAGCTCCCCGATATACTCCTCCACCACTGCCATGGTACCCACACCACGTCGTCCCCACCGGCCTCTGCAAACTTCATCCAGCCCTGCTTCGTCCTGTGGGTGGGTGGTGGCCGGGGGCAGAGACAGCAGCTGGGCTCTGTGGGGAAGAGCAGCTCTCAGGTAAGCAGGGCCCCCCACCCCTGCCGCGTCGGGAAGGGCCTCCGCTCCATTTCCCCACCCCCCCAGCCCGGAGGACCCTGCCCAGGGCATCCCCCCCCAACCCCGGAGGACCCTGCTCAGGGCATCCCCCCACCCCCACCAAGCCTCAATTCTGGTTTCCTCCCCGCTCTGGCCCTTCCCTTGTCCACAGATGTGATCTGGCCTCCAAGCTGGGACGCTCCACGTGCGGCCACGGCTGCTGTGTCCCTCCTGCCGTCACTGCCCGCTTCCCCCGCCCCACTGCTGCCCACCTAGCCCGGCCCGGCCTGGAACAGCGGCCTACTCGTTCATATGACGCTAGTGTCCTCACCAGTGCGTCCCTGTTTGAATAAACAGCTCGACCTTGTGGCCTGGGGCAGTTACCCCCTCCGCTGGAGGGCATCGCCAGCCCCTCCCCAGTACTGTCCTGGGTGGGCCGACATGCCCTGTCCCACCCCCGCAGAGGCTACCTAATGTGTGCCCGGCACAGAGGGTCTCAGTGAGCCACGAGACCCCCAGAAGTCCAAGGGCTGTGTGTCCTGAGCTGGGACCCCCATTCCTGCTGCTACTCCCTGCCGGCCCCCCACCTGGGGTGGGGACAAAAGCCACAGGTGCCAAATCAGCACACGTCCCACCTCTGCCCCCAGCGCCCATGAGGCCTGCAGCCACCCCTCCCTCCGCAGGGCTCTGACCCCCATCAGGGCTTCTATCACGGGGGGCTCTGCAGGTGGGGCTGCGACAGCCCTGGCATCTCCTTCAAGCAACACCACCCCAGCATCTGTGCCAGGTCCTGGGGACATGGCTGAGAGCCAGACAGGGTCCCAGGTCCCACAGTGGCCTCTTTAAGGGCAGACAGACACCACTAGGAAAGGACTCAATTCTGACGGGCTGTCTCCCAGCGGTGGGTGCCACGAGCGAAATAAACACAGCGCTGTCCACGGCGGCCCACGGTGCTCCCATCAGCTGACCTCATGGCTGTCCCGGACACACCACTCTAGCTTCCAGCCCCCGACCCCCGTCCTCTTTCCTGCTTCTGTGTGAGGTCGCCCCCTCTTGTGAGTAGCCTGTCACCGGCATGTCCCTCTAGGACCCCTAATGCTCAGCATATAGAAGAGCCACAGTAAAGGTTTCCCGAATAAATGACTCTGAATGAATGAACGAGGAGCTGAGATCTCACAGGTGAGAAAACAGACATGCGGAGCACCAAGGCAGAGGAGCTCCGAGCAGAGGGAGAAGCCCGTGCAAAGGCCCTGGGGTGGGGACGAGCTTGGCCCTTCGAGGAGCACAGGAGCTAGGAGCGTGTGGGGGGTGGGGCCAGGCCACGTGGGGCAGGGGCTGTGCTGGGGGCAGGGCAAGCCCCTGGGGGCTCCAGCAGAGGGTGGAGCAGAGGGACTCCTGCTCCGGGCATTCTCTTCCTGTTCCAGCCAGCTCAGCCTACACGACGGGCACCAGAAACACAGGGGAACAGAGCCCCCCCGCCCCGAAACAAGCACACTGCACTGGAGAGCATGTCGAACCCACTGCAGTGACTTTAATTTCAGCGCACACGACGGCTTTGTGCCGCCACAGGCACGGCTGCTGACAGGCTGGCTGTCGACGGCACTCGGAACGTCGCAGCGCCTGGTCCTAACCTCCCCCTCGGTCCCTTTCCAAGCCAGTGGCCGTGCATGTGAGGTCTGCTCTGGCGCTGGCAGCGTCCTCAGGTGCTGCCCGCCTCCTCCCACGCTGCCTGAAGGCGGGGGTCCTGGATCAGCAGGGGAAGGTGGGCGCCTCGGCCACCGGGCGGGACATGCTCTGGATGGCCCACTGCAGGATGCCGTCGAAGGAGTGCTGCACGACAGAGCAGAGAGCGGGGCTTGGGCCAGAACCTCGGGGCACAGGCGTGCCTGCCCTGGCCTCCAGGGCCACCTGCGTCATAAACATCGTGGTGGGAAGGTGCTATCCAACCCAGCCCTCCTATACAGAGATGCGGAAACAGGGGGCACGCCTCATCCCACACTCCTCCTCCGAGCTTCCTGTAAGCCCAGGCACAGCCGCCACGGCTGTTCTGTCAACTGGTGGCCTCTTCCCGGATGTCTCGGCAGGACCAGCTCCTTCCCTCACTCTGCCCAGCTCTGCGCAGGGCCTGACGCTCCAGCGGGACTGGAGGCGCCGTGGGAGTGCCTGATATTCCAGCAGAACGGGGGTGACCTGCTCCACAGGGGCTGGTGACTCTGCCCCACTCTGCCCACCTATGTTGGCACCTCGGGTCACCCCTGGCCCTCTTGGGGCCTCTAGAGACAGCTTCAGTGTCTGGGACTGCCCGTGCTTGGCCCACCACCCAAGGCAGGGCCCCCGTGGTCAGCTGGGATGCCCAAGGTGCCACGCCAGGCCCCTGAGGACACGTACTAGCCACCTGGGGTCTGGGGGTGGCTGGAGGACTTTAACCTTTTCTAAAAGCCACCTTTTCTTCCCAGTGATTCTAGCTGTTCATCGTCGGGTGGAGGGGCCTGGGTTGAGGAGGGGGAGGGAGGGATGTGCAAGGGGGCGTGGTCCCAGAGTGCCTAGCCCCAGGGAAAGTCACGGCCTCCACATCAGGCTTCAGGGGCCCCGGCGCTGGTTCCTGAAGCCGCCAGCTCTCCAGGGTCCAGGCCCCGGGACCTCCAGGGCAGCTAGAAAGGGGAGCAGCTTGGGGACCGCTCTGGCTCGTTTGTGCGCGGAGGGGCCAGCGCCATCTGGGGTGACGTGGGCCTGTGGCGTCCAGCGTTCCCAGCACAGGGGCTTCCAGCTGCTCCCGTGGCCTGAGAGCTGGCTGCTTCAGAGGCCGCGGAGGCGGAGGCGGAGGGGGGCGGGTGTGGCCCCAGCCAGGTGACGTGTTACCTCACTCAGGAGGGACTCCAGGTCATCCCTGTGCAGAACTGGCTCGTGAACAGCAGAATCGTCCCCCGCCTGGAACCCAGAAAAGGGAGGAGGTCAAGCCACTTTCCGCACCCCTGCCGGGCTCATCCCCACAGCAGCAGGACTCCCTACAGAGGCAGCAGCAGCGGTTAGAGGCGGTGTCCGCGCCAGGGCAGTGGGGTGCTACGCGCTCCTCCAGGCGGGACCCCGGGAACTGAATTCTAACATCCGGCTCTGGAGGCAGAGTGGGTGCGGGTAAGCTCGAGGCTGCTTGGCCAGGTCCCTGCCACCCCTCTGGGGCAAGGACCAGCTGCAAGGGACCCTGTCACCGATGGGAAACGTGAGGCCCAGACAGGAAAGAGCCTGGTCCCACAGCCACCCTTCAGCCACCCAACAAGCCTGCGGGGCCAACCGTGCCCCTGAGGGGCGAGGGCCAGAGCTGGGGACGTGGCACACCCCCCCTGGCTCGCGGGCTAGGCGGAGCGAGGCCATGCTAAGTGGAACCACATGCAATGGCCCAGTCTGTAGCTCAGATCAGCCAAACCTCGGGACCTTCTCCAGCCCTTGATGCCACTAGCCCTGGGTGAGGGCTTGGCACACACAGTGCAGAGGGCTGGGGATCCGGAGAGAGGCTTCCAGAAGGAGCGGAACGCCAGTAGGTGTGAGCCCTCTTGTGCCCGGCGCCTGGGGTGCCCTGTCACCCACCATGCGTGCAGGGGATTACGAGGCGGGACTGGGAGGTAGGACGGACCATGGACGGGGGTAGGACATCACCACCCCGGGCCCCCAAGGATTCTTCGGGGGCAGGGATGTGGTCAGGAAGGCCCCTGCTGTGGGCAGTCGGGGCAGATGCGCCACCTTCCGCAGGCCTCTGAGGAGGAGACACACGGGCCTCCCTGGCTCTGAGGGAGCCCTGGGAAGCGAAGGTCCAGTGAGGCTGGTCCCTCCTCCCCAAGGTCCCAGGGCCCAAGGCTGCTGGAGGATTGGAGGCGAGATGACACGGGTGGAGTCACACGTCTCTCCTTCCGCTCTCCCCTGCCCCGCCCCACCGCGAGGACGAGGATGGCGCTCCCTGCACAGGGCACTCCGGGGGGTGCGGAAGGGGCCAGGGCAGCTGGGGGGTTAGCGGAGCTCTGGGCCTGCAACCAACCCCAACCGGCGGCTGCATAGCCGCTGTGGCTTGGGAGGGTTGCCTTTCTCTGCAGATTTAAGGTATCAGACGGGAGTCGATTTAAACAAATATATCGTATGTACAGAATAAACACATGGTCGGGTTTGGTGCACACCCGCGAAGCTGGCGCCCGGGCCGGGGCCTCCCCTGGAGATGCGGGGTCCTCCCTCACCTGCGCCCCAGGGCCGGCGGCGGCGGCTTTGGCGATGAGCTTGGGGGTCCCGGGAGCCGGGCGGGCGGGGCTCAGGGCGGGACTCGCGGCGGGCGGCCCCTCCCCGGGGGCCGGGGCGGGGTCTCCGGAGCAGGATTTGCAGCGCAGGGCGGCCCTGGCGAGCGGAGGAGAGGCTGCAGGCTGCCGGGGCTGGGGCAGGGCTGGGAGTGCCCTCTGCACCCCGCAATCTTAAAGCCGTTGGGGGGTCGCCGGCCCTCCCCCTCCCCCTCCCGGTCCCGGCCCCGTACTCACCCGGGCCGGGCAGCGCCGGCGGGGAAGTGGCAGCGCCAGTGGAAGGCGGCGGCGCAGTGCGAGCACCGAAGCGCGTCCGTGCCGTCCCCGCACACCCCGCACCTCGCGCCGGGCGCCGGGCCCTGCAGACGGACCACGGCGGGGTGACCGGGGCCCGGGGAGGGGCGCACGGCCCCGGGACCCCTCCGGGAGGGGCGCACGGGGTGGGGGGCGAGTCCGAGGTTTCGGGATCGAGGCCTAGAGAGGTCAAGGGCGCCCCAGCACCTTTGGGCTGCAGCTTGGTGAAACTAGGTGTCCCGTCTTGGTCCCCCTTGGTGGGCCCGGACCCCCTTCAGGGCTAGTCAAGAGAACCCAGAAGGGCGTCCGTTCCAGAGGAGGCAGGAGGGCCTGGGAGACCTGGGGCTGCGAACTCTACCCACTTTATCGTCCTGCCCTTGTGAGGGGGCTTTCGAGAGTGATGAGAGAACGGTCGCGTCCTCTGGAATCCCTCCAGCAGCCCCCTTCCCTTCACCCTCCCCCGCAGAGCCTGCACCTCGTTCTGGGTAATCTAGCAACCCCAAGAGCCCCTGGGCCTCCCTCCAGCCTCCTCCACCCACCCTCCCCGCGGCCCCCACCCCTAACCTCCATCTGAATCCTACCTCCTTACCCCCGCCTGTCACTGTCCTGTTTCAGGCTCACCGGGCTGCCCCTGTAGACCCTGAGCTCCCTGAAGACAGCCACCCTGACCCTAGCACCCCGCTCACCTGCTGCCCCTCAGGGCCCACACACAAGAGGGGGTGCAGGGCCGAGGGGTCCAGCACAAGCGGGGGGGCTGCAGGAGGTGAGGCCAGCAGGTGCTTGTAGGTGACCGCAGCATCCATTCCAGCGGGGCGCTCGCTGGGCGGTCCCCTGGCCTCCTCTCCCGCTGACCTCAGTGCCAGGAGGACCTGGAACCGGAGGGTCGGTTCTGAGAGGTGTTGCAGGGGACTTGCCCAGCACCACCCAGGAGTTAGTGACCGCTGGGGCCCTGGGAACCGGGGGCTGGCGTCGTGGGGAAGAGCGCCACATTGGGTGGGAAAGGCCCGGGTGCCGTTCCCGGCTCTGTGGTCCCAGCAAGTTCCCTGACCCTTTCCCCATCTAAAGGCGGGGCCCCGTGGCCCTCACGGGCTGTCGGAGTACACACTCGGCATATGCTGGGGCACGCATCGTATCCGTTGTGACTTTGCGGTAACAGAACACTTAGAACATTTTTGGAGAATGTTATCGGTGGTCAAAGTGCGTCCCCTGTGTTGGGCTGATAGAGCTGAAGGCCCCAAAGCAGAGGACTGAGAAGCGGGGCCGTTGTAAGGGCCGCTTCCCGGTGGCCTGCGCCCCCGTGGTCCCACAGGAGAAAGCGGAATTGACGGGGCCAGGCCAGGGTGGGGGGCACGTGGCTCTCTGGCTGGGGCAGGCCCGACCCACAGGAGTGGCCAGGAGGCGGGCAGCCGGCGGACAGAGGGCCTGGGAGTGGGCCTGTGTGTACCGGGGTCTCTGCAGGCGGCTCCTGGGGCCGGGGCTCCTCAGCCCGGGGCAGGTCCCGCTGGGCTCTTCCCTGGAGGCAGCTGGAGCACCTCCAGGTCCCGCTGGTCGCGTTGTCACCGGCCAGAGACATGCAGGGTGAGGCAGAGGGGACAGTGGACTCCCAAGCCCGCAACACAGGGGAGGCCTGAGGGCTTCTCCAGGTCACCCTTTCCGTTCCCCCATGGGGAAACTAAGGGCACGGGCAGAGCCACGGGGGAAGGGCCTGCCCGGCCGGTGAACAGGAGAGCCCGGGATGCTGGGGTAGCTAAGCCTGCTGGGGCGGCCCTCGCCAGCCTGGCACGTCCCCCGAGTGCTTCTCGGATGAGCCCCAAGAATTCCCGACACCCGCGAACCTGCAGCGGCCTGGCCTGGGCCTGGCTCTCACGGGCCCTGCCTTGCAGGTCGGGCCTCCCTAGGCTGGCCTCCCTCGATTCCACGGGGGGACGGTGCCCAGTAGAACAGGGGCCGGTCAAGGGCAGGAAGGAAGAGAATGGAAGGCGGGCAGCATTGAGCAGAGCTGAGGGATGACCCGGCCAGAGATGTGACCTGGTCAAGGTCGTGCGGTGAGCGGGGCAGGGTCGGGGCGAGACTGCCCGCCCAGCGCTCCGCCCTGCACCCAGGCCGCCCTGACCTGCGGAAGCTGCTGGTAGCGGACAGCGCTGTCCCGGGGGGCCGGGGCAGGGGGCCTTGCGCTGGACCTAGCCTGGGCCCCCACCGGCCCTTGGGGGGCAGCTCTGCGGCCTCTGTGCTCCCCAGCCCGACTTGGAGTCAGACCCTGCTTAGTGCCGCTGGTCGGCTGCTTGTGGCGCTCTGGGCTGGGGGAGATGGGGCGAGATGGGACGGGACGGCCGTCCCTTGCCTTGGGCCTCAGCGGCCTGCTGGCCAGGCTGGGGGGGACAGCGCGGCCACGCGGGGACGTGGGTGGGAGGATCCCGGGCCCCAGCCCCACCGCCCGGCGACCTGAGCCAAGGCCCCCTCCCAGGCTGGCCTCACTGCCCATCCCTGGAGTGGAGACACTGCTGGCGGCCTCCCACTCAGGGCGGGCCAGTGAGGAGGCTGGGCGGGGCCAGGCCCACCTGGGGATCTGGTGCAGCGGGGGCGTCAGGCAGGCCAGGTGGAAGGCGCGGGGGCAGCCGTCGCAGCAGAGGAGCTCCCCGCCGTCCCTGCACGCCGCACACTCATCCTCGTTCTTCTGGCGCGGGTGAGAGACACGCGGCGTCTGGAAGACCCGGGATGGGGCAGCGCCCTCCCCGAGAGACGCCCCTCGCCGGCTCCCTGCTGAAATCCCGCCCTGACTGCCTGCTCCCCAGGGCTCCCCAAGGCCCCCCCACCTCTGAGACTCTAGCCCCGAACACCTGCTGGCCCATCCCTCTTGGGAAGAACGGTCCTTAAGGAAGGCTGGTTCCTCGCGGGTGCCTGTGCTCCAGGCGGCCCCAAGACCACACGGCCACACCCACGGGGCAGCGGAGGGGCAGGCCCAGCGGTGTTCCCGTTGGCCCTGGTCACCCGCTGTCCCCTCCGCCTGAGGCCTGCTTGCGCCCTTGCCTGGATAGCACCCACCGTGCCCCCCTGGACGCCACTTCCTTCAGAAGCCCCCCGGGGACTACAGGGCTGGGCAGCCCCTCACAGTGATGAGCGCACTCATTGTAGCAACCCCCCCCCAGGCCCAGCAGCCCAGGAGCTCCTGGGGGCAGGCGTGAGTCCTTCTCATTTCCTCGTTCCCCGGGGGCCAGCACAGCGACTGGCGGGGGTGTCGGGATCCCCGGCAGAAACGGTGCTGGGAGCCCAAGGGCGTACGTGACGCTTGGGTTCCTGGCTCCTAGCAGGGGACACAGCCATACCAAGGGCGCAACTGTGAGGCGTGGGACAGCTGGCAGCCGGACCGAACGCTGTGCTTTTGAGAGCCTGGGAGGACTCACGTGCTCTAACTTATGTGAATTTTTACAATTGCGTATTATCAGAAAAAAATGCTATTAAAAGTAAAGTGTTCCACCCTGTGAACAGAAGCTTAGACCTCTGTCCTCCGGTCCCTGGAGTGACTGCCCTGGACAAGCGGCAAATCGGCAGGAGGCCCCGCCCTCAGGATCCTGGGGGCGCTCTGAGCCTTACCTGGTGCAGCTGGGGCTCACTGGGAAGGGCAGGGGGTCCCGGGGCCCTGTCCCGCTGGCCTGCCCTCGAATCGCCTCCACCCTGCCAGGGAGAAGAGAGAGGGTCACCAGCAGGGGAGGCATTCGGGCGGGAGGGGCAGTCCCCAGCCCCAGCAGAGCTCCCCACCAGAGGTGACAGGACGCTGCTGCCCCGGGTGCTGGGGGAGGGGGCGGAGGGCCAGGCCTCCCCAGGGGCGGGCCCAGCAGCACTCACAGGGGCAGGAGCCTGGGTCCCCTTGGCTCGGACCAACGTCTTCAGGCTGCTGCCGCTTCGGGTCTTGTTCTTTGCCCCACTGGGGTCTTCAAACTTGCTGGGAGTGTAAAACTCCCCCCCAACCTGGATGCACTTCTTGGAGCCACCTGGGAGGAGACGGGGGGGGGGGCCTGGCAGGGAGGCTCTACAGCTGGCTGTTCCTCCCCCCACAAACCCCACCGCAGTCAGCTCTGGGCCCAGGGTCCTGAACACAGCAGGGATTCTCTGCTGGGGGGAAGCACGTCTCCCAAATTCTCATCCACTCGGAGTCTCGGAATGCAGCCTTATTCGCAAGTAGGGTCTTTGTAGATGTTAAGATGGGCTTGTACTGGACCGAAGTCCAAGGACAGCATCCTTATGAGAAGACGAGAGGACGCAGAGAGACACAGGGAGGAGCCTCTGGCAAGGAGCTGGAGTGATGTGACTACAAGCCGGGGCATGGGGGTTGCCATGAGCTAGAGGAAGCAGAGAAGCCTCTGCCCTAGAGCCTCTGAGGGAGCAAGCCCGGCCCCGCCCACACCTTGATTTTGGTGTTTCTGTTGCTTTAAGCCACGCCGTTTGTGGCAACTCGTCGTAACAGCCCTAGGAAACTACTTGGGACCGTCCCTTGTGGGTGAGCCTGGAGCCCGCACCAGTTCCCAGGGTCCTCGGCGTCCCCAGAGGGTGTGCGGCACAGGGAGTGGAGGAAGGAGGAGCTGCAAGGATGGGGCGGGCGGGGCTGGGGCCGCAGGTTGTCCAGCTTAGAGTCCAGGAGTTCCCTAAGCCCTGCCCAGAGCATCCGCTCCAGAGACGGCAGACCCACTGCAGGGAGTAGGGGTGCCTCGTCCATGCTCCGGAGCCACCGGGGAGCTGAGCGGGGCGTGGATCCCTGGCAGCCCCTCCCCAGCGCCGTCTACCTGCCTCAAACACCTGCTGGATAAGGATCCCCTCCACGGCCCCGCGGGCTCCTGGGACGTCCCCAGATGACACGGCCATGGCTCTCTGGACTGAAGTGGACATGGTCTGAATTCCTGGGGAAAGGAGCACCAAATGGGGGGTCACCTGTTGGGACGATGGCTCCTGAGCACGGGCAGTGGGGAGTGCGGGGCGTCTGGGCAGCAGAATCCTTCCTTCTTTCCACACAGGGCAGGCCGGGGAGGGGGTCCAGCCCCTCCACAGACAGCCAGCCAGCCCACACGTAAGTGCAGAGACGGTCCATGGAGTGCGTGTGCGTGTGCGTGTACACGTATGTGGTGTGGTCTGGTGTGTGGTGTACGAGCCGTCCGAACCCAGCTGGCGGGAATGAACAGAGACGCTGGGATGTGGCCCTGGGCTGGGCTGGGAGGGAGGCAGGGTCCCCAGAGCCTGCCCTCAGGCCAGCACCAGGGGCCCATGGGAGGTCTCCAGGTCCCAGGTTGCATCTGGCCAAGGGACAGGGGGTATTCTCTGGAGGAAGCAGGGTCGGAGCTGGCCCTGAAGGATGGGGCACTCAGAGGGGCATAGGTGGGGTGACCCAAGGCCAGCATGGTCCCAGCTCCCAAGACGGACCCCTGACCCCCAGACCTGGGGCCTGGCTCACCGTTGCCCAGCGGGAGGCGCTGTGGCTCTGCGTTGCTCTCTGACTTCTTGGAGGGCTTGGCCTTGACGTGGGAGCCTGTCGGGGAGCAGGGACAGCCTGGCCCTCCTCCCGCTGCTGGGCCAACGCCAGGGCGCAGGTGGGAGAGTGCCAGGTGGGGTCTCCCGGACTCTGGTGTGTCCCCTTGCTTTACCGGGCTCTGGTGTCCACATCAGGAGACAGGAAGTACACCCACCTGCCTACTCACAGGGCCCGGGGGTCAACAAGGGCTGCGGGGCTCATACAGGGGGTCCGTCCAAGTCCCCAGAGGGACCTCTGCCAGGCTGACTCTGGGCCAAGCAGGAGGGACAGATGCTCCCGGACCAGGTCAGGGAGGGGGAGTGGTCAGGGGGTGTAGGGCTCCGTGAGGGGATCTGTGAGCCCACCGGCTCCTCAAGCTGGGTACCTGGGCTGGAGGTGCCCCTCGGGGACAGAGCTGCCGGCGGGGTGGCCCTCGGTTCCTCCAGGGCCTTCCTCTTGGTGGGAGGCCTGGGCAGCAGCACGGTGGCCTTGGGGCCAGCCGGGGGCCTCCTCCCCTTCCGGGGCTGGCTGAGGTCCACATCTGCGGGCGTGTGCAGGGCCGGAGGCTGAGCTTCAAGCCCAGAACCGACGCCCCGTTCAGGCAGGTGAGGCCTCAGCTCTTCGCTCTTAGAAGCCAAGATGGTCTAGGTGATGTCCGGGGCTCCCTAAACAGCCCCACGCCTCCCCTCTCACAGTCCAGCTGGGGCTCAGAGGATGACTCCTGCTGCCAGCCCCAGGGAGGGAGGCCGAGCCGGCCGGGACCCAGCCCCAGTGCCCCCACCTTTGGGGAAGCCGTCTAGGATGGGCTGCAGCCGGGACCCAGCCCCCAGTGCCCCCACCTTTGGGGAAGCCGTCTAGGATGGGCTGCAGCCGGGACCCCAGCCCCCAGGGCCCCCACCTTTGGGGAAGCCGTCTAGGATGGGCTGCAGCCGGGGGTATCTCTCCAGGTTGTAGTCCTTGAAGAGGACCCTCCAGAAGTCCAGGATGACGGCCGCGTCCTGGGTCAGGAGCCACGAGACGAGCGTGTGGAAGGCCTGTGGGCAGCCCTCCTTCTCCTTCAGACGCAGCGTCTCCTGAAGCAGAGCGGGAATGGGGGCCCCGCCCTTCCCGGGTACCCCCCTTCCTGCCGCCTCCACTGCGGGACCAGAGGGCAGATGCTGACCCCGAGGAGGCCGCTGGAGACTTGGACACCTGTGTCCACCCCCTTGGCTTGGGGCAGGTGGGGGATGGCAGGGGGTGCTGGGGTGAGGTGGGGGGCCACCTGGAATTCATCTTAGGAGACTGGGCTCAACTTGGAGGGAGGCTTGGGGAGGGCTGGGAGGGGGCTTTGGGGATCTGGGGGGGGGGGACCGGAACTTGTCTTGGAGACCATTCGCTCCGCTGGCGGGTGGGGCGTGGGGCAGGCTGCGGGTTAGCGGCAGGGACCTTACCCTGGCGCTGGGGCTTGGGAGCGGGCGGGGCTTGGGGGCGGGAGAGTGGGGAGGGGCGGGGCTGGGGAGGGTCCCTCTGGAACGGGTCTTCCGCGACCTTGCCAGCTCCTGGGCGCGGGCGTGGGGAAGGCTGGGGCGTGTTGCTGGGTCACTGGTCTGGATAGGGGCCCACCTGGAATTTGTCCTCGGGGACCACGTCGTGGTCGACCAGCGCGTGCAGCAGCGGGAAGGCGCTGTCCACGGCCACGGCTATCTCCGTGCGGTGCAGCCTCAGGAGGCGGCGCAGCGCCGGGTCCCCACCGGCCCGGGCCTCGCCCATCATTGCAGGGTCGGGGACACGGGACTGGGGGCCCGCTCTCCCTGCCTGGGGTCCCGCGGCCTCGGGGTGCCGCTGGACTTGTGGGGTGTCTAGGCCGTGTCAGCCTCCTGGCCCTGGCGCGCCCCCTGCGCCGCCGGGCACCTGGGTGGGCACGCCTGGCCCGGGAAGAGGGAGCCCCAGGCGCTTCCTCCGGCCTCCGCGGGTCTGAGCTCAAGGCCCGGGTTTCTATTATACCGGGCTCTCCTTGGAGAGAGCAGAAGCCGCTCAGCCCGAGCCAATCAGGGCCCAGGGAGCTTCCTCAGGGGCAGGAACGGAAACTTCCCTGTAACCCGAGTGCTAGATGGTCCCAGCCACCTGCCAGCCCCCTTGTGCACCCGCCAGCAGGCTGCTGGCTTTTCTTTCCTTTTTAAAGAAGCCTCTGGACTCAATTCCCAAAATGCGGTTGCAGCCAGCATCCCACAGGGCCCTGTTCAAATGGGGAAAAGCCAGGACAGGTGTCTTCACCTCACCTGGGGCACAGTGTCAGACACGAGCAGGGGCTATCCAGGTGCCCCAGCAGCTGGGAGAGGCAGCACAGGAAGCCTCCACGGGGCTGCGCGGGGGCAGAGTCCCTGGTGGGGAGTGGGCACCGCTGCCACCGTTGCAGCAGCTGCTCAGGGTCCCAAGCCTGGGGCTGTAGGAGGAGGTACCCACCTGATGGGGTATGGCGAGTGCATGTCAGTGGGTTCAGAGCTGGGCATTGCCTGGAGGCTGGTGATGCTGGGCAGGTTGCTTTCCTTCCTTGGCCTTCAGTCCTCTCATTTCTTGTCTGTTTGTTCATTTTTTTATTATTGGGCTATAGCTGTTCTACAGTGTCGTGTTAGTTTCTACTGTACAGCGAAGTGGAGTTCCCTGTGCTGTACAGCGGGTTCTCATTAGTTATCTGTTTTATACACAGTAGTATATATATGTCAGTCCCAATCTCCCAATTCATCCCACCCCCTTTTCCCCCCTTGGTGCCCATACATTTATTCTCTACGTCTGTGTCTCTATTTCCACTTTGCAAACACAGTTTCATCTGTACTATTTTTCTAGATTCCACATACATGAGTTAATACATGATATTTGTTTTTCTCTTTCTGACCTACTTCACTCTGTATGACAGTCTCTAGGTCCGTCCACATCTCTGCGAATGACCCAGTTCCGTTCCTTTCCATGGTTGAGTAACATTCCACTGTGTATATGCACCCCGTCTCCTTTACCCATTCACCTGCCAGTGGGCATTTAGGTGGCGTCCAGTCCTCTCATTTTTAAAATGAACACACTCCACTGGGAGTCCCCAGCTGATACCCACCTTCTACTTCCTCCAGGTGTGTTAGAAAGTAAGGCTTCTAGCAGGCAGCTGGCCCCATGGACAGACATCCTGTGTATGGGCCATGGGAACCTCTGTCTTCGTGTGGCTCACAGCCCAGGAAGGGGCGCCCCAGGAGTCTTCCTAGGTGGGGGACAGAGGCTGGGGGACAGAAGCTTCCGGGGGGAAGTAGGGAAGGCTTCCTGGAGGGTCGCAGCAGGGGTCCCTAAGTCCACGAGACGGGAAGAGCATCCCAGGCAGCTCGTGGGCAGGGGCAGTGGACTGGGGCGTCCAGAGATGCTGAGCTCTCGGGGGTCTGGTTAGGGGGCAGGGATGCAAGACACAGTGGGAAGGACCATCCCTGTGGTCAGCCTGCAGAGTTGGGAGGACTTTTGGAGGAAGCTGTCTGGCCAGGTTGTGTTAGGGAGAGAAGCTGGGCGCCTGGGGACGGGGCTGGAGGGTGGGTGGGGGCTCCAGGAAGCCTGGGGTCAGGGCCAGCACAGGGCTGGGACCGGCCGCACGGGGCAGGGGGAAGGACTCGTGACTGATGAGACGGGGCTGTCACCGAGACTTCTTGCATGCGTCGGCCCTCATGTGTTACACTGAGGTGGGAGTCCAGGGTGGGGTGCTGTGAGTCCCCTCCTGACCTGGGAGCCCGGCCTTTGTGTCCCCACCTCCAGGCCCGGGCCCCTGACGGTTCAGTTCTGGGCCTCGGGCTGCTCCAAGCCTGGGGCAGCGGTGTTGGAGGTGGAGACGTGAGCTCCGTCAGCCTGGGGCCGGCACAGGGGGCGGTGGTGAGGGCTGAGGGCACTGTCATCTCCAGGGCCAGGACCTGAGCGTGGAGCTTTTGGGCTAGCTCTCCTGTAGAACGTCAGGAGCAGGGCCCTGGCACTGCCCACCTCCAGGGCGCTGAGCCCACAGGCTGCAGTGCCGTGGGTGCAGCTGTGGAGATGTGGGGCTTGGGGGCCTTTACTGCCTGTCCTGCGTGACCCCAAATTTCACACGCAGAAGCACCCGGATGCCAGGGAGCTGTGTTTGCGGCCTTGGGGTGACTGGCCCACAGCCCCGATTCTTTCAGCATCATGCTCCCCCAGCGTCACTCCGCACCCAGTGCTTTTTCTCCCTGGGGGGCTGAGCGGTCCCTAGGGAACGCTTTAGTCACAGGCCAACTGTTCAAGGGAAATTAAAAACTGCCAAGAAGAGCAAAGTCTTCACTTCACTGTTCAAAGCCCTGATACCCTTGCAGGTGCCTCTGTCGTGAGGCTGGCCTGACTGCTTCGGGCGTCACCCAGGCTCTGGCTTGGAGATTAGCAAACAGGCTCCTGTAGAGTTTCGGACTTTCCACTACGCAGGGGGTTTCCATAGCAGCCCCTTACCTGGAGCGGCCCAGGGTGTGTGGAGGCGAGAGGGGCCCCTCGATGGCCGGCACTGCCTTCAGCCAGGTCACTGCCTTCGGGGCTGAGCCTCAGCCCCTCCTCCAGACAGCGAGCAGCCCCGCAACTTGCCCACCCCTCAGTAGTGAGTCTCTGAGCCTCTGCCGTCACCTGCAAGGGAGCAAGCACAGGAGCTTCTCCTGCAGTGCAGTGAGGCTGCGTATGAGACACACCAGCCCCGCTGCACACTAGGCACTGTTCTGAGCTTTGCAATTGCCCTTACTTAATCCCAGAACCACCCTGTTCGTTCAACCTTATTATCATCCCCATTCTACAGATAGGGAGATTGAGGCACAGAGAGGTTAAGGAACTTGACAAAAGTCACACAGCTAGTAAATGGCCTTGGATGGATGGTGTCCAGGTGCATGCTCTCAGCACATAGGACACTCCTTTGCTGCCCAGGTCATGTCAGGCACTCCCAGCTTGCAAGGAGGAGGAAATGCTCCCTGAGAGATATGCCCAGATGTCGGGGAGGAGGAGGCCCCAGTGGCAGGGTGGGAACAGGAGGGGGTCCTGTCCCTCGGCTGCTGGCCTTGGCCCCTCAAGGAAGCCTGGACACTACAGTCTTCTCCTTTTGCCCCAGATGGGGCCTTCAGTCTCTGTGGCTCCCCAAAAAGGGCTGGGCTCCCAGGGGTCAGAAATCCTGAGTTAGAATGCCCTCGGGGTCCTCAGAATGCCAGCCCAGGCCTCAGCTGGAGGAGCAGAGCAGGAGAGGCCCTTGGCCTGCCCCCTGAGGACTTCCTGGGTGGTGGGCACCAGGGGAGGCTCGGTCTCCTGGTGACTCTCTGCCAGGACTTTAGCACCCTCTTGTCCTCCAGCTAGCTGTGTGACCCTCTCTGCACCTGTTTCCCCAAGAAAAGATGCTCAACGTCATTACTCGCTACGAAAATGCAAATTAAAACCAAATGAGATACCACCTCACACCCCCTAGGATGGCTATTATCAAAAAACAGACAATAACAAGTGTTAGAGAAGATGCAGAGAGATCGGAACCCTCACACGTTGATGGTGGGAATGTAAAATGGTGCAGCCATTCTGGAAGAATGTTTGGTGTCTCCTCAATGAGTTAAACATAACATTACCGTATGACCCAGCAATTCCACTCCTAGGTGTACACCCAAAAGAATCGAAAACAGATACTCCAACAAAAGCTTGCACACAAATGTTTATAGCAGCATTACTCACAACAGCCAAAGGATGGAAACAACCCAGCTGTCCATCTACAGAAGAATGGATAAAGTGTGGTCCATCCTACAATAAAGTATCACTCAGTTACAACATGCATAAACCTCAGAAATGCTAGACTGAGTGCAATAAGTCAGACATAAGACCCCACCTATTGGGCCTCCCTGGTGGCGCAGTGCTTGGGAGTCTGCCTGCCGATGCAGGGGACGCGGGTTCGTGCCCCGGTCCGGGAAGATCCCGCGTGCCGCGGAACGGCTGGGCCCGTGAGCCATGGCCGCTGAGCCTGTGCATCCGGAGCCTGTGCTCCGCAACGGGAGAGGCCACAACAGTGAGAGGCCCGTGTACCACAAAAAAAAAAAAAAAAGACGCCACCTATTGTGTGACTTCATGTATGTGAAATACCCAGAATAGGCAAATCGAAAAAAGCAGACTTCCAGGAGGTGGGGGCGGGGGAAGGGGTCACTGCTTAATAAGTATGGCGTTCCCCTTTGGGATGATGAAAAAGTTCTGGGAACAGACAGTGGTGATTATTAATACAACATTTTGATGTACTAATTGCTCCTGAATTTTAAACTTCCAAATGGTTAAAATGGTAACTTTTATGTTATGTATATTTTACCACAATAAAAATTAATTAATTTTTTTAGCGGTACACGGGCCTCTCACTGTTGTGGCCTCTCCCGCCGCAGAGCACAGGCTCCGGACGCGCAGGCTCAGCGGCCATGGCTCACGGGCCCAGCCGCTCCGCGGCACGCGGGATCTTCCCGGACCGGGGCACGAACCCGCGTCCCCTGCATCGGCAGGCGGACTCTCAACCACTGCGCCACCAGGGAAGCCCAAAATTAATTAATTTTTAAAAAATCAATTGGGCATATTTGTGTGGATGTATTTCTGGGTTCTCCATTCTGTTCCATTAATCTCTGTGTATGTCCGTCCATCCATACCACAAATATTTGACTACTGTAATTATATGATAAATCTTGAAGCCCAGTAGACCAATTCCTCCCATTTTATTTTTTTTCAAAATTGTTTTAGCTACTGTTGTTTCTTTGATTTTCCATATAAATTTTATAATAATCTTGTCTCTATCTACAAAATTATTGTTAGGATGTTGATAGAAGTTACAATTTGGGGAAAATTGGCATCTTTATTACGTTAAGTCTTCTAATCCGTGTGTATGTTTCTCCATTTATTTAGAACTTAATTGATTTCTTTTATCAATGTTTTGTAGTTTTCAGCACACAAGTTCTATACCTGTTTTGTTATACTTACACTTAAGATTTAAATTTTTGAGCAAGCGTAAGTAGCTTTGTGCTTTTAATTTTAATTTTTGTGTGTCTATTCATTGTTAGCATTTAGGAATACAAATGATTTTTCACATGTTCATCTTACATCCTACAACCTTGCTGAATTCATTTTATTTGTTCTAGGAGTGTTTTTATTTTGTTTTGAGATTTTCTACAAAGACAATTTTATCATCTGTAAATAGGAACCGTTTGATTTCTTCCCTCCCCATCTGTATGCCTTTTATTCCCCTTTCTTGCCTTATTGCACAGGTTAGAGCTCCCAGCACTATGTTGAATAAAAGCGATGAGAGTGGACGTCCTTGCCTTGTTCCTGATCCTGGAGGAAAAGCTGTAGGTTTTTTGTGGATGGCCTTTATCAAGTTTACGAAGTCCCTTCTATTCCTATGTTTATGAGAGTTTTTATGATGAATGGGTATTAAATTTTGTTATATGCTTTTTTTGGCATTGATTGATATGATCATATCATTTTTCTTCATTAGGCTGTTAATATGGCAAATTACATGGATTGATTTTTTTGAATATTGAACCAAACTTGCATCCCTGGAATAAACTCCACTTGGTCACAGTATATCTTGTTGAATCTGATTTTCTAATATTTTGTTAAGGATTTTTGCATTTACAGTCACAAGGTATTTTGGCTTATAGTTTTCTTTTTGTGACTGTCTGTTTGGTTTTGGCATTAGAGTGATATTAGCTTCATACAATGAATCAGGCCATATTCATCCTCTTTTATTTTCTGGAAGAGATTGTGTAGAATTAGTGTTAATTCTTTTTTAAATGTTTGGTAGAAACCCCAGTGAAACCATCTGGGTCTGGAGATTTTTTTTTTTTGAGGGGAGTTAAATTAGGAATTTAATTTCCTTAATAGTTCCGGGCTATTTTCTAATTATTTTATATCAGGTTAGTTGTGGCAGTTTGTGGTTTTTAAAGAATTGGTTCATTTCATGCAAGTTGTCAAATTTATGAGTGTAGAGTTGTTCATAATCTCCTCTCATTTTCCTTTTGATGTTCTTAGGGTCCACAGTGACACCGCCTGTATCAGTTTTAAAATTGGAAATTTGTGTTTTCTCTGCCTCTTTTTTTTTTTTTTGCAGTACACAGGCCTCTCACTGTTGTGGCCTCTCCCATTGCAGAGCACAGGCTCCGGATGCGCAGGCTCGGTGGCCGTGGCTCACGGACCCAGCTGCTCCGCGGCATGTGGAATCTTCCCAGACCGGGGCATGAACCCGTGTCCCCTGCATCGGCAGGCGGACTCTCAACCACTGCGCCATCAGGGAAGCCCATGCCTCTTTTTTTCTTTTTTTTTTGGTTTTGGTTTTGTTTTGTTTTTGGTCAGTCTTTCTGGATGTTTGTTGATTTTTAAAAAATGTTTCTCAAAGAACCAGCTCTTTGTTTCACTGATTTTCCCTGTTGTTTTTCTATTTTTAATGTTATTGATTTCTGCTCTTTACTATTCCTTTCCTTCTGCTTGCTTTGGGTTTATTTTGCTCTTATTCTTGTAGGTTCTTAAAGTGAGTGCATAATTATAACCCTCTCTTCTAAAGTCTGCATTTAGTGCTATAAACTTCTCTCTCTCAGTACCGATTGAGCCACATCCCACAACCTATGATATGTAGTGGTTTCATTTTTCATTCAGTGTATTTTTTGAGACTTTCTCTTTCATCCATGGATTATTTAGAAGCGTGATGTTTAGTTTCCAAGTGTCTGGAGACTTTTCTATTCTCTTTCTGCTACTAATTTCTAGTTTGATTCCAAGAGAACACAAACTGTGATCAGAGAGCACACACTGTGTGGTTCCAATTCTTCTAAGTGTGTTGAGGTTTGTTTTAAGTCCTAAGAGATGGTCTATCTTGGTTTATGTCTGTGGACACTTGAAGAGAATGTGTATTCTGTAATTTGGGGGGCATGTTCTATAAATGTTGACTAGATCCTGCTGGCCAATGGTGATGTTGAGCTTCTCTGTTTTTTTGTCTCATGGTTCCATCAATTGCTCAGAGAAGGATTTGGAGTCTCCGATTACACTGGATTTGTCTATTTCTTCTTTAGGTTATATTAGTTTTGCTTCATGTATATTCTGCTCTGTTGTTTGTTGCACACACATTTAGGCTTGCATGTCTTTTTGGTAGATTGACTGTTTCATCACATGATGATAAAGGGTCAATTTTCATTGTTCTGGTCATTTTCTTTGCTTTAAAGTCTACTTTATCTGGTATTAATGGAGTCATGCCTGCGTTCTTTTGATCAGTGCTTGCATGATATACCTGTTTTTGTCCATCCTGTTATTTCTGATCTACTTTTTTTTTTGCAGTACGTAGGCCTCTCACTGTTGTGGCCTCTCCCTCTCCCGTTATGGAGCACAGGCTCCGGACGTGCAGGCTCAGCGACCACGGGTCACGGGCCCAGCCGCTCCATGGCATGTGGGCTCTTCCCGGACTGGGGCACGAACCCGTGTCCCCTGCATTGGCAGGCGGACTCTCAACCACTGTGCCACCAGGGAAGCCCTCTGATCTACTTTTATGGTTATGTATGAAGTGAATTTCTTGTGCACAGCATATAGTTGGGTCATTTTTTTAAAACTACTCTGCCAAATTCTTTTAGTTTGTGTGTTTATAACATTTATGTTTAATGTAATTATCGATATGTTGGGCTTAAATCTGCCATTTTACTTTTGTTTTCTGTTTGTTTTCTCTGATTATTTTTTCCTGCTCTGTGGGTTACCTGAACATCTTACAGAATTCTATTTTTATTTATCTGTAGTGTCTTTGAGTGTATCTCTTTGCAGAACTTATTTATTTATTTTGAAGTGTGGTTAATTTACAATGTTGTGTTAGCCTCTGCTGTACAACAAAGTGGTTCAGCTTTATATATATATATATATATGTATATATATATATATATACATATATATATGTGTATATATATATTATTTTTCATAGTCTTTTCCATGATAGTTTATTACAAGATTTTGAGTATAGTTCCCTGTGCTATACAGTAGGACCTTGTTGTTTATCTATTTTATATTCTTTGCATAAATTTTTAGTAGTTGCTCTAGGTATTACACTATCCATTCATAACTTATCACTGTCTACTGGTCAAGATTTTACCAGTTTCAGTAAAGTGTAGAAAGCTTACCTTTCTTTACATCCTTTTAGCTTCCTCATTTATAATATAATTTTCTTAAATATTTATTCTAAATACTTTTAGAACTATATCAGTGTTATAATTTTTGCTTCCACTGTCAAATATAAATGTATAAAACTCAAGAGAAGAAAGAAAATGTCTTTACTCATATTTTTAGTCTTCTCATTGTCCTTTCTTCCTTTCTGATGTTCCAGAATTCCTGCTTTATCATTTTCTTTCTGTTTAGAGAACACTCTTTAGCCACTCTTTTAGGGTTGGTCTGCTGGTGCCAAATTTTTTCAGTTTCCTTTATCTGAGAATGACCTGATTTCTCTTCATCCCTGAAGAAGGTTTTCACTGGATGTAGAATCCTGGTTGGGAGGGCTCTTCTTTCAGCTCTTGAGAAATATTGTGCCCCTTGTTTCTGGCCTCCATAATTTCTTTCTTTTTTTAAAAAAATAAATTTATTTATTTACTTATTATTATTATTGTTGGCTGTGTTGGGTCTTTGTGGCTGCACATGGGCTTTCTCTAGTTGTGGCGAGTGGGGGCTACTCTTCGTTGTGGTGTGTGGGCTTCTAATTGCAGTGGCTTCTCTTTTTGCGGAGCATGGGCTCTGGGCACGGGGGCTTCAGTAGTTGTGGCGCATGGGCTCAGTTGTGGCTCGCGGGCTTTAGAGCGCAGGCTCAGTAGTTGTGGCGCATGGGCTTAGTTGCTCTGTGACACGTGGGATCTTCCTGGACCAGGGCTTGAACCTGTGTCCCCTGCATTGGCAGGCGGATTCTTAACCACTGCGCCACCAGGGAAGTCCCTGGCCTCCGTAATTTCTGAAATTGGTACCATTCAGATTTTTTAAAAATAAATCTTTATTACTTTTTATCAAATTGTTTTTTTTTCTATTATAGGCAAGATGTCAGATCTCTCCCATTGCTTTCAAGAGTTTTCCATATTTTCAGTTTTTAGAATCTTTGCTATGATACGTCTGGGTGTGTATTTCTTTGGTTCTATCCTATATGTTCAGCTTCCTGAATGTATAGGGGGTTATGACTTTTGCCATACTTTGGGAACTTTGCAATCATTATTTCTTCAAGTAGTGTGTAGCCCCACCTTCTTTCTCCTCTTCTTCTGGGACTCTAAGGACAGAAATCTTTGTGTAGCCCTACAGGTCCCTTGGGCTCTGTTCACTTTTTTCAGTCTGTTTTCTCAGTGTTGTTTGAATTGGGTAATTTCTATTGTCCTACCTTCCAGTCCACTTATCCTTTCATCTGATCGCTCCATGGTGGTTTAAAAATTTTAGTTATTTAGTTATGTTCACGTATATGTATATATATTCATATATATATATTTTTCTTTTGCTGAGACTTTCTTTTTTTTTTTTGGCCCTGTGGCATGTGGGGTCTTAGTTCCCCGACCAGGGATCAAACCCGTGCCCCCTGCAGTGGAAGCACAGACTCTTAACTGCTGGACCATCAGGGAAGTCCCCCAGAGACTTTCTTAACTGAGAGTTGCTAACTTTCCGTTTGTTTCTAATGTGTTTTAATTGCTCACTGAAACACTTCAAATAAGGCTTCATTAGTCAGAGTTCTCTAAAGACACAGAACCAATAGGAGATTATACAAATAATATGTATTTGTTATAAGGAATTGGCTCACATGGTTATGGAGGCTGAGAAGTTTTCCAAGATTTGCAGTCAGCGAGCTGGAGACCCCAGAGGAGACAAGGTTTCAGCTCAAATCCAAAGGCCAGAAAAGACGTCCCAGCTCAAGGCAGTCAGGCAGGGGCACTTCCCCTCGCCTGTGGGAGGGTCAGCCTTTTTATTCTATTCGGGCCTTCGACAGATCGGATGGATCTTTTGGGCTGTGCCTGTTGGTGTTTCTGCGTTGCTGGCATCTCCAATAGCAGGTCTGGGGTATGAAAGGCAAAAATTACAAACAGAACAAAACAGGGGACTCATCACCAAGTTTTTCTGAGGGCCCTGGCTGGTCTGCCTCCTCTCTCTGCCTTTCAGAGTTTTCTTATTAGTTTTGTATATAATGTCCAGGGGTTTGAGTTAGACTTAGCAGGAGGAATAGAGAAAGCCACATCTATCATTTTCCCAGACTAACGCTGCTGCTTTCGGGCATGAGTTAAACGTACGCGTGTCCAGCCTGGGCACAGCTGCTCAGGTGGTTTTGCCATGACAGAAGGATCTAGGGTTCCTTCACTTCCTCCTTTGAGTAAAAGGTGTCAGCGAGAGGGCAGCGGGCATGCTCCCTTCTCTGGATCCCAGCTGTGCCAGGTGTGCCGGGTGTGGACAAGGGCCGAGGAGCCCCACCCAGCTCAGCCCATAGCCCGTGGCAGCGAGAGTAGGAAGGAGGCTGGTAAGTGATGTGTGGATGTGTGACTCCATGACCCACAGGAAGCATTTACTTGGCACCTACTGCATGCCCGCCAGTGTTCCAGGAGAACAAAACAGACCAAGCTCCCTGCCCAAGAAGCTCCTACTCTAGTGGGAGGGGACTGACAGTGCACAGAACAGGTAAGAGGCCCATACGTACTAGAGGCATAAGTGCAGGTGAGGAAACAGGGCAGTGGGGAGGAGGGGACGTGGGTGTGAGGTGTGGCGTCAGCAGCGGGAGGGGAGGCAGCCTGAGAGGAGGACTCTGAACCAAGCCCTTGAAGATGTGCTCTCTGGGGAGCAGGTGTTCCAGGTGTGGGGGTGGGGGTGGGGCGGCAGCAGGTGCAAAGGCCCTGTGGAGACATCTGCCTGGCAAGGAGGCCAGTGTGTCCTGAGCAGCAGTGTGGGCAGGGGGGAGCAGCGGGGAGCAGGCAGGTGATAAGAGCTGCATCCTGGCAGTCTGACCCTTCTCAGAGTGAAACCAGACAGGCAGACTCAACAGGAATCCACCCCAGTGACCAGAGAGCTGATGGTGGCCTGGACCAGGTGGGAGGGTGGGGCACAGTCCCACCCTGGGTGTGTCTGAGGAGGGATTTGCTCAATGTAGAAAACATTATGGGGACCATAATCTTATGGCTTAATGTAGAAAAATCTTATGGTGACCAAGGAGGGAGAGGGGGAAGGGATAAACTGGGAGGTTGAGATTGACATATACACGCTACTATATATAAAACAGATAACTAATAAGGACCTGCTGTAGAGCACAGGGAACCCTGCTCAATACTCCGTAATGGCCTATATGGGAAAAGAATCTAAGAAAGGGTGGATAGATGTATCTGTGTAACTGATTCAGTTTGCTGTACGGCAGAAACTAACACCACACTGTAGGTAACTAGACTCCAACAAAAAATTTAAAAAATAAAATAAAATATTAAGAGAGAGAGGAAAAGAAAAGGGTGGCTGTGGGTGTGAGAAGCAGGGAGGAGCCCTGGTAACGGGAGGGATGGGGTCGTCATCAGCTGAGATGGGAAAGCCTTGGGAGGGTCAGGCTGGCAGGCGGACCACGTGACGTGGGACTGAGGGCTGGCCTGTGGACTGAGCCAGTCACAGGTCACCAATGAGCTTGCCGACCCCAGAGCCATTTGAGGAGTGGGGTGCAGCCCAGGAGAGGGGAGCAGGTGGGGGGCAGGGCTGCGAGGCGCACACCCCCTGCGAAGGGCAGCGGCACAGGGGGAAGCCCAGCGCGTGTGCACCTGGGGAGGGACCCAGCCCAGGCGGGGATCACATGGTGCAGGTGGGAGGGAGGCCTGCGGCCACCTATGGTCTTGCGTGGCCCCCGGAACGTGTGGCCGGGAGCGCGGCCAGTTCACGGCCCGCCCCTCTGTCTGGCTCGGGCTTCCTGCTCAAAATGTGGCTCCCGGGGCATCCACAGTGCCTGGGAGCTGGGAATGCAGAGTCCCAGGTCTGCAGAGTCGGATGCTCTGGGGAGGGTCCAGCAACCTGTGTTTCCACAAGGCCTGTGGGGTGGGGTGGGGCATGGCTGGGAGTCTCTTGTTCTGCTCTTTGACCACTGGTTCTATAAAATCGACCTTTATTTTCGGTAGAAGTTCTAGAGCACTACAGCCATGACAAGATGAATCTGCAAGCTCCTCCCCTTGCTGAGTCCCCGTTTTGCCTTTACTGAGCTTTGGTTTCCCTGCCGTGCAGTGCACAGATCTGAGTGCCCGTCTGCGCCTGGCACATGGGCCCACCTGTGTAACTCACACCCCTACCCCATACAGTGCATTTCCATCTCTCCAGAAAGTTCCTGGGCGCCACCTCCTGGAAGGGACCTCTGATCTACTTCGGGTCACCGTGGATTCCTTTTGCCTGTTCTGGAAATTTCTATAAAGGGAACAGTCTGGTATGAAACTTTAGCCATTTGACTTCTTTCACTCTGAGTACGTCTGGGTTCTTCCATGTGGCTGTGAGCACTGGTTCTTCATTCCTTCCGCTGTCCGGACCTCCCAAGCTTGTTCATCCGCTCACCTGTTGAGGACATCTGGGCTGTTGTGGACAAAACTAATGTGAACCTTCTTGTCCAAGTCCTTGTTGGACCAAGGTTTTTATTTCTCTTGGGTAGGTAGATAGCTAGGGGTGGAATTCCTGGGCCATAGGGTAGATATGAATTTAGGGAGCGCAGAGTTTTCCAAAACAACTGTGCCGTTTTGCGTTCCCACCAGCACCACATGAGGGTTCCAGTTGCTCCACATCTTCGCAGCTCCTGGTGACATCTGATTATGGCGATTCTGCTGGGTATATGGTGGTGTCTCACTGTGGCTTTGATTTGCATTGCCCTGATGACTAATGTTCTTGTGCTATCGGCCACTGGTGTATCCTCCTGTGCAAAATGTCTGTTCAAGTCTTTTGCCTGTTTTAAAAAAGGCTTGTTTGTATCATTGATTTGTCAGAGTTCTTTACATATTCTAGACACAGATTTTTGTCAGATATCGTGAAAATGTTTTGAGTATTTTCTCTGAGTCTGGGAGTTGCCGTTTCATCTTCTTAGGTTTTGGTATCTCCTGGCCACAGCCTGCAGCCCTGCCCAGCCCCTGCCAGGCCCGTCCTCTGCAGGATCAGGACATGTTAAGTGGACAAGAGGATGAGCCCTCGCCCAGCTGGGGAGGCAGCCTGGGAAGTGCCGATGGCCCGGCGCTGGGAAGAGCATGACCTTGGAGTGACAGGACGGGGACCCAGCCAACACTGTACAGGAGCAGAAAGCGTGGAGGGAGTTTCCAGGTCAGAGAGCCTCTGGCTGGCATAGCCACAGCAGTGTCTTCAGCCTCCGCCTGTGGCCCTGAATCCCCCGTGCAGATGCTGGTCACCCACTGGGAGGCTGGCAGGCTGGGACCTGGGCCACGGTGGGCCGTGGAAATGCACACTGACACCAGCGTTCTCTGGGGACATCCCTTCCAGCAGGTCCCCCCCAGCTCCCGTCCCGCTGAGTGTGCAGGGAATGAAGCAGAAAGGTGACCTGCTCCGGGGTCAAAGGGGAGTCCCCTGCAGATTACGTGTGAGGGTGAAGGAAGGGAAACCCCCAAAATGCCCCTCAGTGGAGACAGGTTAGCATCGAGACCACGCCTCCAGACAGTGGCCGAGCCAGGGGGAAGGCGGGGCGGCTGCGGGGCCCTGCACGGTGTTTACTGTGTGCTGCAAATTGCAGTGCGGTGTGTACAGGGTGGCTCGATTATTGTGATGAAAACAAGAGAAGGAAAAATAAAACCTCTCAGTCTGGAAGGAGACAAAACGGGTGTGAGCCCTGGGGCAGGTGGGAGATGGTGAGATGGGGCTTCACTAGTTCATCTGTACACTTAAATATGGTTTGAATTTAATAACATGCACAGATTAGTTTTTACATGAAAAGTAGGAAATAAAGTATAATGGAAACAATTCATAGCGCCCAGTAAAATATAAAGCTAGGAAGAGATCTACTGCACCCACATTTTACGTTTTATGTATTTTTATTATTTATTTTTTTTTTTGCTGGTATCTCTTTTTATTAAGGTATAATTAACATATACAATTTTTTAAAAAGAAGAAACAGAAAGATACACCATGCTTCTGGATTTCATTTCTTAATTGCATTTTAAAAGGCAGTTCTTCATATCTACGGAACAGAAACAGACCCACAGACATAGAGAACAGACTTGTGGTTGCCAACGGAGCTGGGGGGTGGGGGAAGGATGGAGTGGGAGTTTGGGGTCAGCAGATGCAAACGAGTGTATATAGAATGGATAAACAACAAGGGCCTACTGTAGAGCACAGGGAACTCTATTCGGTATTCTCCGATAAACCATAATGGAAAAGAATATGAAAAAGAATATATATATGTATAACAAATCACTTTGCTGTATAGCAGAAATTAATGCAACATTGTAAATCAACTATACTTCAATAAAATTTTTTTTAAAAGCCAGTTCTTCCTTTATTATTCTCTAAAGCTAATGTAATTCCAATTGAATTACTAAAGGGGGTTTAGAAGTTGAGTCTCATGTTCTTTTGGAAGATGAATGAGCAAGAGACAGGACACCTTCGAAGAGGATCAAAGCTGCCCCAGATAAAGTATTAAAAAGCCACAGTGAGAGGCTTCCTTGGCGGCGCAGTGGTTGAGAGTCCGCCTGCCGATGCGGACAACGCGGGTTCGTGCCCTGGTCCGGGAAGATCCCACATGCCGCGGAGTGGCTGCGCCCGTGAGCCATGGCCGCTGAGCCTGCGCGTCCGGAGCCTGTGCTCCGCAGCGGGAGAGGCCACAACAGTGAGAGGTCCGCGTACCAAAAAAAAAAAAAAAAAGAAAAAAAGCTACAGTGAGGAGGGCAGGGGGACTGGTGCAGAGAGACACAGATTGCTGGTGTGAAATGCAAAGCTTAGCCCGATATCCAAACACAACTGTGGATTTTTAGGTAATAAATGCCTTGCATGGAATATGTTGGAGGGGGAGTAGATGGACCCGTTGACGAATCATCTTCAGACAAACTAATCAGTGCAAAAAGCATGCCAAACACCAAAAAAGGTCCTGACTAGAATAAAGATATGTTTACAAAATGAAATAAAGTGCTAAAATAAAGATGAATGCTGGTATCATTCTGTGGTGGAGAGGAAATTTTTAAGTATGATAGGAGAAGCAAAAACCATGACAGAAAAGACAAATGCAAGACACTTGTGTATAAAAATATTAAAAAATTAAAATCGATATAACAAGCTGAAGAAAATATTTGTGACACGTAGATGAGGATTAGGTAATATCTTTAATACAGAGAATTCTCAAATCAATAAGAAAAAGACAACCACTCAAGAGCTTAAAAAGAAAAAGAAACAGAGAAGAGAGATTTGATTTTCCTAAGTTTTATTCCACAGCCCAACAGCAACAGGGGCTGGAATCCAGCATCATTTCACCATCTACTTTGGGACTTTTTGAGTATCAGTCTATAAATACATATAGCCTGTGCACAGATAATAAAAATGGTGTTTTCCACTGAGTGTTTATAAATGTACTATAAGGGGACTCCCTTGGCGTAAGTGGGCTTGGAGGAAGGGCAGGTTAAATCCAGTAAGCTGGTGGGTCATCGCCATGTTCTCAGGGACATCCGTGCAATGACGTCACCATGAACGGGGGTCACAGACTGCAGCCCTGCACCCAGGCTCCCCCATGGCAGCTCTGGATGGGGTGCTGTTGGGAAGGGGAGGGGCAGGGACCTGGCGCCCTAAGGCCTCTCGGCTGGCAGTTGGCAAGATGTGCAGTCACCGTCTTAGCCAGGAGAGGGGGATGTCTGGTCACTTTTGTGGGTGGCGGAGGCCCTGGCTTTTGTGCTCAGACAGAGTGGGAAGGGGTCTTGTCTTTTCCACTCCCCTCATCACTGCACAGAGTGGCCTGTCTGAGGCTGTGCCCTGTGAGGTCGCTGGCATCCACCGGGACCACCCGGACACCTGGCTGTGAGGCCAGGCCCTTCTGAGCTGTCAGTGGCGGCTTTCTCTCTCTCTGCATATGTAAAGCGTCATTACTGGTCAAGACAGTGGCAGGCTGGGCGGAGGGTCAGACCAGAGCCTGAGGACCAGTGGGTCACCTTGTGGTCAGGCCAACACAAAGGCGAATTCCTCTTTTACTCCCACTGCACTTTGTCTTGGGGAGAAGAATGAATGTTCGCTCATCCACCCATCCATTCCCCCAAGAGCATCACAAAACACCACCACTCGCCTCCCACCAGCGTGAGGTGGGTCATGTGACCTGCTTTGGTAACTGAAACGTGGGCAGATCCCTGTGTTCCCTTCCCCTGCCCTGCTGCACATTCCAGATAGAAAAGGGCACTGGCCATCAGTCTGCCCCACAGGGGCCGGAACCATGAGGGTCAGGACGAGGGGACAGGACACCAGCCTCTGCTGCTGCAGCCCTGGGCCCTGAGTCGTCAGTGCTGAGGCCTAACCAGCCCACCTGCCGATGTGCCCAGCCTTGGGTCGACAGCCGGCAGCTTCTCCCACCCTCCAGAAGCACAGTCATGGGCAGCCTTGGGAACAGGATGCCCTGGTCAGATCGGTCGGGGCCAGGCTGTATACCATCCCCTGCTTGGAGGTTCACAACTTCCATCCCTGAGCCTTCCATCATAAAGGCTCTGATAAGTCCCGCAGGAAATGTACCCACTTAACATTCCACTTCCCCCAACCCTATTTCAACAGAGACTCTTCCCTTCATGGAACATTTATAGACACTGCATGTGGAGCTGTATGCCTGCAGCACCAGTGTGGGAATCAGCTCCAGACACGCCGGATGACTGAGCCCAGCCGGTCTCCCCAGGAGCCTGTCTCCCTGGGAGCTTACTATGCAGTGAAAGCATGAAGGCCTGGAGTCGCGAGCCCGCTTAGTGGGGGCGCTGGGCTTTGCACCCCCCACTTCATCCCACGCCCTGGCCCACAGCCCGGGAGATGGGGGGTCTCTGCAGCGCCTCCGCCTGAATGACCTACAAGCAGCCAGGAGCCGAGGCCTGACACCTGCAGGCAAAGGAAAAGATCTGAACCCCAGTCCCTGATGGCCCTCGTGCTCCTGTGGCTTCCCTCATGCAGCTTCTGGACAGTGGTCCCATCGTCCCCCCCACCAGTGTACGCTCTCACAGAGGCACGGCTCCGCCCGCTGCCAGCCCGCCTCTGCTTCATGGGCCCTCAAATCCTCTCCAGGTGCCTGTGAGACCCCCTGCTACTCTGGGGCTGTGCAGGAATGCAGAAGTACAGCATGAGGACCGAGCAGTGTAGGAGGGGAGTGGTCGGTGGTCGGTGCCCCGGCACCAGGACAGGCTCCTCCTAGGCCGTACACAGCCTCGGGGGAGGGGCCAAGCCCGACAGGAGTCAGGTGCCGCTCAGGATGCCTTTGGGCCCAAAAGCCTCTGAACTGAGCTGAGATCAAGCTGTGGGTCACCCTGTCAGGCCAGCACCCAGAGGGTGACCGCCAGGCCAGGCGGGACCTAACCACAGGCCCACCGAGGCTCACGCAGGGGTGTCAGCAGGTCCTCGCTGGGCCCGCGCCAGCCCTGCAGAAGTCCGGGCCAGGGAAGGCAGGGCAGTCGGGCAGACCGGGCTGGGCTGGGAGGGGCTGGGGTTCACCCAGGAAGCTTCAGAACTGTCCCTCGCAGAGCGTGGCCACTGCTGGGTGCGGGGCCACAGGGGGAGGTGGAGCTGGAGGGTGGTCCCCATGGAGATGGAGGCCTGCTTTGTGTCCCACCCTTTGCTCCCACGCATGTGATTTTCGGGTTTCCTGGGGTGTCCATGAGTGAGGACAGGGGTACCCTTGGCCGGCAGAGGGTCCTGACATGTCAGGGTCTGATGCTGGTGGTGGCCTCAGAGACTGAGCTGGTCACCAGGAGGCCAGCTCCTCTGAGGCCTGTTTCCAAACCACTAGGGCCCCCCCACCCCCCCAGACAGTGCTGGTGTCTGCCCAGCTGCAGCAGGGCATACGGTGACCCGAGACCCTGACAGGAAGGCACCTGCCCGGGAGTGTCCTGGCTTCCCCCTACTCCCATACTTGTCCATGTACCCTAGGTGGAACCTTCCAGGAGCCTCTGCTCCACGTCACCAGGCCAGGTGATCTTGCCCCCAGGACGCCTTCCCTGCTGTTCAGGTCCAAAAACGAGAAGACAGTCCCTTCCGTGGAGCTGGAATGGGCCCCTGGAATCCCCACATTCCCCTTCCGTTACAGGAACAACATATACAGGGCAGAGTGGGGAGCAGGGGTGTGACATGGGAGTTGGGTGGTGTGGTCAGGTGACAGAGAGGCCTGCACCCCAGTCACTCCTGGTCCTTATAATAATTTTTAATCTGGTGTCCTAGTTAAAAAACAAAGCTAAACTAAGTAAAAGGAGGAGAAGGCAATCAAGACAATGTACTCAAACATGGGGAAAATGATTTCATTGTCGTCATCAGTATTGTCTTCCCTCCACTAAAAAAAGTTTTAATAAACTCTTGTAAATAAATATTCTAAAATATTTAGAAAGATATGCTCATGGATTGAAAGAATTAATATTGTTAAAATAACCATATTAGCCAAGGCAATCTACAGATTTGATGAAACCCCTATCAAAATTCCAATGGCAGGTTTCACAGGAATAGAAAAAACAATCCAAAAATTTATGTGGAACCACAAAGACCATGAATTGCCAAAGCAATCTTGAGAAAGAAGAACAAAGCTAGAGGTGTCACACACCCTGATTTCAAACTATGTTACAGAGCTACTGTAATGAAAACAGTATGGTACTGGCACAAAAACAGACACATAGATCAATGGAACAGGATAGAAAGCACAGAAGTAAACCCACGTGTATATGGAAAATGAATTTATGACAAAGGAGCCAATATACAATGGGGAAAGAACAGTCTCTTCAATTAATGGTGTTGGGGAACACTGGACAGCTACATGCCAAAGAATGAAACTGGACCACTATCTTACACCACACACAAAAATTAACTCAAAATGGATTTAAGACTTGAACATAAGACCTGAAACCACAAACTCCTAGAAGAGAACATAGGTGGTAAACTCCTTGACATCGGTCTTGGCAATGGTTTTTTGGGTTTGACACCAAAAGCGAAGGCAACAAAAGCAAAAATAAACAAATGAGACTATAATCATACTAACAAATCTTCTGCACTACAAAGGAAACCATCAACAAAATGAAAATGCAATGTACTGAATGGGAGAAAATATTTGAAAATCATATATCTAATAAGGGGTTAATATCCAAAATATATAAAGAATTCATATAGCTCAATAGCAAAACAACAAACAATTTGATACAAAATCTAGGCAAGGAATCTGGATAGATGTTTTTCCAGAGAAGACATACAGATGGCCAACAGGCACATGAAAATGTGCTCAACAACATTAATCATTAGGGAACTGCAAATCGAGACCACAGTGAGTTACCACCTCACACCTGTCAGAGTGGCTAGTATCAAAATGACAAGAAATAACAAGTGCTGGGGAGGGTGTGGAGAAAAGGGGACCCTCGTGCACAGTTGTGAGAATGTAAACTGGTGCAGCCACCACAGGAAACAGTATGGAGCTTCCTCAAAAAAGAAAAAATAGAATGACCATACGATCCAGCAATTCCATTTCTGGGTATTCATCCAAAAACAAGGAAACACTAATTTGAGAAGATATCTGCACCCCCACGTTCAGCATTATTTACAGTATTCAAGACATGGAAACACCCTAAGTGCCCATGAATGGATGAATGGATAAAGAAAATATGGTGTATGTATACAATGGAATATTACTCAGCCGTAAAAAAGAATGAAATGTTGCCATTTGTGACAACATGGATTGACCTTGAGGGCATTATGCTAAGTGAAACAAGTCAGACAGAGAAAGACAAATACCATATGATCTCACTTACATGTGGAATTAAAAAAAAAAAACCCTGGGACTTCCCTAGTGGTCCAGTGGTTACAACTCTGCACTCTCAATGCAGGGGGCCCAGGTTCGATTCCTGGTCAGGGAACTAGATCCCGCTGCAACTAAAGATCCCACATGCCACAACTAAAGATCCCACATGCCACAACTAAGACCCGGTGCAGCCAAATAAATAAATATTTTTTAAAAATCATAGAAACAGAGAAGGTGGTTGCCAGAGGTGAGGACTGAGGGATGGGCGAATGGGTGAAGAGCGTCAAAAGATACAAATTTCCAGTTATAGATAAATTCCCATAGGTAGGGATGTAATATACCGGCATGGTGACTATAGTCAATAATACTGTGTTGTTAAAAACAGAAACTATTTTAGAATAGTTTGTATCTACGGAACATTTGTGAAGCTAGGACAGAATTCCCCCAAACCCCACCCAGTCTCCCCTATTATTAACATCTTGCATTAGTGCGATACAATTGTTACAATTAATGAACCAATGCTGATACAACATTCACTACACTGATAAGCCGTAGTCTACTAGATGCCCTTGGTTTTCCCCTAATGTCCTTTTTCTGTCCCATTTAGTCATCACGTCTCCTTACGCTCTTCTTGGCTGTGACAGTTTTTCAGGTTTTCTCTGCTTTTGATGAGCGTGACAGTTTTGAAGAGTCCTGGGCAGGTATTTTATACGCTGTTCCTCCCCTGGAATTTTCTGGTATTTTTCTCAAGGGTGGAGGCAGGGTCATGCGTGGGGAGGGAGCCCACAGAGGTGACAGACCATCCTCATCTCAGTGCCTCCAGGGCAGTACTGTCCACTCCACTCTTGACGTCGACCTTGACCACCTGGCAGAGCTGTGTTTGTCAGGTTTCTCACTGCAAAGTGACCCCCCCGCCTCGCGCTGAGCTTTCTCAGGGAGTCAGGAGGCCCAGCCCACACCCCAGCAGAGGTGGGGGAGTTATGCCCCCTCCAGACCCCAGCTGAGCCCCTCCCCCCCACTGCCCCTCGGCCCCTCCCACCGCAGTAAACTCCCCCCCAACCCTCACCCAGCACCTTCACCCCCACCCTTGATCTCCCTAAGCCCACTGACCTCCCTCTGCCCACACCTGCCCTCCTGCCCCTCCCTCAAGACCACAGCCCCGCCCCTAAGCCCCCCACCCCCCCACCCCACACTCAGCGCCCCATTACTGAGCCCCCCCTCACCCTCCCCCCTTCCCCAGACTCCCTAACCCCACCCAACAGGGGCGAGCCCCCCCACCCTTCCAGCCAACACCCAGTGGCACTGAGGGCTCTCCCGCCCCTCCCCACTCCCCCGCCCCCGCACGTCACGTCACCCTTCGCACCCCCTTCGCCCAGCGGGCCCAGCACCCCCGGTTCCTGCTGGTTTCTGGAAGGCCCCTTCCCAGGTTCCATGGCCCTCTCCTCCCCGGGAACCCTGAGCCTGGAAACCCTGGATGGCTCGGACCCTGACCCAGCCCCGCTGCTGGAAGGGGAGCCATGTCCCCAGCCCTGTGAAATCAGTGAGGCCCTTTCTCCTTCTCCATAGACCCCTTGCCTTTGAGGGTCGGGTGGGAGAGACCACAGGCTGGGGTCTGGGGGACAGTGGGGCGGCAGGAGCATGGGGGTGGCTGAGGGGTGCACAGCTAGGGAGGACACAGAAGGAGGGAGGGGCCGTGGTGGACCCTGGGTCCTTCGAGGTCCCCTGCCCTCCCATTTGTGGGGAGAAGCGGCCCACCTGCTGCGCCCACCGAGCCCCCTCTCGAGGTTGGCACTCCCCACTGGTCTTCCTGCCCCTTGACCCTGGGGGTCAAGAGGGGTGAGTGTCATGGTGGGAGGTGGGTAGGGGCCGGGCTGGGTGGTCTGCTCAGTCCCCGTGCTGGGGGTCTGGGGCTCCAAGACGGAGGCTGATGGGACACTTTCTCCCTGTCTGGTGCGCGTCCTGTCTCCTGGTTTGGTGTCCCCACGGCCACTGCTGCAGTCCTGGACCCGGAAGCAGAGCACAGCACGGACATCATCCCGTGCTCCAGTGAGCAGTCATCCCCACCGTCACCCCGGCTCCGCAGAGGTGAGGGCTCATTCAGGTACTGCCTCCATCACTTGGGGTGCTGACCCCAGGCCTGGGCAGAGTCTAGGGTTCCCGGCTTCTGGAATACTCCCACGTCACTCAGGAGAAGGGCCCCACTCAAAGCCTTCCCCACCCCCCCCCCACCAGCTCAGATGTTTAACATGTCACCATGAAAGGCGGAGGGGACAGGGCGGGGGGGGGGCTGATCTTCTGGTTCCTGTGACGTCAGAAGTCCTTCACCAAGGACTTGTGAGGCTCATCTCTTGAGGTGTCTAAATTAGGAGACAGGCAGAGGAAGGGGCTACTTATTTTCTTTTCCAGATCTTATTGCATATGAAGTCAAGGTTAACCAGCGAGACATAGAAGGTGAGCATCGCACACCTGCCCAGGTGAAGGGACGTCAGCAAGCTGAGGAAAGACTTGCAGCCTCACTCATTGTCCGTCCGTGGAAGAGGGCAGTGTATGCCGCTGGTGCCCAGCTCGTATCCCCTCCACCTGCCCCAAGGACCCTGACACTTCATTTGAAGCGTACACTTCAGTGTCTTTTAGCGTAATCACAGATATGTGTACCCATCACTACAGTCTAACTTTAGGGCATTTTCGTCATCCGCAAAAGAAACTGGTACCCATCAACAGTCCGTCCTCATTCCTCATCCCTCTGCCTCCCCTCTTTCAACCCTAGGCAACCACGAATCCACTTTCTTTCTCTTTGGGTTTGCCCATTCTGGATCCCCTGCATTTACATATGAATTTTAGGATCATCTTAGCAATTTCTAAAAAAAAGGAAAGAAAGAAAGGAAAAGGCCAGCTGGGATTTTGAGAAGGATCTGGTTTCTCAAAACCAGATTTGGGGAGGCGCTCCATTTTAACACTGTTTAGTCTTCTGATCTATGGAACATGGGATGCCCTCCCATCTGTTTGATCATTAATTTCTTTGAGGACTAGTTTGTGGTTTTCAGTGTACAGGTCTTGCCCTTTGTTTGTTATTGTTAAACTCGTTCCTGAGTCTGTTGCTGTGCCTGACGGCATTGTGACACGTTGCCCTGTGGGTTTTCGCCTCAGACATGTGTATCTGCTGCGGAAGTTTCCAGGTGCACACGCAGCACCCTCTGTTTGAGGGAGGGATGTGCACTCCGTGCAAGGTAAGCAGGGAGGCATGGGGCGGCTTTGTGGAGGCCTTGGAACAGAGGAGGCAGCCTGGCTTTGCCCTCGCCAAGGACAAGTTCCTGGAGTGCCTCTTCTTGTACGACGAGGACGGGTACCTGTCCTACTGCTCCATATGCTGTGCGGGAGAGACGCTGCTCATCTGCGAGAGCCCCGACTGCACGCGGTGAGGCCAGGGGCCCGGGGGTCCGGGCAAGGGGTGAAGGACCGCTGCCCACAAGCCTGGGAAACTCCCATTCTTCTCAGCTCCGCATCCCAGAGTCCAAAGGGGTTCACCTCCCGAAAGTATGACTTTCTCCAGAGCTTTCCATTTCCAGCTCAAACGTTTCATTTGGTGAATAGCCGTGACCTAGGGGAAGGGTGTGTCGGAAGATCTGTGCTTGTGATTTTTCTTTCTGTTTTTATCACCAAGACATAGCTGCTCCCTCCGTGGTTAAGCAGGGCAGCGACAGGAAACCCACGCGGCTGGGGTCAGGCGAGGCGTAGTCATTCCCTGCTACATAACAGCCCGAGCGTTACCCGTGGTCCCCTCCCCTCAGTCGTTCCGGGCGTCCCGGTATTTACTGCGGCGTCGCCCCAAGTCTGCAGCCCCGCCCCGCCCCCGCAGTGGGCGCTCCTGCAGAGATCTTGCCTGGTTTCTCAGGATCTGGAGTTTGGAGGAGGGAGCCAGCTGGCTTAGGGGAGTCTGTGAAATCTGTCACTACCCACAGACCCCCTGCTGTCCTCTGCAGATGGCTGGGTTCCCGGCGCTCTGGGTCCCCAAGAGGGACCCGTCCCCCTTCCCCGGGCTGCAGCCCCGCCTCCCGCCCCTGCCAGCTCCGTCTTCTCCCCTGAGCCCGCGTGTGGCCTCCACCCCTCACTCCGGAGCAAGGGGCAGGCTCGCCTCTGCCTGCGGGACCACCGGGGTTTCACCTGGCGGCCAAGGCAGTGGCAGGCCTGTCGCTGTGGTTCTCTGTTTGACTCCAGGTGCTACTGTTTCGAGTGCATCGACAGCCTGGTGGGCCCCGGGACCTCGGGGAAAGTGCAGGCCATGAGTAACTGGGTCTGCTTCCTGTGCCTGCCCTTCCCCCGCAGTGGGCTGCTGCAGAGGAGGAAGACGTGGCGGGGGTGGCTGAAGGCCTTCTGCGACCGGGAGGCGGTGAGGACACGGCGGGTGCGGGTGCTCTGCGGCCCTAACTTGGTTCCTTTCCTCTGGTGATGGGCTGCAAAGTGCCCGTCTGCTCCCTCTTACACAACGATGTTAAGGGCATTAAGCAAATGCACTTTTCTCATCCCCTCTTTGTCTGCTAGATGCTCTGTCTTCTACAAGTCACTTTACTTTTTTAAACTTTTTTCTTTTTTTTTAATTAATTTATTGATTTTTGGCTGTGTTGGGTCTTCGTTGCGGTGCGTGGGCTTCTCATTGTGGTGGAGCACGGGCTCTAGGCGCGCGGGCTTCAGTAGTTGTGGCACATGGGCTCAGTAGTTGTGGCTCGCGGGCTCTAGAGCACAGGCTCAGTAGTTGTGGCGCACGGGCTTATTTGCTCTGCAGCACGTGGGATCTTCCCAGACCGGGGCTCGAACCCGTGCTCCCTGCATTGGCAGGCGGATTCCTAACCGCTGTGCCACCAGGGAAGTCCCTCTACAAATCACTTTCTCATGGCAGTTTTGTTTCTTCCGAGCCTGGGAATGAGGCATTTGTAGGACGTAGGAGAGGGGCCCAGCAGAGGTGTGCCTCTAGGTCCAGCAAGTGGGAGCAAACGCCCGGGCAGGCTCTCCTGGTCCAGCCCGGACAGCTGGCATAGAGTGGGTCCCCTCCAGGATCAAGGTCGGGATCCGGGAGCTAGGCAGGAGTTTGGGCTCATCATGGTGGGTTGAGCTCTGTCCCCCAAAGACACATCCACGTCCTAACCCCTGTTACCTGTGAACATGGCCTATTTTGGAAATGGGGTCTCTGCAGACGTAATTTAGTTAAGAATCTTAAGGTGAGGTCATCCTGGATTAGGGTGACATGAAATGCAATGATTGGTGTCATCTAACAGGAAGGAAGGGGACAGAGACGCACAGAGAGAGGGTGGCCACGTGATGGGGAGGGCTGGGTGCTCACCGTGGCGGCCTGGGGCCTCGGGCTCTCTCCCCTGTGGCGCGTGGCCAGGCTGGTTCCGGAGAGTCGCCACACACGGCGTTGCTGGGCCACCATGGGGGCACGGCAGCCCCACCACCCAGCGCTCCCTGAAACCAGATGGGAGCAGGTGCCTTTATGGTGCTTTTCGGAGCGAGGTGCCTGCACTCCCCGTAGAGCCTCCTCGCGGTCCGGTGAGCGGCAGAAGCGCTCCCTCTCGGTGCGGAAAGGCCCCGTGCTGGCAGACTGCAGGACGAGTTTCTCACTGAAGGGAGAAGGGGTTGATGCCCACAGCTGGTATTACTGCCACTAGAGCCGGAGCACAGCGGGAAGGAGGCACTGCTCCTGCGGCTGCCGCGGGGGACCAGGACGTGTGTCCGCAAGGGTCCCTCCCTTCCCACCTGCCCACGCCTCCTCCTCCGGGCAGCCTGCCCTCCCTCACACTCGCCCGCCGCTTCACTCGCTGCCTGCGTTGGGTGCCCACCTGCTCCAGCCCTGGGCAGGCCCTTCCCCCTGGGGCTCAGGGTCTCCTGGGACCCCCCTCCCCCGCCCCCAGGCAGTGCCCCTGCCTAGGCCTGGAATCCCATCCACAGTTCATGGGAGGCCAGGCACTCCCAAGTGCAACCTCCTGGGGGTCAGGTGGCGCTGGGGTGCTTGTTTCATAAATAGATCCATCGGGTCTCTGCTGCCGGGTGCCCTGCGGGGTGGTCGGGTGTTACCCTAGGCCTTCCTGGCTCCTTCATGGCAGGACTCAGGGGCTGGCTCAGGCCTGGCCTGGGAGATGCCTGACATTGGTAGCCTTCAGGGGTGCTGTGTGGCTTGAGGCCCACGTTCAGAGCCCACAGAGGGGACGGAGAGGGGTTGGGTGAATCCCATGGCCGTGGGCATTCAGAATCCCCCAGGTTTGAGACTCTTCCCAAGAAATACAAGGGAAGTGGTTTCTCTCGGGATAGAATTATCTTCCTTCACAGTCAGGAAAATGCCCTCGCACCTGCCTTTCCTTTGCTAGAGATGGCCCAGGCTGGGGGCTTGGTGTGGAGGACAGAAGCCCTCGTCCTGGGCGATGGGTGGGGTCTCACGGAGGCCTGGGGGTCAGTGCAGTCAGGGTGGGGCCAGCCGCCTCGGCAGGTGTGTCCTCATTCATCAGGGGAAAAGCCTCTGCAGAGCCAGAAAGAATTTTTCTTGTCACTCATGGGCTGTACAACCAAGCAGTCATCAGAACATCCTTTTTTTTAAAAAAAATAAATAGGAGAGTCCCCTTGAGATGTACAAAACTGTGCCCGTGTGGAAGAGAGAGCCCATCCGGGTGCTGTCCCTTTTTGGGGACATCAAGAAAGGTGGGTGCAGTGATGTCTGAGGACTGACAATGGAAGATGGGTCTGCCTGGAGCGAGACCCATGGGGGACCGGGGGAGTGGGCAGTGGGCGGGGTCGAAATGTCCCCTATGATGCACTTGCTACATGTTTGAGGCTGGGGACGTGAGGGTCATTTTCAGGAGGGGAGGGTTGAGGAGCACCTGGGGCTCCTTCCTTCAGCAGGGACGCCTTGGAAAGAAAGTTCACGCAGCAAGACGGTGGGTGTGAAACGCTGTAGTGAGGGCCATGGGGCCCAGGCTCTCTGCCTAGGACAGCCCTGCCCACGGCCACCAAACCTCAGACACCTCCACATACCTGGCCGCCGTATAGGGCTGCCCCACCCCTCGCAGGGCTCCCTGCACCCTCCCTCTCTACCCGAATCTCCCAGGTTGCGCAGGCTGGTCACGTGCTGCATTGCAGCCTTCCTGGGTGTCCTGCCCCTCTGTACCCTGAGCAGACCCCACCTGCTGGTGCCTTTGGAAATCCTATGGGTTCTCCTGGGCCCGGCAGTTGTAAGAAGAATCCGTGAAAATACTCCCTGTCTCTGGCCAAATGGAATGGGGGGGGGGGCGTCCATCCCACTTCTGGCGCTACGCCCCGTGTCTTGTGTAGTGCGGTCACAGCGGCCTCATGCACACCCGTGTCAGGGACCCGGGGGCTGAGACGCACAGAGTGGGCACAGGTTTCCCCTGAAGGAAGCCCGTGGCCACCCAGCCTTCAAGTCCCTGCCCGGACGATGCATCCTTAGTTCAATTTGTTAAGATTCTTTCTGGGCTAGCTGTCCCATGCCCAGGCTGCAGACTCCCCCTGCAACCCAGCCGTGTCACACAGCCTGACCAGGTGACATCAGCGTGGACGGCCACCACCCAGTGGATTCCTAACCCAGAGAGTGGCGCTGCAGCCAGGAGGGCTTGGCTTTGCAACAAATTGCTTGACTTTCTGAAATCAGTTCTCAGTGGAGTTTGCTGGCTCCCCCCGTCATGCGGTTGAAAAGATAAAGTCTGCTTGCTAACGGCAGCCCTTTAGTTCCACATGGGGTCAAAAACCAGCGTCGGCCCTGTGTGTCCCCTTTGCTCCCCACCCAGAGCTGATGAGTTTGGGCTTTTTGGAACATGGTTCTGAGCCGGGGAAACTGAAGCATTTGGATGATGTCACCAACGTAGTGAGGAGGGACGTAAGTACTGCTGTGCTCCTCCAGGCACCAAGGGGTGAGAGCAGACCGGGGGGGGGGGGGGGGGTGCGTCGGGAGAGGGGGACTGGACGGGGTGGGGGAGGTGCAGCCCGGATGCTCTGTCCCCAGCAGGGCCCACCTGGGGGGGTGTCGGCCCCCCACGGCGGGAGAGCTGAGAAAGGCATGTCCGTAGCCCCCCGCTGCCCACCGCCCAGAGGAGAACCGTTGGCCAAAGCTCCCGCCCGGTTTGTTGAAACCCAAGGGGCCTATCCCACCACCTGTGACGGTGCCGCCTAGGGAGGGGATCCCCCCCTCCTAAAATAAAGTGCTGAGTCTTGAACACAACCACCACGGATTGTTCGAAAACACTCTCCGAGCGCTGTCATGAAACGTCTGGCTCCCTCGAAGGCTATTTCCTGCTGTCCTGGACGGCGGCCTTGGAGGAAGGGCCTAAAAATGACTCAGCAGCTGGGCCGCGACCCGCCGCGGATGGGAAAGGGCTGGGACGCCACCTCTGTGGCCTCAGGGAAGGAAGATCTGGTCCGTCACCCGCTCGCCCACACAGCCTCTCACAGGAGAATTAAAGCCCGTCATCCCCAGAGCCCGACAACCACGGGCACGGGGTCAGAGGGGCCGGAACACTGGCCACAGAAGGTGGCAACAAGGAAGCAGCCAATGTGGGGGGACCCAGTTCACCCCCCGGGTGCCGGCAGGGCCTCTCAGCTCTGCTCCCCGTCTGGCCGGGGGGCCGTGTCCCAGGGGCCAGCCCTCCTCCCTGGCTGAGACTGGAGACGCCCCCCTCCTCCATCCCCCTGGGGTCTGCCCTGCCCCGAAGCCCAGGACAGCTCTCTTCTTGCCCCTCCGGCCCCTTCGGACGTCCCACCAGGAAGCATTTCTGGAGCCTGCGCCCACCCGCACACTCGTCCCAGGCCCCCCAGGGCGGGGTCCTCCCTGCCAGGGCAGGACGGTCAAGGCGGGACTGGAGAGTGACACGAGCCCTCCCCAAGTAGCAGAGCTGCAGGAACAGATCAGACATGGGGGGGCTCTCGCTGCGCGGCCAAGGGTCTAGACACCCCCTCCCGCAATGAGCTTTCGCGTCTCAGGGGTGACAGTGGCTCACGTGTGCCGTCATCACCCGGTTCCCCAACGACCAGCCCTGGCTTCACTCCTTTTTCACGAGGCCTGTAAAACGGACTTTCCCACCGTGCAGCCCACCCTAGAGGTGGGCGTGTCCGGCTTCCACGTCTGCACAGCCACACCTGGCCGCGGGTTTCGGGGGATTTCACGTGCACACTGGCGGGTTCCCGGGGACAGCGGGGCGTTCCCTCTGAGACCTTGCTTCCTTCACAACATTTCCTGGGGTCATTTCAGCAGCCACCTTCGTGTAGAGTGTTGGGATGCGGGTCCCGGGCCCCCAGCCCACGCTCACCTCCTCTAGCCCCCTTGCCCCTTCCCTGTCCAGACCCCCTGCTGTACTTGCGCTGGTCAGCAGGCTTCCCTGGAGCTGAAGCCACCAGGAGCGCGCCTGGGTCAGGGTCAGAGCTGACTGCAACAAGGCACGTGAGGCCGGGGGCACGTGAGGCCGGGGGCACGTGAGGCCGGGGGCTAACGTCGGGTGTCGGCTTCTGTTAAGTGACTTGAAGAGGGTCCAGGGAAGCCGCGTCTGCTCTGGACGGGCTGCTGTCAGACAGTCAGAGATCCAGTATTTGGGTCTTTCAATTGTTTTTCAAGAAGAGTGACACGGGCTAGAGTCTCTAACTGGGTCCCTCTGTCACCTGGGCCCCTGATGGGGGAAGGGAATCCTCAGCGTCTCAGCTCAGGGGGGATTGTAGGGGCCTGGACGGGGCTGGGGGGCGGGGGAGGTGCAGCAGGGGCGGCTTACGCTCGCCAGGGAAGGCTACCTGCTGCCCAGTGACCCATCAGGGCTTCCACCTGTATTTCCCAGCAACACACAGAATCCGCATGAGTCCTTGGGGGCCCCGTGTCACTCTCCCTGGAGGGTCTGTAAGGGCCACGCCCGGCACAAAGGAATCACCGCGCTCGGGTTCCCAGGGCTCTGCTGAGGGCCGGCCTCCCTGAGACGATAGAGAAAGCAGGGCTCCTTGCACCCCCGGAACCAAGGGGCGGGTCTGACCCGGTGGGTTTCACCGCCCCCCGACCCCTTCCATGAGGGTCAGCCTGAACCACACGGTCAGAGAGGAAAGGTGCCCGGCCCCGGGGGAGCTCCCTGCCCTCCTGAGCCGCGTGCTCTCCTGCAGGTGGAAGCATGGGGCCCCTTCGACCTCGCCTACGGCTCTACGCCCCCGCTGGGCCACACCTGCAGCCAGCCCCCAGGTAAGAGGCCTGGCCATCTGCTCAGACTCCAGAGCCTCTTGTCTGCCACGCCCTCCTACGCACCCCAGCTCTCCTCAGGGAGGGCAGGAATTGCAAACCGTCTGCATTCTTAAACAATCAGCGTTATTGGGGTATCAGAGACATAGGTCAATTGTCCGTATTCAGTGAGTACAGCGTGGTGGGTTTTGAAGTGAGTACCTGTGAGCCATCACCGCAGCCAGGACAGCGAGCGGGTCCGTCACCCCAGGGCGGCCTGGCGCCCCTCCCACCCTGTCTGCAGGGCTGTGTGTCCCTGTGGGGCGACGCCCAGCCTCCCGCACCTGTGCCCTGGAGGCTGCAGCTGCGGGAGCAGGCGGCCCCGCCCCACCAGAGCCCCGCCCTTGCGTCCCGGGTCCCTCCAGGCAGAGCCCAGACCCACCCGATTGCTCCCCACCCCAGCGTGGTACCTGTTCCAGTTCCACCGCATCCTGCGGTACGCGAGGCCACGGCCAGGCAGCCCCCAGCCCTTCTTCTGGATGTTCGTGGACAACCTGGTGCTGACCCAGGACGACCGCGTCGTGGCCACTCGCTTTCTGGAGGTGGGTGCGGGCGGCGGCCTCCCCGAGGGACACTTGGGACCCCTGGGGGGCACCGCTTAGGTCCCGGTCCCGAGGCCTGGGTTTTCAGAGTCCACAGGGCCCACGAGGGCCGTCTCACCACTGAGGTCCCAACAGTGCCTTTGCACTGCCCTGGATTTAGGATCCCGCCACCTCGGGTTACGTCCTTCTCCTCCCCGCCACCCCACCTGGGCGCACGCACACTCACACGTGCACACGCATCGCAGTCGCACACCGCAATGCGCAGTGCACCGGTCAGTTACACGCACACACACTCACACCCATCCTGGGGCACCGACAGCCTTGCTGTTTCTGTCCTCAGGCCCAAGTCCTGACCATTAGAGCTGTCACTTTTGGACTCAGTGACCGGTTTGTCCAGGGCTGACCTGGCCCGTCCCTCCCAGCAGACCCACACACAGGGCAGCCCCAGGCCAGGCCCAGGGTCCCCGCAGTGAAAGTCTCCTGGCTTCCCCACCCCTGCTGTCCCCACTGCACTTGTCTCCGGGTCCTTGCCCACCTCCAGGACGTCTTCACAAACCTACACGTCTGCCCGCCCCGCTTCCCTGCGTCGGGCTTTTTTCACTTAACCGTGACCTTGGAAATCGTTCTGTTGGCAAAGTACCTTTCTCACTCTTTGTTTTGACGTACGTGTTTTGTTTTCTGCAGTTTTATTTTGTATGGATGTGAAAAATGCCTTTAACCCGTTCCCGGGAACAGAGAGTTGGGCTGTTTCCAATCTCTTGCTCTTACAAACAATGCTATGAGGAGGGGGCATGAGTGGGGACATCTGCGGGGTGGATTCCGGAAGTGAGACCGCGGGGTCCATGTGCCGTTTTCAGGGATGCTGCCACTGCCCCGGGAGGGTGTCCGCGCAGACCCCCACCCCACCGGCGGCCGAGCTGCCGCTCCCCTCACCTGCCCACGGGGTGTCCCCAGCTCTCTGCGTTCCCTCGCCTTGGCTCCCAAATGTCCTGTCTTCTTCCCTCCTATGCAGTTGGGATTTTCCATTTTGTATCTTACTGGTTTTGTATCTTTCTTACTGGTTTGATTCAAGAAACTATTGATCTCGTCTCTCCATTAATTTAGCTTCTGCTGCCTTCTTGGATGACTTTGTGGATGAAAGTGGTTTATAGTTGGTTCACTTAGACTCTCTGGGTATCTGAGCAGATTATCTGCAGGTCATGATAGTTTTTTCTTTCTAATTTTGTACCTCTTGTCTCACGTTGAACCACAGTAGTGACGGGACATGCCTGCCTGGGTCCTGAGTTGCACGTACATGTGTCCAGTGTTTCTCTACTAAGCTGATGCTGGCTTTGAGGTTGAGGTTGATACATTTCACTATGTGAAGGAAATTTCCAGAAGTTTCCCTTGATTTCTATTTTTTGAGCCATTCTATCAAGAATAAGTGTTGGATTCTGTCAAATGTTCTTTTTTACGTCTATGGAGAGAATTAAGTTCCTTCTTTAGATCTATTAATAGGATATAATATACGAATAGATTTCATAATAGTGATCCGTCTTTGCATTCCTGGAAAATACCCACTTGGTCGCGGGGTGTGGCTGTTCTGACAGATTGCTGAAATCCAGTGAACTGCATTTCCCGTAGGATTTGTTGCTTTGACAAGCACGAGACAGGTGGGTGTGTGAGGCTGTCTTGTTTTGTGCTATTTTTATTGGGTTGGGATGTCCGTGTTAAGTTTGCTTCATAAAAATATTTTAAAATTCGACAGACTTTTCCTGTGCAATTGCCGGGACTGGTTGTTGTTGCCGTTGTTTTAAAATGGGAGCAACTCTTCTGTGGGAACTCATCTGTTAAGATTTTCAATCTTTCCTGAGATCAATTTGGTAAGTTATGTTTTCCCGGAGTGTCACCCATTTAATTAAAGTTTAAACATCACTTTCATAGGGTCGAGCAAAGTGGCCTCACGATTCTCCTACTTTCTTCCGCATCCGTGGTTATTTCTCCTTTTTGGGAAGCCCGGAATTTTTAAATACTGACATGTCACCCCATATCAGCGGTCATGAGGCATGTAAGGTGACCTGTTTACTGAACAATCTATGAACAGTAACCGCGAGTCCAGACCAAAAGCACAGGCTCCCAACCTGGGCGCCAGCCGTCCGCAGACTCGGAGGACAGCAAGGATGCTGACTCTTGGTCGTTTTGTGAGCACATTGGGTAGATTGGAATTGGTCCCGGATCAGAAGTAGGCAAAAAAGAGACCTTCCCACGTGTCCTGTCACTGCCCCCATCTTGCGGTGGAACCACATGCCTGCCGATGGCAGGCAGTAGCTAGACGTGCCCAATGCAGGACCGTCTCTTTCTGCCCTGCGCCCGATGGTACATCCACGTGTGAGCTCTCCTCCCGGCCAGGTGTCTGGACACGGGAGGAGACTGATGTGTCCAGGGATGGTCAGACTTGGGAACGGTCCACGTGGGCCTTTCTGCACGCCCCACCACTCCAAGTCCGGAGAGGTAAAGTTCAGGCCACCTGGTTGGGTGTCGGGGACCGGATGACCTCCCTCCTGCCACGACTCCCCCCCAGCCCCTCCTTCCCTGACCTTCCGGTGCTTTCTATGGAGACTGCGGCCCCAGGATCCGGCCACGCCCTTGGCTCCTGTGGGCATCGTGAAGCATCGGCCCTTGAGGAAACACTGCTGTCTGTCCGCAGAGCCTCTTATCTGCCTGACATGACATATCTCGTGGCTCAAAGAGCAAGGACTTCTTTGACCTTCACGGGAATCCACCTCTGCCATGCAGCAGGCGGGGAGTCCCTGGGCCAGGTGACCTGTGGGAGTGAAAATAACCTAGCAGTTAAAAGGTCTAAAATAATATCTCGGCTTTTTTCCTTATAAGGTGATTTATAAGGAAAAAGATGTGACATGTAAGCAATGTCGACTGGGAGACATAATCGGTCTGGGAGGCCCAGGACACTGTTCTGCGCTCCGGTGTCGTGCCCACTGTGGGTCTCCCAGTTCATAGTTGGCGTTTTTACCCCTCAGACTGAGCCGGTGACCATCCAGGACGTCCGTGGCTGTACCATCCGGAACGCCGTGCACGTGTGGAGCAACGTCCCCGCCGTGAAGAGGTATTTCCTGTGCATTTGTGTCCCTGGAAACTCGGAGGGACACAGGCTGCTTCGGGTTCACCAGGGAAACAAGTCTGAGAGTGCAAGAGAACAGAGGGTTTTCTACACAGAGCCGTGCCCAGGGCAGCCTCTGTGCCCAGGTCAGGGGCCGCCCCACAAGTTCTGGACAAGCTCAAGGTCAGCGGTGCCCCCTTTCCACTTCGGGGACCTTCTCCCCGCTTCTGCACTGGTGCCTCTGAGCGTCTCACCTCCGGACGAACCCCCGGATGGGAGCCACGCGGCACATATGTCCCGGTCCTGGTCCCCACTCCCCAGGCTCCAGGCACGTGCCTCACCCTGCACAGCCCCACGCTCACAAGCACACACCTGCTGTCTCACAGGCTCGCACTCGTCACACACAGAGCACACACTCACACAAGCTCACGTCCTCACGGGCGCCCCACTGTGTGCGTTTGGGCCACACTGAGCTTCTTTCAGCCCCTCAAACAGGCCTGCCTTGGGCTTGCACACACACACATACACGCACACACACACGGGCACACACACAAGTGCACACACACGCATTCATGCACACACACACGGGCACACACACGCACACACGGCCCTCGGTGCTCCTGGAACATTCTCAGGACTGGCGATTCTCACGCACGTCCCCTCGCCAGCCCTGCACACCCACAGCCCTGGTCCGGCCACCCCGCCGCTTCAGGCAGCCTTTCTGCTGCCAGGACCCTGCCCTCCTCCACTGTCCCCGCCACACACAGCCCCCCGAGCCCTGAGGAGAAGGCCGTCTCCTCCCCCAAGCCCCGTGCATCCGGCCTTCGTCCTTGTGTTGGACCAACGTTGCCTGCACCTTCCAGGACGGTAAGTCATGGGTCCCCCGGCAGTGCCTGGGGGCTTCTCCCCACCTCCCAGTACCAGCTGTCGCCCGCTCACGCTGTGGCGCCCACCCGGCGCCCAGCCAGGACTGCGGCGGGGACGTGGGGAGCCAGGAGGAGCAGGCTCCGAAACATTATCTCTCCGGCAGACCTGAGGGTCACCCCACCTCCTCCACAGCGTCTCCCCACTTCTCTCCCCTGGAGGTGGGTGACGGGGCCTGGGCCCCAGGAACGCAGGAAGTGCTTCCCTTCAGCTCACACTGTCTCAGTCGTGAGGGAGACCCCCTCGCTGGAAGGAGGGACCGTTTTGCTGGGAGGATGGGCAGCTGCCTTCAGACAGCACCGGCCTCCCGTGGGCAGTGGAGCTGCCCCAAGGAGGTGGGCAGGGGGAGCACCAAGAGGGGCGCTGTGTGTTCCTGGCACCTTGTCCGTGGCCTTCACCCCCCGCAAAAACTGAGCCGAGAAATGTCCCCCGAGTCCAGCGAGGTGCCAGGCGCCACGTCCACGAGACTTGAGTCCCCAGGGTTGCATCACGTGACGAGCGGGGTCCCTGCTGCGTGGCCCTCCGGCTCAGGCAGCCCGGGGCCCACAGGCAGCCGTGCTCAGCTCGGGTGCAGCAGAACCCTTGGAAGGGCCAGGGAACACCGCTTGACCAGCCTTGCCCACGAGTCCCGCCCTCCCTTCTCTGTGGGTCTGCTCCGCGGTGGCCTCTCCGCCCTGAAAGTGAGGCCTGCTGAGCTGGGCCAGTGGGCTGCCCCTGGGGACCCTCTGTGCACCCGTCTCGGGTGCCAGGCCCCTCCCCAGGAGGGGTGTGGGAGCCATCGTCCCCTACTGCTCACGACATGCTTGTCATCCCACCACGCGGTGAAAACCTCACAGAAGGCAGGTGGGGTCTTTCTCTCAGAGACCTCGGGTAACCTAGCGAGACGGGCACCCCCCAGCTTTCTCCCAGGAGCCCTTGGGCGGGTACCAAGCCCCCGCTCTCCTTCTCAGCAGGCATTCAGCTCTGGATCCCCAGGAGGAATTATCCCTGCTGGCTCGGGACAGGCAGAGAGCAAAGCCCCCCACCCAGGGCCCAGCCACGCTGGTGAAGAACTGTTTTCTCCCCCTGAGAGACTATTTCAAGTATTTTTCAACAGAACTCACTTCCTCTTTATAAATGAGTCATTATACCGTGAAAAAAAAAAAAGAGAGAGACTTTTCCTAGAACAAAGACAACTTTCCTTACATTGTTTCTTTTTTCCTTTTCAAATTATTATTTTATTTGCTTAACTTTGGATTTCCCGAGATTGCTACAGGCCCATCATCCCTTTGGGTCTGGAGAGACAGGGCCCCGCTCCCACCATGACCTTTGGTGGGAGGGGGCGAAGCCTCGGGTCTAGCGGTGGGCGAGGCCCTGGCGTGGCCGTGCACGCTGGGCTGCCGGAAATGTTTCTTCATGCCAGTTGGGAAGTTAAAATATATTAATTACGATCGTTGTGGGTCCTCTTTTGGTGTTTCTGTGTATCAGCACCGCCTTTATTTTATTCTGTAGGACACAGGAAAGTATGTAGAAAGACGAGCAGGACACAGGGTTATAGCCGCGCGCTGCACCCATGCCATCTGTACACGCAGCCGATGCCGTCACGGCTGCCATGCACCTTGATGGTTAAAATCACCCACCCTGATTAGAGCCACAGGAAACATCCCAAACTTTGCAAAGTGTAGATATCCACTCGGTCAGCCAAGTAGGACAGGCTGAACAGAGGGCATGGAGGCCAAGGCCAGGTCCACTCGCGAAGCATGCAACCTTTGGTCCTCCTTAACCCAGACGGACTTGCTTGCAGAAGGCGGGGTCCCAGTTTGCCCCGGGCTCTGGTGAGGACAGGACCGTTGGAGCATTGACAGAGCCGGCTTCAAATCACATGTGATGAATCCCAAAGGGGCCTTTCCAGGTTAACCAGAAAACTCCCCAAAGGGACCCAGACTCAGACAGGCACATAGATTCTGCTTGTCCTGGGCGTTACACTGTGACCTGGGGAAGCTTGGGACCACTGCTGGTGCCGACAGTGGTTTGTGGAAGAAAGGTGGGGCTACAATTGGACTTTCTGAAGGGTGGTTTTTTTTTTTTTTTTTTTTTGTGGTACGCGGGCCTCTCACTGCTGTGGCCTCTCCCGTTGCGGAGCACAGGCTCCGGACGCGCAGGCTCAGCGGCCACGGCTCACGGGCGCAGCCGCTCCGCGGCACATGGGATCTTCCCGGACCGGGGCACGAACCCGTGTCCCCTGCATCGGCAGGCGGACTCTCAACCACTGCGCCACCAGGGAAGCCCTGAGGGGTGTTTTAAAAGTATCTTGAAATAGAATAGAAGCTGTGACGGTTAATTTTATGTGTTGACTTGGCTGGGCCACGGTGCCCAGACATTTGTTCAAACATTATCCTAGAGGTTTCTGTGAAGGGCGTTTTGGATTACATTGATACTTAAATCAGTGGGCTTTGAGTAAAGCAGGTTACCCTCCACAGTGCGGGTGGGTGCTGTGTCTGAACTCATCGGTTGATGCTAACCTAAGCTAAGCTCCAAGGTGATCGTATTAGGAGGTTGGGCCTTTGAGAGGTGACTCCAAACTGGGATTAGTGCCCTTACAAAAGAGGCCCCAGCGAGCTCCCTCACCCCTGCCGACGTGTGGACACACGAGAAGCGTGTGACCGTGCAAGGGGCCCTCACCCGACCCTGCCAGTACCTGACCTGCCACTTCCAGCCTCCAGAACTTCGAGCAGGACGTTTCTGTTGTTTACAAGCTGCCTAGTGTGTGGAATTTCATTATAGTGGCCGCGTCGGACTGAGACAGTCCCGAGCCTTCAAAGGCCTAATCTGCCCTGAGCGAGAAGGAATTCTCTCTGAGCACGACCCTTCCCGGGCCTCCAGCCGGCCAGCTCACCCCGAAGGTTTTGGGTTTATCAGGCCTCCATAATTACATGAGCCAATTCCTTGAATAAACTGTCTCTCTTCCTGTCTCTCTCTCTCTCTCTCCCTCTCTCTCATACACACACACCCACACCCACACACACACCCACACCCACACCCACACCCACACACACACAGAAAGCCCTGGCCGATAGAAACATCTTCATCTTCATGAAGACCTTCTCTCCAGGCTAGCAGGGGGACAATACTGGGCTGTGATGTCACGGGTCTCCTGTCCAAGGGCTAAAGGTCTGTAATGAAACCAAGGTCATGGCAGCCCCAGAAAACACGGAGGGCCAGTGGGGACAGGAGCATCTGAGCACAGATGAGACCCTCCAGGGAGGCCAAGCCCTGGGCCCAAACCGACCACAGAGACGGGCACTCGTGTCGGCGGTTGACGGGACAGGGCTGGGAACAGCTGCTTCTACCCGAGGCAGCCGGCGCCGGGGGGCCCGGAGCCCCTCAAAGCCGCCTTATAACACCTTGAGATTCTGCCTCTAAGTATGTAATCCCGCCCACAGAGGCCCCTTGTGACCCCCTGTGGTCATCTGAATAATGACCCCAGAGAGATGTTCCTGTCCCAAATCCCAGAACCTGTGAATGTCACCTTATGGGCAAAAGAGGGCTTGGCTGCTGTGATGAGATGGAAATGGGGAGACTGTGCTGGATCACGTGTGAGCCCCAAGGCCCTCGCCAGGGGTGGCAGAGGAGACCTGACCCCATATAGAGAAGGCCATTGCCGTGGGGGCAGAGACGCAGCTGCAAGACAGCGGGCGCCTGGGGCACCCGGGGCGGAAGAGTCGGGAAGGACCCTCACCTCCAGCCCCCCGGAGAAGCGCTGGTTCAGGCATCCCGCCTCCAGAACTTGAGACGGTGCATTTCTGTTGTTCTGAGCCCCGAGTTTGAGGTAATGGGGTCTTGCTTCTGTGTCTGCACCCAGAGCCTGGACCTTCCGCACAGCAGCAACTGCGGCTTGGTTCCCAGGTTGGCCTAGACAGCCTTCCGGGTGGGCTTCTCTCTCCGGCACCCCCAACACACACACCCGCCTCGCTGCCTGAGAAACGGTCACGGGTGAAGGCAAGGGAGGAAAACCTCAGCTCACCCGCAGGAAGTCTCCCGAGGGCCGTCCTCTGTGCTCGTTCGTCTTGAAATCCTCCGTCGATAAGCCACGCGCCAGCATCGGTGCGGACGCCTTGCGTGCGCTCACTCACAGGAACCACGGGCCTACTTAGCCGCGTTACGAGGAAGACGTTGTCGCTACCGCCACTTCGCAAATGCGGAAACACAGGCACAGAGGGGTTACGGTCTCAGGGGCCTGGGGCTGGTCTTCTGCCCGCTCCCGGGGTGTCCCTCTCCCGCTCCTGCCCCGTCCTGCTCGGACGTCCCCTTCCAGCCCCACTGCGCTCCCTACCGCTTGCCTGCCCGCTCAACAGGCAGCGCGCTCCTTGGGCCCAGGGTGCCCACTCTTGGGTGGGCCTGGCAGCAGCACTTGGCCCTCCGGGGTCCGGGGAGGAGGGCTGCCCCGGAAGCCAAGCCTGACCCCTTCCCCACAGCAGCCAGCCGCTCCGTGGCGTTCGCCTCCGGAAGCCCACCGCGCTCCCTGCCCCGCTGCCCTGGGGCTGTGCCCCCGCTGCACGGTAGGGCTGCGGCCCGGGACGCCGACTGGGCACCTTTCCTTCCCCGCTCCACGTGAGCCGACACTGCGAGGGAGGTTTTAACCGAGGGGGCCTCTCCGTCCCCCAGGACCCGAGGTTGTGTGTGGGGTCCACCCCTCCCACTCCCCAGCACTGCGGGTCGGGGGGGGGGTCTTGGTGGGGGCGGGACTGGACCCAGGAAGGCGGGAGGTGTCGGACCCAGCCGGTCCCTTGTCCCTTTCTCCTCACCCGCGGGTGATGCTGGGTCGGCCCTCCTCTGCCAGCTGCTGCCAACCCCGCGGGAGGGGATCTAAGGCCACCGATATCGTGCCCCCTCCGGCCCTGCTGGGCCTGACACGGTGACCGCCCCCCCACCAAGGTCCCCGCTGCATCTGCTCTAGATGCGGCATTGGTTTTCTGGCTCTGGGGATGGGCAGCGTCCTGAGACCCCATCTCTGATCTGATTTATACCCACGCCCGGCTCTCCTGGCCAGATCTTACTTTTCCTCCTGGCCCCCATCTTTCAACCCCTTCCTGATGCCCCCCACCCAAGTTCAGGCTGTCTGTGCCCTCACTGGACACTTGAACGTGAGTCCTGGCCAGGACCCCATCCCTTCTCCTCCCCCTGCCCCCAAAAGGAGGATAGACCCTGCCTGGCCTCTATAAATACCCCGCCCCAACCTGCAGCCTGACCTGGGAGGGGTGAAGCCCCTGCGCTTCAGGACCGCAGGCCCACCTCCCTCCCTGGCCACCTGCAGCCCCCATCCCCCTCCTTGGCAGCATCCCCATCTCCCAGCCCAGCTCTTTTGCTTCCTTGTCTTTTTTTTTTTTTTGCGGTACGCGGGCCTCTCACTGCTGTGGCCTCTCCCATTGCGGAGCACAGGCTCCGGACGTGCAGGCTCAGCGGCCATGGCTCACGGGCCCAGCCACCCCGCGGCATGTGGGATCTTCCCAGACCGGGGCACGAACCCGTGTCCCCTGCATCAGCAGGCAGACTCCCAACCACTGCGCCACCAGGGAAGCCCTGCTTCCTTGTCTTGTTTGCTCTTGTCGCCACAGGACTGTTAACTTCCACCAGGCGCAGATTCTCTTATTTTAAGCTTTTCTCTTTAGCACTCACATAGGCCGCGTGTGGTAGGTGGGCACTAAATCTTTGTTATAAGAATGACAGCATGCAGGTGGCTGGGGCCAGGGGAGCCCCGTGGGCTCTGCCCTCACTTTACACCCTGCCTGTCCTGCGCCCCAAAGGCTGGTCTCAGCACCCCCATCAGCCTGGGCCGCAGGACACACCCCTCGCGCCTCCACCCAACAGGAGCTTCCAGGCCTGAGGTGGGTGCTTGGGGCCCAGGCCCTTCCGGGGGCTGGACGGCCTCGCCTCCAGGCCTGAGGTGGGTGCCTTGGGGCCAGGCCCTTCCGGGGGCTGGACGGCCTCTTGCCTCACGGCTCCACCCACTCGCCTGGCCGGCACCCACCTGGCCGGTGCGGGAGGAGGACGCAGCTGGGCCTAAAGAGAGGAGGCCTTGTGGACTGGGTGGGCTGGGCAAGAAGGAAACGGGGCGTTTGCCCCCAGCTCCGGGGCTGCGCAGCCTTTCCCAGACCAGAAAAAAAAAAAAAAAAAAAAGAGTGAGAAGTCCCGCACGCTTGGAGGAGCAAAGACGAACTGGTTTCCACGCGGTGAGCTTTTCAGAGCCTTTAATAGGCAAATACGCCGCGGCAGGTGGCCCAGGACTGACAAAGGACGCGGCAGCAAGGCTGGCTCGGGGGAGACTAGGGCTGGACTGGAAGGTGGAGCCTGCCGGCCTGCCTTCCCTCCCTCCTTCCTGCCACTCATTCATTCGTCCCTGAACGGTCCTGGAGCTCTGACTTCACCAAGCGCTGGAGGTCCTGGCTGCGTCCCGAGAGCGGGAGGGAGGGCGGGAGCCTCACTCTCAGCCCGCCGCGCCCCGCCGGCTCTCAGGCCGCTGGGGCGGGGGACAAGCGCAGGCGGAGCCGGGGCGCTTGGGGGCGCGGACGTTCTGCGCGACTCCGGGGCAGCACTGAGCCTCCCACGGCCCCTCCAGCTGGGCAAGCCCTCCAGCAGCGCGCTCGGCCGCCCTCCTCCACCGGACCTTCCCTGCCGCCGACTTGCCGGGGTACCTACTGCGCCCAGGCTCAAGGCCCGGTGGACCTGGAGCCCCATCCTGCAACCCGCGGGGCCCGACTTACGCCCTCTCCTGGGAAGGGCTGAACTTTCGGGAGTGACTGTCCAAGCTTCCGTTCCCTCGCGCCTGCCCGTGGCCAAGGCCGTGGGAGGGACCGGGCCGGGGGTGGGACCAGGGGCGGGGCCGGATCGGGAGGGCGCTGAGCCGGCGACCAGCTCAGCGCCCAGAGCCTCCGAGGCGCGGCGGGAGCGCAGCGAGTGCTGGGCGCTCCGAAGGCTCCCGCGACCCGAGGTCGCTTGTGCTCGTGCTCGGAGCTCTCCCGCGGCCCGACGGCTTCCGCGGCCCGAGGTCTCTAGTGCTCCGAGATCTCCCGCCGTCCGAGTTCCCCCGTGGCCCGGGGTCTCCGCCCCCACCATGCGGCCGAGGAGGTGAGCGTGTGCGCGGACGCGCCCTCTGGGCGCGGGGAACCGAGCCTGGCGGCACAGCGGAGGCCTCGGGCTCCGGGAGCGGGGCGGCACCGCGCGGGGCCGCGGGAGGCGTGGTTACCTGCCGGCGTTGTCCTCCCGGCGGCGCGGGACGCTGGCAGTACGCGGGTGTACCCGGGGCGGGGTCCCTGCCGAGGGAGGGAAAGAGGAAAAGCTGGGAGAGAAGACATAGCGACCCACTCTCACTTCCCCCCCCTCCCCTCCCCGCCCCCGGCGGTGGCCCAGAGGAAAGAAGGGTGTGAGTTTGCTGTGCCAAGGTCGCTCTTATTTACCTCGAATGCCGTCTGGTGCCCACCAACTGGTGACGTGCCCCCCGCACGCCTGGGTTTTCCCCCTCCTGCATCAGCAAAGGCAAACTGGGGAAGGTGCCGGCCAGCTGGTCACTCCTGGTCTCTTGCCAGCTGAGGGGGAGGCAACAACTTTCTGCCAAAATACCCCCTTCAGGGCAGTCTTAGCATCGGCAGCCTGTGTTTCCCTTGATGAGCTGGTGAGGTACCCCATCCCCAGGTGTCCCACACACACAGCCCAAAAACCCACCCACCCCAGGGTCCCACCACCCAGTCTCCCCAGTTGGAAATACAGGGAAAGACTATTCCCTCAAGAACGGAAAATAAAAATATTTCCATGTCACAGCCACCAGCCACCCACACCCCGAGCAGGGGGCCCCGTCTGTGCTTTCTCCTCTCTGACCCACCGAGGAGTGGGCTGGGGCACGGGCAGAGTGGTGACAGGTGAGGCAGGGGCCACCGCTGAGGCATGCGGGGTACAGAGGCTCCCAGGCTGAACGCGCCAGGAGCCTGGGAGTCATGAGAGGGGTGTGCCGGCCCCCAGGGCTGAGCTGTGCACCAGCTCCAGTGGAGCCAGCAGATCTGGTTTCAGATCACGTTCCTTCAGAAGGTCGTCCTGGGGCTCACCCGACCCTGGCGGGGGCAGGGGCATCTTACATCTTCTCTGTCTCTCAAACTTCAAATACCCCGAAAGTGGGTTTTTATCCGATTTTATACAATTTCTTAGACTCCATCCGTGCAAAGCCAGGCCACCAGGGGGCTGATGATTCCTGTTGATACCCTTTATCACACCCTCATAATTGCTTTGAGGGGCGTTTTATTAACGTGGGAGCTGGTCCCGTGCAGGGGCTGCCAGCCCCTTGGGGCTTGCCTGCTGGGCAGGGAGGAGTTGGTGCTGCGTCCGCTCCTTGAATCCCTGGCTGCCTGGGTGGCCTGGGCTGATGGCCTGGCTGCGGTGTATTCCCCACTGGGATGGTGGGTGTGACCGGCTCCTGACCCCACTGGGGAGAGCGGGACTCACCCTTTTCTGGTTGTTTTTTCCCAGCCCTGGACTACTGCTGCTGCTACTCTGTGGCCTGCGAGCTGGTAAGTGCAGACGGTGCTCTTGCTGGAGCCTTCCAAGCCCTTCAGTTCTGAGCAGTGAGGACCGCGGGGTACAGGTGTCAGTGGGGTCCTCCCCACAGCCCTGCTTGCTTTTCCAGGGGCCCTTGTGAGAAAACGGGGCCCCCAAGCCCAGGGTAATGTGTGGCATTGAGAGCCACAAAGGGGAGGGCTCGGCCAGACCCCGTGGTTCTCCTTTTGTGTCGTGTTTGGGACAGGCAGAGCACAGTTCCCCCCAAGTGTTTCAGAACCTCTGCTTTCCAGAGGAGCTGGGAGCTGGGCTTCCTGTTTCCCGTGACCCCTTTGCTCCCCAAAGCCACCAGCTTCCAGAAGAGTGCAGAACGGGGACATGGCAGCGCAGCGGAGACTGAGGCCTTGCCTGGCCTTCCAGCCCACAGGGCGGCGGGTCAGGGCACACGGCCACTTTCCCTGCTGGCATTTGAGCCGTTGCAACAGACCACAGAACCTCGCCGGGCCTTCTCTGATGGAGTTGCAAACACTCCTATAATGATGTTGTTGAGAAGCTGATGTTTTCTTTTCAAATGTCTGAGTTTTTTAAAAACATCTTTTTATTCTGAATTCATTGTAAACTCCCAAGAAGTAGTAAAAACAGGCAGGAGTCCTGGCTGGCTCCCGGCATGATGACTGGAAACCGACCCTGGTGATACAGCAGAGCAGCTTACCGCCCGTGTCCGAATTTTTAAACTATTGTTGCTTTCCTATGTGCATCTTATTACTAATACATTCCTTTCCTACTGAAATGAGTCAGAATTGGGGTCTGAGTCTTGCAACCCAGAAGCTCCCCCGTCCCTCCAAAGGGTGAGTTCAAAGTTACGCGTCGAGCGCAGAAGATGAATTCTGTTCTCTTTGGATGTTTGCAGAGATTCAGGAAGAAGCAATCAGAGCGATGGTGGGCAGTGATGTCTGGCTCAGCTGCATGTACCCCGAAGGAAACACCTTCGATTTAAATGACCTTTATGTTTACTGGCAAATCAGTGTGCCGGGCAAACAGAACACCAACTCTGTGGTGACTTACTACCTCTCGGGAAACAGCTCTGCCGGCCACGTTAACAACCACTACAAAGACCGGGCCCGGCTGTCCCTGGACGGCATGAAGCAGGGCGACTTCTCTCTGCACCTGCACAATGTCACTCCCCAGGATGAGCAGAAGTTCAACTGCCTGGTGTTTCGAAAATCCTTAGAATTAGAAAAGATTTTGGAAGTCACGGTCACGCTAAACGTGGCAGGTAAGACGGCGGAGCTGCCGAGTTGATTCCAGCCCAGCCTTACGGCCCGGAAGAAGTGTCAGTGAGACCTGTTTTCTGCGGCTCATTCACCCGTGTCTTCCCTTAGAGGAAATCCAGATCCCTCTAGCGGGGTTCTGTTTAAACCAGGTGTGCAGCTTAGGTGGTGGAAATATCGTTCGGCTCGTAAGACAGTTTTCCAGTAGCCGAGGTGCCTCCCTCCTCACAGGAGCTCCTAAGCTTGCTGTCCTTGCCTCGAAACTCTCCAACTCAACCCAAACGAGATGTTTTCATGAAATTAGGAGGGAGCGGTATAAGGCACTAAATGAGATCAGAGTTTAGGAAGAAAATTAAACCCTCTACCAAGTTGCTCGGGGCACCGTTCAGTGGAGAGACGGGTGACTTGTCAGCTGACCGTGTCACTGGACTCAAAGGAGACCAACCTCCGGTCACTGCCCGCCCGGCTCATAGCGCCCCTACTGGTGGGTTGGGGGGCATGACTCTGGTAGAACAGGGCCTGTGCTGCTGCCCAGACCACAGCCTTGGTCCCAGCCCTGCTCCGGCGTCTGGGGCACGACGGCTGCCTCCCTGCTACCCTGGCCCTTGGCACCGTGTCCCCCCCCTTCTGTGACCTTTGGAACCTGGCACCCCTCAGCCCGTTTCCCTCCCCTGCAGCAAACTACAGCATGCCGGTGGTCAGCGGCCCATCCCAGGACGAGGAGCTGGTCTTCACGTGCACGTCCACGAATGGCTACCCGTGGCCCAGAGTGTACTGGATCAACAAGACGGACAACAGCCTGCTGGACGACGCCCTGCAGAACAGCACCGTGTCCCTAAACGCGCGGGGCCTGTACAACGTGGTCAGCGTCCTGCGGATTGGGCGGAGCCCCCCCGTCGACGTGGGCTGCTGCATTGAGAACGTGCTTCTTCACCAGAACCTGACCAGCGGCCAGACGGGTAAGGTCCCGGGGTCTGCGCACTGACCCCGACCCAAGGCCGGGGGCCGGGGGGACTTGGGGGATCCTCTCAGGTGGAAGACAAGCCCCTATGAGGTGACTCCGCAGCGACTTCAGAGGTGGTGGCAGGGCGAGGGGGGACAGACATCACTGTGTGACGGAGGGCAGGGGCCGGCCAGGTGCTCGGGGCGCTTAATCCTCATGCACCTGGCGGGCGGGGGGGCGTCAGTTTTGGGGACCCATTTCACAGATGAGGGACTGAGGCTCCGAAAGGTCATGTAACGCTTCAGAAGCTGCAGGTGAGGCGGCGGCAGCATCAGGATTGAAGCCCCTCCCGCACATCCACCACCCCAGCTCTTCGGACGTGTGCCCCCTGGGAAACCAGAACCCCTCCTCCACCAGGGGGTCCGGCTGGGCCTGGCTGCCGTCCCAGGCCCCCTGTGGAAGGGTGCAGGCGGGTGACTCCTTCGTAGAAGCCACAGGCTCTCTCAGCCTGTGTGTCCCTGTCAGCAGTGTTGAGACGCCAGGGGAGGAGGGGCAGGAGAGCTGGAGGATGGGGGTGTCAGGGGCCTGCCTGCCGCCAGCTGCCGGGAGCCCCCGTGCCCGGGCACTCGCCTTCCTGGAATGCAGACGCAGCCCTGCGACTCAGCGGTCACGGTCTTCTGGCTGCGCCAGAGGCCTCCGCTGGCCCCTGCGTCCCAGCAGGGCAGCCGGGTGCAGGGGAAGGGGAATGGGAGGGTCTCCTGGGGCCGTAGTCTCGGCCCAGCTGCTCTGGGGGACAACTGGGAAGGCTGTCAACCCCCATCACCCCGCCCTGTGCCCAGACCCTCTGAATCAGCACCTCATGTTGAAAAGCTTCCAGATGGTTCTAAGGTGCGTGGGAGGCCTAGCCACTGTCTGGCTCATGGCTCCTTCGGGTTTCGGCAAACACGGGACACTTGTAACAAGCTGCCCAGGGAGGGGCACAACGGTTGGACACTGGGACAGGAGGATTGGCCCCCTCGTGCACTGCCAGTGGGACGGGAAATGGTGCAGCCGCTGTGGAGAGCAATCTGCTAGTTCCTTAAAACTTAGCCTGTGGGGCTTCCCTGGTGGCGCAGTGGTTGAGAGTCTGCCTGCCGATCAGGGCACACGGGTTCGTGCCCCGGTCCGGGAGGATCCCACATGTTGCAGAGCGGCTGGGCCCGTGAGCCATGGCCACTGAGCCTGCATGTCCGTAGCCCAAAAAAAAAAAACTTAGCCTGTGACCCAGCAATTCCACCCCTAGGTGTGCGCCCCAGAGCGCTGGAAACGAGAATCAAACAAATACTTGTACATAAGTGTTCACAGCAGCTCATTCACAATAGCCAAAAGGTGGGAGCAACCCAAGTGTCCACGGATGGACGAAGGGATGCGTCCATCCACACAGTGGAGCATTACTCAGCCATGAAAAGGAATGAGGCACTGACCATGCTGCAATGTGGAGGAACCGTGCAGGTGATGCTCAGTGAGAGAAGCCAGACACAGAAGGCCACATAGTGTATGATCCCATTTGTACGAAATGGCCCGTATAGGTAAATCCAAACAGACAGAAGGTAGATTAGAGTTTGCCAGGGGCTGGGAGAGAGGATGGGAAGTGACCACTGATGGGAAGGGGGTTTCCTTTTGTGGTGGTGGAAAGTTCTGGAATTAGATAATGGTTTTGGCTGCGTGACCTTGTGAACGTACTAGATGCCACTGAATTGTTCCTTTTAAAATGGTTAATTTTATGTTATGTGAATTTCACCATCATTTTTTTTAAAGCCAGCAATTAAGCTAGAAAGAATTAATTAAATTAAGTTTACTTTAAAAAGCCAGGAAGGGCTTGCCTGGTGGCGCAGTGGTTGAGAGTCCGCCTGCCGATGCAGGGGACGTGCCCCGGTCTGGGAAGATCCCACATGCCGCGGAGCGGCTGGGCCCGTGAGCCATGGCCGCTGAGCCTGCGCATCCGGAGCCTGTGCTCCGCAACGGGAGAGGACACAACAGGGAGAGGCCCGCGTACCCACCCCCCCCCAAAAAAAAAGCCAGGAAGACTGTGCTTCCCACCATGCCCATTCCCAGGTGTGGACCTTTAGGAAGGGCTGGGATTACAGGTCACACAGGTAGGGTGAGGAGGAATGACAGCCCAGAAAGAGATGAAGGTTCACCTGAAGGGGGAAACCCTTCTCTCCGTCAGCTTTATAGCTTAAAAATCACAAAACACCTCTGGGAAAGTCTGGTGGATCAATACCCCTTAGCACTCTCTCCTTCAGGATGAAGAAACCCCCTTTTCCTCCTGACCCTGTAAGTCCTGGGTTACTTTCCTTTCCTGCAGAAATGTTCACGGGAACCAAGGACAGCATCACAGAGGACCCAGTGGACGACACCCAAGATGCGGTGAACCGGCCGGTGCTCAGCGTCCTTGCTGTGCTAGTCGTGGCCGTGGCCGTGGCCGTGGCCACGGGCTGGCTGTGCAGGCGGAGATGTCCCTACAGAAGCTACGCAGGTATCAGAGAAGCCCGCGCTGCAGACAGCGCACACTTACTTTGTTGGGGTGAGGGCTGGCCTTTCCCAGGATGTTTCCAAGCCCTGCGTGGTGCCGCTCTCGCGGGATGCATGCTTTAATCGTGCTCACGCGTGTGAGGATAGCAGCCCCATTGCCCCTGGTGTGACCTCCGCCTCCGAGATCCTGACACAGCTGCGCCCCAGAAGGGAAGTCCGGTCTCTGGGTCTGGGGGGGGGACGGCAGACTCCGAGTGTGGACGTGGTGTGTCTGTGGAAGCCGAGTTGCCTTCAGTCCCTCAAGGCCGTCTGTCCAGTTCTGGCCAAGCTCGAAGACAGATCCAGAAAGTCTGGGTTTTGACTGAGTAAAACGAAGAAGCAGAACTCACAGTGGGGAGCAGAAGAGCCTAGAATGTGGACCCTGGGACCACCCAGGTGTCACAAGAGGGCCTGAGGGCTGGGGCCTCGGGGGGGGGCAGCACAGTCTCCCCAGGTTGGCCTGGTGGTGGAGGTCAGTGGGCATCCCCAAAGGTCTTATTAACCAGGTCGGGCTCCTCCTGGACTCCTGGGAGGGTGTGGAAGGGAGCGCGGCTGGACTGCGGAGCCTGCGCACAGTGGGAGCTCTGCCCGACGGGAGGGGTTGCTACGTGCCGCCTGGAGCTGCCACTTGGTTGCCAATGCCATCTGCCCAGAAATACTGCCCGCGGCCCCACTGCCGACCCAGCCAGGCTGCTGAAGGCCCTTGAGCACCTTGAAGCGTTTCCCACCCTGACCTCTTACAAAGTCTCGTCCTGGAAATGAGGGTGGCCTGGGGAGCCCTCACCTGAGCAGGAAGCCAGAGGAGCGTGGAGTGGGGCGCTGCTGAGTGCGGGGCCCCTGGGGTCTTCAGAGAGGCCCCCTCACGGCCCGCCCTGAGTGTTTCTGATTTGTCCCAACAGGCGCCCAGGCTGCGAGACCGGAGCTGGAGCTCACGGGTCAGTTTGCCAGGAGGGAAGGAGACCCGTGGAGGAAGCGTGGGTCCACGGGCTCGGGCGAGCTGGGCGCTCCACACTCTCTGTGCCCGCCTTTCAGCACGGGTGCTACTCGATGACCAGGAAATAGGCGTTTCCAGTTTCAGAGACGGTGAAATCCCAAGCGAAGGCCTTGTCCCCCTGGCCTTCCTTGGCGTGTAAGCCCGTCCTCTCGCTGACACTGTGCTATGGGATTTTCCAAATGTACAGCCACGCGTACATGTCAGCAGAGAGCCTGGGACCACAGCCCCGCTGCCCCTCCCCAGCTGCCCGGCTCATCCTCCTGTTCTCCCTCGTCTCAGCCCCACCCCTCGGGGGCGGGGCCTCTCCAGTGAGTCCAGACCCTTTGTTCAGGCACCTCACCGGCCAAGAGCAAAGGTCAGAGTGATTCCCGCCCCAGTTTGGGAAAGTAGCCACACGCAGGGCCTTCAGTTTCGGTTTCCTACTGGCAGGTGCCTCGGGCTGCCAGGCCTTGGTGGTCAGGCCAGCGGGCTCCACGCCTGAGGCCAACAACCATGCCCTGAGCCCCGTTTCTCCACCTGTGAGAAGGGTCGTCGGGGAGGGTGGGCCCGAGGTGAGCACGACCCACACGGCAGTGGCCGCCCACCTGTTCACCCAGGTGATTCCGGGGCACGCGGCTGCCTGGGGCTGCAGCAGATTCCCTCCCGAGGCTGCTTTCAGACCATGCGGGACACGGCTTGCTAAAGAATCCGGGCCTGCTGACCCGAGAGTCCGATGCAGCGCCCGTCTGCAGGCGTTTTCAACCCTGTTTTCACCGTCCTGGTTCCTGAGAAGATGAGTCTCTGCTTGCAGAGAGAATGAGCCAGCTCTGTGCTCATGCCCCTCTCCTCTTTCCTTCCAAGAGCACGTGTGATGAGAGCTCCCCCAGGACGTGCCACCAGTGGGGACGTCGGGTGGCAGCTTGAGAATTGACCCGGGCAGGCTGGACAGAGGACACCATCTGCGCCCGTATTGGGGGCTGCACGGACACTGGGCCACCTGGCCTTGTGGGGACACGCAGGCGCCCCCTGGAAGGGCCGCGCTGACCCCAGGGAGCACGTGGCGGGCACTGACCTGATCCTGGCAGCCCTTTCAAAAGGTCGGCAACTCCTCGGGGATACGTGTGCCCCCAAGTAGGTGGGCTGCCCACCTTCGCTGCCAAACACAGAACAAGAAAAGCATTGTGACGGCTCCTTTCCACCACCAGCCCCCAGAGCCTGCAGCGCTTCTCAGCATCCTGGACCGGACGGGTTCCTGAGGCCACTCTCTTCCGGGATGACCTGCGCTAGGCCGTGTTCACTCCAGGTTCAGGGGCCGCGTGCTGGCTCTGCCGGTCAGCCTCCTGCCCCACCTCCGCCCTGAGGACCCGGCGTCTGTGCAGACGCGTCCTGAAGCACTGAGCGGGCGGCACCAGACAAAGCCCTGGAACTCATGTCCCTCCAGAACACTCCCTGGGAGGAAAACCCGACCTCATTTGTTGGTCAAAAGCTAGGTTTCCCTCCTCAAAAACACAATGAAAAAACAAAAACAGTGGAATTTTGGGAGAAGGTCTGTGCTGGGCGGTGCAGCTGGGCGTGGTGGCCCGGGGTTCCGCTGCGGGGGACAGGCAGGCAGGGCTGGGACACACATCTCCAGAAGACACCAGCATGGACAGGTGACCGTCACAGTCCTTCAAACTGGGGCCGTGAGTGGACGGTGGCGGCCTTCCGGCCGCGTGGTCGCCTTTCTTCAAACGCAGAAGCAGTTCCCTCGAATCCTGCTGGGCAGCCCCTGCAGGCCCTCGCGGGCCTCCCCCGGGGACCTGCACGGTCGTGACGGAGACTTCACCTCACGTGCCGGGTTCCTCGGAGCCCGCTGGGCCCCCGGGTGACTGGAGTGGGGCAGTGGCCAAGCCCACGGAGGCGGCAGCCCGACGCCCTGACCCTGCCCAGGCGGTTTCCATGTTGATTCCTGCATTGCATCTAGCAGTTCACTGTTTCCAGAAGGTTCTGCAAAGGTGGCTGCCAGGTAACCCTGGTGGGCACGCCCCCAGGAAACGGGTCTGTTGCCCCTGCCCCTGTGGTCATTCAGCACCGACGGGCACGTGAGGCCTGTGCTCCCCAGACCCAGACTTACAGCAAACTCAGCAAGGCCGGCTCAGCGCAGGACCTCAGCCAACAGTGTTCTGTTGTGTGTGTCTGTCTTTGTACCCAAGAGCCCTCACGTGGCTTTTAAATAGGTGTGAGGGGTCCACGCAGACTTGAGCATGAAAGCATTAGAAGACAAGTGTGGTTCCTCAAAGAACGACAGCAGGTGACTCACGGCGCCTCGAGCAAGAAGCCCGAGGGGCCCCTGAGTGCAGCAGGTGGGGTGCGTCAGGTGGTCGCAGGCCTGTCCCCAGTGACTGTGATGGGACACCAGGACAGGTGCACCTAGGGCCCTCTCCGCCGTCCTGCCTGGGGTCCAGCCTGCAGACCCTGAGAGGCCCCTGGAGCTGGTCGGGGCGGCGTTCTCCGCCCGGCAGGACAGGGCAGCCGCAGGGAGACTGAGTGTGCTTCCAGCTTTCCTATCAGAAGGGATTTCCTTCTTGGGGAAGCGGCTAGGCCGGCCTCCCGCTCAGGCCCCGTGACGCGGCCGCCCGGGGCTCTCCCCACGTGTGCTTGCGGGCTCTGCCTGGGCCCTGGGCTCCCGGGTGGTCGAGGCCACGCCCTGCAGGCTCCAGACCCTGAGTCATCATCTCCCCGCTGGGCCCCAACGGCCCCTCACCGCTCCCTCTGGCCCCCGGGGCCACGGTGCGCTCTGCCCCGCTCGCACAGGTCACCCTGGGCCTGTCCACCCTGGGGGCCGTGGCTTGCGCCTCACGCTGTGTCGTGGACAGTGTGCGGCCACATTTTGACGTTTCTGGAAGCCTGGTTTTGGAGAATACAGGCAGTCGGCGTGGCTGTGTCTGGCAGCTTTGGTCAGTGTGCGCGCGGGCTCGGTGCACTCAGCCCGTCCTGATTGCCGTCGGGGACCCTGCCCCTGCCCCGTCCGTCCTCACCTGGGTGGCCCCGTCCCCCAGGGGACGTTGGTTAGCGTGGAGGCATTTTGGTTGTCACTCTCGGGGGTTCCTACTGGCTTCTAACGGGTGGTGAGCGGGACACTGCTCGACGTCCCACCATGGATGGGGACCCAGAGGTCAGTGACCTGAGGGTGAGGATCCCGTGTCACCTTCCCGGGGAGGGCAGGGCAGCGAGCCGCTGTCCCGGTCCCCCTTGCACGGGGCACGGGAGAGGCGACTCATGGTTCAGGGTCAGGCCCAGGGAACGTTCCAGGTCAGGGGCCGGCCGGGAGCAAGAGTCCGAGGTGCTAGCACTGCCGTGGGGGCAGAGGCCACCTGGCCGTCCCAGCAGCCGGAGTCCTGGCCTTTGTGGCCCCGTGGCCCCTGCCCCCAGAGCCCTGCTCACAGTAGCTGCACAGTGAACACCCATGGGGAGGCGGAGCCAGGCCGGCAGATGGAGGCTCGTCTCGAGGGCAGGGCACAGAGGGAAGTAGCAGCTGCGTGACGCGAGCGCCTCACCCTCCCGCCAGGTGAGAAGGCCGGAGCCAGCTTCTGCCTGCAGTTCGGACCCGCCCCGTGACCGCAGCCCTCACCCTGGGGAGGGCAGCCGAGGCTTTGGAGAACCTCAGGAGAAGGCCACCCTGCTCTGCCACTGCCCGGCGCGGCCCCGGTGCTGTGACGCTGGCCGCTGGTCAGCGGCGGGGCCCGCCGGCGGCTCCGGGCAGTGGCAGTGCCGGACAGGCACATCCTGTGCGCATCTCCCTCCAGGCCCGACTTTTCAGAAAGAGGACGCTTCCACCGAGAAGGCAGCTTACGTGATCTGGGGTGATTCTGTCCTTGGTGACAGACGCCCCGCCCCACAGCCCAAAGAGCATCTGGGGCTGAAGGGGGCAGTCTTGCCCCCCTAGGGGCCCACAGCCCCTGCCTGCCCCAACGTGTCCGTTCTCCAGACCTGACGCAGCCCCGCCCCCTGGATCCCCAGCTTCCCGTGGCCCCTTCCAGACTCTGGAGTCCCAAGAGGAGAGCCTCTGTAGTTACTAGTAAACATGGCACGGTTTCCTTGAATCCGTGTTGGTCCTGCCGTCATCAGGGAGAAGCAAGAGGCTGGGGTCTTCAGTGTCAGGAATTCAGGGGCTTGTCCCAGTGACCAGAGGTGCGGCCCACCCTGAGCTCTGGGGAGGTGCTTCCGGCACACCCCTGTTGGGAGGGTACAGTGCACATTTCCTGGGGCGGGGGATGGGCCCCGCATGACCGACATTGACAAGCTGCAGGGCCCAGGAGCTGCACAGGCCCCTGGTCAGCCAGCCTGTGTCAGGGCCAGACGCAGGGCCACACCAGGATGCAACGCTCCAAAGACCCCGATCTGGGTGTTGGGAGAGTGACCAAGGAGTGTGCAGGCCAGGAACTGGCCAGGGTCCTCCCGCCCTCCCCCGCTGCCCTCCCTCCTCCCCTTGCTGGTCCTTCTCTGCCTGCTTACACTGTCTTTTGGCCTGAGCCCGGCCCTCCCCACCCCCTGGCCCCAGAACCAGAGAGTGACTCATCGCTCATCCCTGCTCTGTGGGCCTCCTGACCCCAAGGTCGCAGGTGCCCGAGGCTGCTGGGAGGGGGCTGACCAGGGAGGGGGGCACCTGTCACACCAGAGTGGGGTTTCCTGGGCCGGGACCGGGAAGGGGGGAGGGGTAGGCCCCACAAAGGCACGGACTATGCTCTGAGAGGCAGCTGGAGGGGGGACTCAGGAAGCTGCTGGCCTAGAGGAAGGAGCGTTTCTCAGAGAACACAGCTGTGCACCTGTGATTCAAAATGTCCCAAATGCACTGCCCCATGGGCTCTCAGCAGAGCCAGGGCCGGTCCACCTCACCTGAACCCAGAAAAGGACACTGTGATTTGGCTAAAATGCAGCCTGGGAGGGCTGCTGGGCCCAGAGCCAGGGACCCCGACAGGCAGGGCCTCTGTGCGGGGTCTGCCTGCCATGGGGGGTGGCGGCGGGACTCACCCAGGCTTGAGGCTGTGTGCTCCTGGGAGGGGCTGGGCGGCTTAAACAACAGAACCCCACTCCTCCGTCTGGAGGGCCAGAGTCCAAGATGAAGTCGTCGGCAGGGCTGCTTCCCTGACCTTTCCGTGTCTCTTCCAGCTTCTGGTGGCTGTAGGTGGCCCCTGGTGCAGCCCACAGCCCTCAGTCTCTGGCGCTCTGCTTCCCTTACAAGGACGCCAGTCACTGCATTGAGGGCCACCCGACCCAGGGTGACCCCATCTTCACTAGTGACATCGGCAGAGACCCTGTTTCCAAGTGAGGTTCTGGGACGTGAGTTTGGGGGACCCTGTGCAACTCACTACAGCTCCCAAGAGGAGGAGAGAGAAGGATGGAGAGATGGGGAAGGGACACGAGGAGGGTTAGGAAACAGCAGAGATGGTGGGCAGGGGGGCGAGAGGGAGGGTGGGGACCTGGGCACCAGCCTGCAGCCGGGCTGAGGTCCAGACCCAAAGGCGTGGCCCAGCGGCCGCCGCTCCTTTGTCCCATGTGACAGCCGCGCATGGTTACAGCCCTCTTCATGCCTCCACTGCAAGGGGTGCCCACCACGAGCTGGGCCCGGTGGGCGAACCCCAGCCCTCGCCCCCGGGCGGGTCGGGTCCTGCCCCTGCCCCTGCAGGAGCGTCCTCGTGGGGCATCACATCGGGGACCACGATTCCCTTTGCACGGGCACTGGCCCTGGCACCCCAGGTCGTCCTCACCGTGATCCCCGCTCCTGGCCAGTCTCCCGCAGTCGGCACGGAGCCCGCAAGGGGCTAAGGAGGTTGGCACAGCCTAGGGAGGGGCCGGCCTGCACCTTGCTCTGGGCCCCCCCTGGGACCTGTGCCCCCGGCCCGCTGGGTCGGAGCCCTTCAGGTGGGTGGGCAGCCCCCCAGGACGTGCACTCGGACGTGGCCCCGCTGCAAAGGATGCTGGGAAACGGAGTCTTTGATCTCAGGAGGCTGCAGGGACCAGGCTGAGGCTGGAGGAAGCTGAGGGTGAGAACGGGCAGGGCGGGGGGTCCTTCGAAAGACAAGTGGCTGACCTTGGAGGAGTGACAGGGGAGACGCAGCCGTGGCCACGGCAGCTGGCGAGGGACCGTCAGAGTGACGGGGCTCGGGCTCAGGAGGACCTCGGTCCCGCAAATTCTCTTTAACCCCAAATGCCAGGCACTGTGTCCTCCCACCTCGGCCAGGGCCAGGGTCGCTGCAGACCCCCTGCCCTACAAGGCCTGGTGCCGGTGGAGGCCAGCCTCTACCCCAACCCAGACAGAAATGTCACCATCGGGATTCCACCCCAGACTCCAAAATCAAGAGGCTTCGGAGCCACTCTTCAGTTTTTTAGGGGAAAAAGTTACTTAAAAAACAGAAACCAAACCACTTCCTAAAAACCAGGCGTGGGGTATGAATTGCAGAGCCTGGACTCCAACCAGGTTTTCACTTAATTGTGAGTGAAGCACTGCACGGGAGGAGAGGGCAGCCCGGCCCCCATCCCAGGGAGCAGACCCCGCCGTGCAGGGCACACTCGGGTCTGGTGTGTCCGGACCTGGAAGACGCAGCAGTTCCTGCCCTGAGAGTGGCGCTGTCTGCGGGAGGGACCCCCGGCCTCGGCCACAGCTTGAGGGCCGCTCCTGTGGGGACTGGGTCAGGCAGCGTGACACACAAGATGGGGGGCGGCTGTAGCCAGAGCATAGGAAGGCACGGGTCCCTGACGTCTCAGCCCGCCCGGGAGCCTCGCACCTGAGCTGCCGGGGACTTTCCACCTCTGCCCCCAACCGCTGGACACGTCGGGTCTGTGTGCACAGAAGCGTGTAGCACCTGAGACATCTTCCGTTTATACCCACGTCTGCGATCGTAACCTTGGAACCTTCTACTTTTGTTAACCGATTGGGGTCTCTGATCATCTTCCAATGAAACCTCCAAATCTGAAAAAGAAACTCACTTCCTGGGTGTCTAAGCAGACCCCTTTGGGAAGGAAAAGCGTTCACGTCACTGTGTGGATTTAGTGTGTCCTTTCTGGGGGGCCAGGTGGGAATGGGTAGGTGAAGGGGGGAGGGGGAAGAGCTGGCCAGGGTCAGGGGCTGTTGATGGGAGAAGCTGCACGTTGTGATCTGGAGGGCCTCAAAATCTCCCCAACTTGGGAGGGGTTATTTATAAACCATTACTTAATGATGGGATAAACCCGGGAATCCCTCACCCTCTATAATAAAATAAAGCGTCAAGCAGAAAGTCGTGGTAACAGGGCTTCCCTGGTGGCGCAGTGGTTGAGAGTCCGCCTGCCGATGCAGGGGACGCAGGTTCATGCCCTGGTCTGGGAGGATCCCACGTGCCGTGGAGCAAATAAGCCCGTGTGCCACAACTACTGAGCCTGTGCTCTGGAGCCCACGAGCCACAACTACTGAGCCCGCGTGTCACAACTACTGAGGCCCGCCTGCCTAGAGCCTGTGCTCCGCAGTAAGAGAGGCCACCACGATGAGAAGCCCACGCACCGCTACCAAGAGTGACCTCCGCTGGCCGCAACTAGAGAAAGGCCACGCGCAGCAGCGAAGACCCAGCACAGCCAAAAATAAATACATACATATATTTTAAAAAAAAAAAAAAGTAGTGGTAACGTATTGTGACAAAGGGCACTGACAAAGCTGTAAATTACAAGGTTCCAGGTCTGGGAAAGGCTACTGGCTGTAGATGAGAGGCCCACAGTTCAGGGTGGGGCATCCCACGGCCAGAGGGAAACCTCATTCTCAGAGGGAGACCCCGCATCAGGAGAGCCACAGCCAGAGGGGGACCTGCCGTGTACTGAAGAAGGAATGACCCTGCATTCTTCTTCACTGGGAGGAGTCACGATGCAGAATCAGACTTAATGACTGACTTTAGCGAGACGTTCCTGGAAGGACCTTGTGGAGGGGACGGCTGGCTGGCGTCCTGGCCCTGGCGGTGGGTTTGTGCCGTCCTCGGGGGCAGTGGCCCTGTCCGTGGGGCGAGTGGGTACCGTGTGGGCGTCTGCTCCAGGCGGGGTCTGGGCTTCGGGGTTGACGGGTGGGGGGGGGTCACGGGAGCGGGTCCGCACCCGGCTGTAACCATTGTGCGCACCTGCCCGGGCCCGAGGCGTCCCTGACAGTCGCCGGCCCGCAGCCTGGGAGGATCGCCATAGAGCTCAGCCCGGGTAGAGGCAAAGCAGCAGACTCGGTTGAAATTACTTCCCAAACGTCCTGTCTGCCTTTAGCACCTAAAAAAGGAAGTGACGCTTGGTAGTCAAGAAGCCAAGTCAGAAAGGACCCTCTCACGTGTGCGGCGCTCCCAAAGCCAGCTGGTACTCCTTCCAGAACCGGGAGGACGGCGGGCAGTGCCTGGTTCCCAGAAGGTGCGAGGGCGGCTCTGCGGCCGCAGCGAGGGGCCTGGGTCCGGGGTGGACCAGCAGGGCCCCGCCACTGGGGGCAGTGCTGCACTCTGACCACCGCCCACCCAGGGCTCTGTGAGGACCAATGAGCAAGGGCTTCTGATGCTCAGGAAAGCGACGGGATGCTGTGACGATGTTAGTTAAGTCTGCGTTTACGGTTATACGGTCCTCCTCCTCCAGGGAGACAGGGTGGGGGGCTGCAGTCTATGGGGGGGCAGCACGTCAGATACTGGGGGGATGGGGAGAGCGGGAGCCTGTCTGCCCCAGTGTCCAGCTGTCCTCAGGCTGGGCTGTGACAGCTCCACCCTGGGGGAGGGACCACCAGGCCCGGCCACCGAGGCAGACCCTCTGGTCAGAGCTGGGGCAGCCTTTCTGCCAGGTGGGCTCAACTCCACACATGCAGCTCAGCGCTGCCCAAATCCCGTGCCCAGATCTGCCAGGTCCAGCTCTAAGCCGTCCGGCTCCCCCTTGGCCTTGCTCCAGGGGCTTCCCAGGGAGGCTGCAAGGTGTCGATGAGAAGGTGGGCCATGAGGTTGGGGGAAGGGCGGCTCGTCCCTCCCAGACCTCCGTTGGAGTCCTTCAGAGGAAGTGAGTCTGGCCCAAGGACAGTCCGTCAGGATGTGCAGCCTGGACGCTCCAGGGTGTACCCCCCAGGCCACAGGGTCCCTGGAGCCCTGGGCGTGTCAGCAGGTGCACATCACCGATTACCTGCAGATGCGCATCCCTAGGCAGGTAGGTCAGGGAGAAAATGCAGGCGTGAAGCAGACACGGAGAGTAAGGTGTAGATGGGAAACCACGGTGGATGGAAAGGCGTGATCAGATACATACACAGACTAGTTTTAAGTTGTATCAAATTCCAAAACGCCTGCAACTTTTTTCTGAAACAATTCCAGACTAGTCGGACTCCACTAGACTCTCGGGCTGACCTGGTTTCACCCCGTAAAGAAGAGATCAGGCTCCTTTGTTCAGACAAGAACACCTAGGGGGGACCTCGGACCACAGGACCATGCCTGGCTCTTCCCTCCCCTTTGGGTTCAGCCAGTGGGAGTGGGGGCAGGAGAGCAGAAAGAAGGGCATCTCCCCCAGCTCCCCCGCAAGGGGTCAGGCTGTGCCCTGGTCCAGGCCTCCATCAGGGTGGTGGCCACTCTGCAGGTGCTCGCCCAGAGGGCAGAGCCCGTCACGCTCTGCCGCCTGTGTGCATGACCCCCAGCCTGCGTCTTCCTAAAGCCACACCGTGACTAGACAGGAGTCACAGCTTCCTGATAACATTGTCAGGCAAGTGGCACACGCATGACTGCTGCTTCCCCGGGGGGAGGCCGAGCGTGACCCACCGCCCATCACAGTGCTGGAGGCGGGCTCTTCCGATGCCATAGTCTAGTCTCTTCCTGCTGTGCCCAGATGCCCCCGCTGCGCCATCTGGGCTGCTGGGTGTCCCCCAGAGGGTCAGATTTCGGGTACACACCCCAGGTCCCATTAAGGCTGCCTGGGAGCTTTCAGCAAAGTTGCAAACCAGGCCAATTCCAGCAGAAAGCCTGTGCTGGGCTGCAGGCTAAGAATCGCTGCTGCCGCTGCCCCAGGAAACCTGGCTCCCGGGATTGGGCAATGCAGCTAACCATGGCTCCCGCCTCCTAATTTTACAGGAGGAAGACAAGGCCCAGGGGGCTTGCGAGCAAGCCAGTGATTGAGCTGGCCCGAGAACAGGGCCACCCCCGGCTGAGACAAACAAGACACCCGGGGCACAAAAGGTCCAAGGTGGGCTCACCCACGGACCCGAGGGTGCGCACTTGAACCTGCTTGCGCCTTCCTTCTGCATCTGGGCTCTCTGGGCACCACAGACCGCAGGCGGTGGGAAACAGCCTTAAACATTCAGTCAGTTTGCAGCCGGTTGTGACAGGGCTGGTAGCTTGCAAATAACTGCAGGGAGAAGCCAGGCCCCCACATGCGGGCTGGGGTAGCGCAGGCTCCCGGGTCTCTGATGCCCGCTCTTAGCGCGGGACCCTCCCCCAAATTATTCATCTGGGTCCTTGCATTTCCTGTCCTATCGTCCTACCCGGTGAAGTGCTGCTCCGTCTCCCAAAATCCCCAGTACAAACTGGCCGAGGGCACTTTCCCTAAATAACACCCCTCTGCACGGGGCCGTCATTTATCTGCCAAATCCAGGAGCAGGTTGTCGGCGTCCGGCAGACCTCTGCTCACAGCCTCGCCCCTGGGAAGTCCCCAGAGACAGCATTCTTTGCTCAAGAAACGGTCCTCAGCGCCTGGACATCACTTCTGTGGCTTGATTTGCAGCAGCTCCTTTCGATTAAGGGAATTTCCATCCGTTGGTTAAAAACACTTCTTTAACGGCCTCTATTTTTAACACTGAGGTTTCTCAGCCTAGGCCCCCTGTTTGTCTGGTGAGGTTCACGCTCCCGGAGATTTCTCTTCTCGTGCAGCTGGTCCCCTGCTGCACTCTGGGTGCCGGGCAGGCGCCAGTTCTGTTCATTTACTCATCCATCCAGGGGGCACTCATTCAGCACCACCCCGACCCCCAGGAGGGGACGTGCTCACAGAGAGCCGTGGGGGGGGCAGGAACCGTTCCAGGCATCAGGTCATAGGTGAGCCGCACAGAAGTCAGGTAAACATGACGACACGGAGGGATCAGAGCTCTAGAGGGAATAAAAGAGGAGACGGGGGTGAGGGGCTGTGTCTTAGAGTTCTACAGGGGGTTCTTGTTTTAAAAATTGTATTTATTTATCTATTTTTATTTTTGGCCGCGTTGGGTCTTCATTGCTGCGCACGGGCTTTCTCTAGTTGCGGCTGGTGGGAGGAGGGAGCTCTGAGGATTTCCCAGGCTGGTCAGGAGCTTGGGGGACATTCTTCCAGAATCTGCTTGCAGGTGATGACTCGTCGTGTGCTCTGACACAGCTGACACCCCTGTGCTTCAGTGGAGAAAGGCCTGGAAGTGACCCGACAGTGCCCTTGGCTTTCAGAGGTCCCAGTGGCCTCGTCAGGTGGCCACGTGCAAGTGTTGGGGTCCTCTTCTGTGGTTCTGACCCCCAGGGACCATCTCTGAGGCTTTGACACCCCTGGGGCTCTGCTCTGTGGTCCTAAGCCCCCCAGTGCCCTTCTCTGTGGTCCTGACCACCCCCCAGGGCCCTGCTCTGTGGTCCTGACCCCCCAGGGCCCATCTCTGTGGTCCTAAACCCCCCAGGGCCCTGTTCTGTGGTGACGGAACAAGCCAGACATTTATCTTCGGACCTGGAGGCACGTGAGAAAGCAAGATTTAGAATAAGGAGCCCAGAATAACCCCTTAAGAACAGCCCTGCCTGTGGGCCCAGGGAGACTTGCACCTGTGCGAGCAGACAGGCATGGGAGGGGCATGCGGGACAACACCTGCATGGGGACATCGTCCAGGTCAACCTCCGGAGGCTGGGCCCTTCATCCCCTCCTCCCTGGTCAGCTTCACACACCTTCCAGCCACGCAGCTGTGTTAGGGGCCCCCATCCCAGACCCGCAGGGCTCTGTGCCCCCTGCTCCCTTCACGCCCCCTCCAGGGGCTCAGGCCGTCCCTGGCCGCCAAGAGGCCCTGATCTCACCCACCACGGGCTTCCCCCCAGAGCGTCCCTCCCCTGTCCGGCCTCTGCTCCCCTCCTGTGCCCAGCAGCTCCGAGGCCCCATGTCCCTGTGGAGCCTTCCCCACAGCTCCAGGGGGGACTGATGTGACAGGAGCCCAGCTCCTCAACAGGAGGCAGAAAGGCCATGTGGGCCCCGTGGGCCCCCAGACCTGGCACCCCACGGGGCTCTGATGCGCCGGGCTGACACCTTCGCCCTCTGTGGTCCACTCGGAGGCCGTGCACCCCAGGAAGGAGGGCGGGACGCCCCCCAGAGGGCCCGGGAGCAACATCTCCAAGGGAGGGAGAAGGAGGCGGACGCAGACGGCGGGCCCATGGTTCAGGGCTGGAAAGAGACAAAAGTGGGCTTGCGGGTGTGCTGCAGGGGCCGGTCACGGACGGGGGGCAACCACCTCACAGACTGGGCAGCGGACGCAAGACAAACCCAGCATGGGGAAGTCAGCGCATCTCTCGTCCAGAGCAGGGCCCCCACTCAGCGCCCTGGACGTTTGGGGTCACGTCACTCTGTCCCGGGCCCTGCAGCTGCTGAGCAGCGCCCTGCCACCACCCACTGCCCGGCAGCGACAACCCAAAATGTCTCCAGACGTTGCAGGTCCAAGTCATGCCAGGTGAGAACTCTGGTGTCCACCGAGCCGCATCCCCAGACAACGGCCGTGTCTGAGCCACCTGCCCCCGGGGTCTGAGTGAGTGGTGTGGCCGCTGGTGGGGGTGACGCTGGCTGCACGCTGCGCACAGCAGACGTGCCCGCCTCCCTGACCCCGAGCCAGCACTGGGGACAAACACGCCGGTGAATGAACCAGTGAAAGAAGAATGGAAGAGAGAGCAGAGGAGATGCTATGTCACCCAGCCCTGGCCTCCCTGCCCCGGAGGTGAGGTCACCGTCCCACCTTGGAAAACCCCTCCAGAAAAGCTGAGGGCGAGAGCAGGTGTGCGTTCATGCTCGGGAGGAACCAGAGACCAGGGTGACGCGTCAGCGCTTGGGCGGCCGCCTGCAGCGAGCCGCGAGGACCCCTCTGCACAGATGGAGGGCTCAGAGCCCAGCTGGTCCCCTCGCGCCCAGGGTGCCTTGCTGGGCTGCTGAGTCTCTGGGCCAGCAGCTGGGGAGTGAGTGGGGTGGGCCCAGGACAGAGCCAGCCTCGGGAGAGGGCAGAAGCCACCACAGTGTCCCCGTCGCCCACAGAGCCATCCTGAGCCCAGCCTCCACCGACGCCCGCTAGGGTTACTGTTACTGCCTTCGTCGTCATCTGTGCCTTTCTTGATTTCAACAGCCTGGGCTGGGGAGCCGGCATTCGGGTGGGGGGACGTGGAAGGAGGGGAGGGGAGGCAGCAGGGCTGTGGGGCGCTGTACAGGTGGAAGTGGCTGGAGACGGCCTGGGCTGAGCCGGGGCAGCGGCCCGTGGTTCGCGGCCCGGGGCCCCAGCTGCGACGTCCCCGCACTGCCACCGAGGCGGCCCCGGGGACACAGAGCCTACAGGTTCTGTCGGGGACGCAGACCTGCCCTCGGCCCTCAGCGTGGCCCTGGGCCGGGGGGCCTGGTGCCGCCCGAGGAGCCTCAACGCCAACCTCACCCGCCAGGCCGCCTCGTTAGGAAGCCAGCCGGTCCCGCCAAGCTAGCACCCGACGCCCGACGCTCCAATCTCCTTTTCCTTTCTCTTGCGAAGACCACAGTCATGGCATTTAGGGTCCACCCTAAACCAGGGTGATCTGATGCCAAGATCCTTACCTGATTACATCTGCAAAGACTATTCCCAAATCAGGTCACGTGCATGGGTACCAGGGTTTAGGGTGTGAGTATATCTCTTTGGGGGCACCATGCAACCCACTGTCTATAAATAAGACTTACCTGTATTGCTATCAGTTATCTAATGTTTACAGAGGCAATAAGAGACTAGACTCAGAAACCCCAGAAGGAGTCATTGCCCCTCGTCTCTGAATCTCCGTTGCTTTTCCAAATTTCCTCACACTTGGCCCTCAGAAATCGTTTCCAGGCTCCCCAGAATGACAGACGTGATTTTTATGCCCTTTGGTCATCAGGGGCCGCAGGCATGGGCCCTGGGGTACCTGGTAGGCTGTGCTGTGAACGGGGGGTCTGAGGGTCCGAGGGACCCACCTTGAAAACCCAAACCACCACCACGCAACCCCGACCTTCTGCCCTCTCCTCCTCCCCTTGCTGCAGTTCCTTCCGCTGGCCGAGGGCGCGCCTGCCTCAGGGCCTTTGCACCTGCTGCTTCCGCTCCTAAGGGGTCAGCAGGCACACCCCGCTCACTTCAGTCGTTTCTGCTCAGAGAGACCCACTCTCCCCCTGCCCCGCACTCATGGCCACTCTGCTCTGCACTTGCCTCGGGCCCGAGCTCCGGGACCCTGGCCTCTCCACCCCGTGTCCCCAGAGCCTAGGACGGTGCCTGTCCCGTAGCCGTCACCGTCAACACCTGTCAAAGGATGAGGGGCCACCCTCGCTCTGGGCCTGGGAGAGGGGAAGTGGCTCCCTCCCCGCCTCCCCCTCCCCCCTCCCAGGTCATCTGAGTTGCAGACCCGCCCGGCCTCAGGCCCCGTCGGGGCCAGCCCACTCACCCTGGTGAGCAGACGACTACCCTGCCGTCCATCTGCAGCATCTCTGAGGCTGCTCCCCGCTGGCCTGGGGACCAGGAAGCAGACAGGATGAAGTCCCAGCCCTCCCGGGGCCTGGGTGGAGAGTGGAGAGGTTGGGAGGGAGAGGGGATGGACAGCCCAGCAGGGACACACAGGACGCAGCCCCCGGCTGGCGGGGGCAGCAGGTGTATTTCCAGCCCAAGGGGTGAGGCCAGCACAGGTAGAGGAGGAGGTGAGGGAGGACCCGCCCACACTTAGAGGCGGAGAGGAGGGTCAGCCAGGCTCCGTGTAGGGCAGCGCCAGCCGAGAGGGCCACCCTTCCTCACCCTGCTCAGTGTGTACTTATGGGCAGCCTGCCTGGCTCCCCGGGGAGAGGGGCCTGCTTGGGCGTTCCTCAGCTGTGGACACATCCCCAAAGCATCTGTTCTTTCTTCTTCCTTGATATCCTAGAGTTTTGAAAATCCTCAGTGGTTTTGGCCTCCTGTGCCGTGGGGAGAAGGTTTGACCAAAGTGTTAAGGGGACCCAGGGCACAGCCCCAAGGGACAGGAGACGCTGGGTGGATGCCGGCATGACACCCCCGCCCCAACAGGGATTTTCACTCCCAGACCCCTGCTTTGCCAGGCTCCCAAGGTGGGCTGGGCAGGGGTGGCAGGGGGCAACAGTCCTGGGTGGCTGTCTCAGGAGCAAAATGAATCCCTGACACAGTCTGCCTGCATTCAGGAATTTAGGGGGCCCCCAGCACGAGGTCAGTACATCCCCCTGGGTCCTTATCGTCTCGTTCTTGGAGACAGCAGACAACCAAGTGTCATCTGGTGACATAAAAGAGAGACCAAGACACAGAGGAAAATAGAGATGCTGAGGGAAACAGGTGCGTCAAGGAAGGAGGAGGACTTACCACAATCGAGCGCCCTGCTGCTAACGTCCTCAGAGAAGACGCTGCCTCCATAAACCAGGACTGAGTACAAGGAAAAGCTTCTCAGAATGAAAATAAAAGCACTACTGAAAATTCAAGGGGTTGGAGATAAAGATGAAGTCTCTCTGAAAGCAGAAAAGGAAGACAGGAAATAAGAAAGAAAGGACAGGAGACCGTGAGGATCCACAGAAGAGGCCAGTTGCATAATGACCCAGAATTCTGGCAAAAGGGAGACCAGAGCAAACGGGGCTGAGGAGGCTGCCAGAGACATGACAGAAGAAAGTTTCTCCAGCTGAAGGGACGTGAGCTGTCAGGTTGCAAGGAGGCTGAGGAGGCTGCCAGAGACATGACAGAAGAGAGTTTCTCCAGCTGAAGGGACGTGAGCTGTCAGGCTGCAAGGGTCCACTTGAGTGTCCAAAAAAAATGAATGATAATAACAAGAAAGCCCCCATCAGACGCACCATCGTGAATTTCAGAATACCAAGGGGGAAAAGGAGATCCTGAAAGATTTCTGAGAAACAGAGTACACGTCACCCACAGAGAGCGAGGACGGACGGCCTGCAGCTCAAGAGGCTGGAAGGCAGCAGGGCAGTTCCTCTGGATGCTGGCAGGAGTTATTTTTGCTGAGAATTCATTCACTGACCAAACTCTCCATCAAGCGTGAGCGTGGATAAGGCTGTTTTTAGGCACGTAAACACCCAGAAAATGTACTGCCCACACACCCTTTCGTAGGACACTCCTTGAGGACACACTTCAGCAAAATGAGGAGATAAACCAAGAAAGGAGAAGACATGGGTCCCTAAAACAGTCTCTGCGACTCACGGGGACAGTGTCGGGAAATCCAAGAAAATCCTTTCAGCAGGTCTGGAGAGCAGCCCGTCCAGGGTGGTGCAGGAGGATGGGGGCTCTGGAGGGAAATCCCGGGGGGGTGTGACAGGACACGTGAGGTTATGGGTTGAGTTGTGTCCCCCAGAAAGATATGTGTAAGTCCTAATCCCTGGTACCTGTGACTGTGACTTTATTTGGAAGTTAGGGTCTTTGCAGATATAATCAAATTAAGGTGAGGCGATACAGGGTCAGAGAGGGCCCTAACCCAGTATGCCTGGGGTCCTTATAAGAAGAGGAGAGACTGACACAGAGAGAATGCCACGTGACCACTAAGGCAGAGATTGAGGTGACATGGCTTCAAGCCAAGGAACTCCAAGGATTGTCAGCAACTGTCAGAAGCTGCAAGAGACAAGGAAGGCTCCTCCCCCCGAGGCTTCGCAGAGAGAGCACGGCCCTGCCGACCCCTTGACTTTGGACTCCTGGCCTCCTTAACTGTGAAAGAATACATTTCTGTTGTGTTAAGGCAACCAGTGTGTGGACTTTGTTTCAGCAGCCACAGGAAACTAACACACCTGACATGATGGGGAGTTGAAAAAAAATGGGGATGTGATTAAAACAGGGTAAGGAAAAAAACAAAGGCATGTAGAAAGGCCAGGAAAAACATACGGCAGTATCAGAAAAGAAGTGTCATCATAGTATACCACTGGCCTTTGCTATAAGCACTATTTTCAATCAAAATAACATAAACATGATTTATTGATTAAAAATCATGACATTGAGAGGATAAGGAGGAGAAATTAGGGTGCAGAAGGGCTAAAATATGATCGTTCACAGCAAGAAGCCAACAAATCAGTCTAAAAATTGGAAGCCAAGAAGTAGCAGGATGGACCTGGGCTTCCCTCTCTGCTGTGACACCCCCTTCCCCACTGCCCTCCCCTCCCCATCCTACTGACTGGCAGAGTGGGCTATGCCACGGCTGACCCTCTGGGGTCCCTATAGTCAGAGTCATACCATGAGAAAAGATGACATTGACTATCTCAGGCCACAGGTAAGGCGTTTACACTACTTCTCCAGTGAATTGATCAGGAGCGTGGGGCAAGGTTCTATTTCTATTTGGCCAGGAAGAGAACCAGTTCCATGAAAGCGTGTACATGGATCCTTCTTGACAGAGACATTTTAGAGAAAAGAAAAAAGATGGTTGGATGATGGCTGTTAGACTAAGTTTTAAATAAATATATACGTAAGAGCATCCCACAAAGCTCAGGGTCCTCCGGTTCCCGGGCAGACCGATGATTCGGGTGGAGCAAATCTAACTTCTCAGAGACGGGTCTCCAGCCCATCAAAATCACTTGGGAACATGCCCAAGCATTGTGTCAGGAGTGTCAGTCTCTCCCTAGAAGGGATCCAAAGGGCATCACACAAAATAACACCCTCCGCAGGCCTGGTCTGGGAACATCTTCTTTCTAACAGTCTATGTGGGATTTTAATATTTGTTTTAGAAACTCACATAGATTAATTTTATTTTCTTGTAAGAAGCAGCAGGCATGGTAACAATTAAACCCAGTCTTACCACAAAGAACAGCATTCCCAAGGAATGTCACATTCCAAAAAAAAAAACCCAACAAACTTTTGTTTACTTTGTTCCATCTCACAAGCAGCCCCAGCCCTTGGTGCTGAGCAGATCACGCCCAGCTGTGAGCGGGATGCTGGCCCGTCCCGAGGAGCCCCTCAGTGATGGGGGTCCTGCGAAGTTTAGAGAGAATGACCATGGGACAGGTCTGGGTGCCTCTTCAAGGGGTCGACCCCAGTGGTTCAGAGGCAGAGTGCAAAGTGGCGTGGGGGCAGATGGGAGGGGAAGTGGGGCTGGTCCCCCTTCCAACTCTCCCACCCCCACTGGGCCTCCGTCTGTTCCTGGAGAGACCAGGCTTCCACAGCAGAAGCCAGCTGGAGCCTGTCTTCCTTGGACGCTTGGAAGCCAGCGCCAGGGTCTGGATAGATGTGTTGTGCGGCGGCCGCCAGCAAGAACGCAACTGAAACTTCCCTAATAGTGCAACTAAGATGAAAGCCGTCGGATTCTTTGAAGTGGCGAAATAAACATCGGTATCAAGGCTCTGGACCGAGGCCGCCCCGTCTGTTAAGATGTACTTGCCCCTGTTTATTATTACTAAACGATTATGTCTCATTTTTAATCTGGCCTTTCTTAAATGCAGTCTTGTTATGCCAGTTTCAGTGTGCCCTGCCCGGCACACTGAATAAAGGGCCTTCGATTTGGTTGGTCTTTGTCTGTTTCCTCAGTTGTTAACTTAAAAATGCACTGGGGGCCACAGGATTTCTCAAGACTCCTTTAGGGGCCTGTGAGGGACACTGGTCTGGGAAGGGGGGGAGGGACAGTGCTGGCTGGGGAGGGGTCTGGGGGCCACCTGAGACCACGTCGGTGGGGGCATGGGGGGGCAGCCCCGTGGACAGCCAGGTCAGCCTCAGCACCCAAATGTCATCCCATGGGCCATCGAGGGCCGAGGGGCTCACAGGAGGTGAGAGGTGGGTGCGTGCTAGCTGCAGGTGGGGCCCAAGTGGACCTGCAGACACAGGAGGCGGCCACCTGCTGGGGCGGGATGGGGGGTTGCGCCTCACTCTGCCCCACCCCCCCGGCTCATCCTACGGCCGAGGCAGGTCTCCCGTCCCCTGGGAAGCGGGTGCCTGCGGTTTAACTCAAGGCAAGTTTGCATCTTACCTGGTCAGAGTCCAGTCCAGGACGTCTGCTCCACGCAGCCCCTGGGGGTCCCAGGCTCCTCCCCTCTCATGGCTCCGCCCTCCTCCCACCCAGACCGGCCTAGGAGCAGTTGGGGGCTCAGGCCGGGGAGGGCTTTAGGGCCAGGCCTGGGCGTGACATGTCACTTCTGCTGCCCGTGAGGGAGGCTGGGGCATGGATCAGTCCTGTTCCCAGAAGGAGGAGGAGTGGCCTCGCACCCATGAAGGCCGTCAGGGTCACGGCGACACAGAGGACATTTCTCCGTCCCCAGCCCTGGCCAGGATCAGATGGCGTGTCACCCCCAGACCGCCTCTCGTGCGTTTTCACTGGGCACTTGAGATTGGATTCTGGGTCCTCCCTGCTCACCACCCCCGGCCATGCCACTAAGTACTGTGTCCTCCTCATTTATTTCACGGCCTCTGTCATGTGACACATTGGTATCCTCTCTCAAAATAAATTTGGCATCTTAAATTCTACTGTTAGCTCTTCTTTCCTTTGGGTTGTTGTAGCAGTCAGCGTTTGCTGCAGTAACAAACAGCCCCAGCAGCTCAGAGGCTTACATTACGTTATGTGAAGACGGAGGTCGCTGTAGCAGAGGGCTTGGCTGGCTCCAAGTGACTGCTTGCCCCAGGATCTCCTGGGACCTCTGTTGTCACCGTGGGAGAGAGAGCAAGAGGAGAAGAACCGAACACGTGGACTCTTTTGGCTCAGACGTGCCTACATCCACTGGCCAAAGCAAGTCGTGTGGTCAAGCTCAACGCCTGTGGGGTCAGGGAGACACCGACCACTGTGGGCGAGCAGTGCACTGGCCACACTCCCCCGTCCATCTTCCCTCAAGCCACATCCGTGTATCCCACAGCAGGGGGTGGACTAGGGTGTTGGTCACTCCCCCCTGCCTGCTCCCCTGCAGAAAAGCATAAATGGGATGCATGGGAACGGGTCAGGGAGCAGGACAAGCAGGAAGGGGCGGGGGGGGGAGGCGAGGCCCTGAGCCAGGACAGCCAACAGCCTCTGTCATCACCGACCTGGTCAGTCTCTCCTGGAGGGACCCTGAGAAGAGCTGCCTCCCAAGGTGGTCAGGTCCTCAGATCCGGATGTGCCTGGGGTGGGACGTCCTCCTGCAGGCCCAAGGGGCCCCCTAAGGCATCAATCCCGGGTGCTGGGGGCCTGGGGGAGGGAGGGAGGCCGAGAATCAGTCCGGGGCTGCTCGCAGGTCCATCTGGGGCGGCGCCCTTCCTCTTGGGTTTCCTGGGACTCTGCGGGGACTCTCTGCTGCTGCGGGAACTCTCGGCAGAAGGCCTTTCTGGACACCGAGCCTGGCGACCCCTGGGCACTGGCTTGTGCATCTGGGGAGACCTGCGGGAGCCACATCCACGCCTGCAGCTGCCGGACGGTTCCGAGACGGAGGCCGGGTGGGCGGAGGCCGGGCGCCAGGCAGCCCCATCCAGGCCGCGGGAACAGAACCTGGGTTTTCTGAGGCTGTGAGAAAGCACCTGTCATCTTCCTGGGTGTGGCCCTACATCTGGTCGCCACCACGTGCTGTGGGATTGACCTGAACAGGGGCGGAGGAGGGCCACACCTGGAAGGACCCGGCTGCAGATGTACACCCGGGTCTGCCCCGTGGCCCGAGAAGTGAGTCCACACGCCCCCCCCCACCCCCGCGTGGAGCAGGCCACCTGCCCAGCTGTGTTGCCAAGGCCCTGGGACACAGAGGAGGGACACGCGCCCCTCCCATGGGGGAGGAGGGGGACCCCTTGCCCCAGGGAAGTCCAGTCCCCAGGCCTGACCCCCAAGAGGGCACCCATCTTGGTTGGAACCCTTGAGCTGTGGAACCAGAGCTGGGACACCTGCGTATGCGGGAGCCCAGAGAGGGTGCCCTGGTCTCTTGGCCATGAGGCTGGTGTGAGACGGGCCTGGCAAGGGTGAGGGTGAGGATGCAGAGGCCCTGCCACCTCCCTCTCTGTTTCTATGTTCTTCCTCTAAAAAATGAGCTTACGACAGGTGCCCCGGGGGCTCAGTGTGCTGTCACCACGGTGCCACGCACACAGGGTCAAAGCGCAGCCAGCCGGGGTCGGTGCCCCACTGCAGCCACCCACCCGGATGACCCGGGGTCCCCCTCCCAGGCCCACTCACAGCAGCCTGGTGCCCGGGGCCCCCGCTCTGCATCCATTCATGTGACATCATAGCAATGGATGAGGGAGATGCCTTTTCAGCCCTGTGTCCAGGGAGGGAGGGGCTTCTCCCTCTACACAGGCTCCCTCCCTGGCCCCTCCCCGGTCCCCAGAGCACAGAAGGTGCCGCCTCCCCAGAGACCCCAGATAGCGCCGGGGCCCAGAGCACACAGGCCCAGAGGTGCGAACCGTGCGTCGCGCAGCCGTTCCGGGTGACAGACGAGACCAAGAATGACCTGCCGTCAAGGGCAAGTTCAGTGACCAGACTGCGCAGCCCAGCAGGGACCAGCCCAGGCCTATGGCCAAGCGAGGAGGGGCGGGCCGGCAGGCCCAGGGGACTGGCTGGTGTGTCTCGTGGTGAAGGGAACCCAAGTCCTTGCAGAGGAAGAGGAACGAGAAACGTCATTCAGAAGCCACTGTTGGGCTCTCTGTCTCATCAAACTCGGCCATCGTACCCGGCCAGTGAGCTGCGTGCCGCTCTCAGCCTTTCTCAGCGTCCCATTTCCCTTGCGTGTCTGCTGCTGGCTTGGGAGGAGGCCGAGCAGGAGGGGGCCGCGGGGCGGCCTCAGGATAGGGGGGACCGGGGGTACCACAGTGTGAACGACCAGAACCCACGCCTCATCCAGCCTTCCCCCTGCCAGTGAGCAAGCAAGGAACCGGTGCAGCGGCAGGACGTCGTCAGGTCTCCACCCGCATGTGGATTTGCATTGTGTTTAGCTGAGACTCATCTAGTGGTTTAGGATGTCTAGGACTGTCTCTGTGTTTACTTGCAAATCCAAGTCAAGATTAAACAAATGGTCTTAATCAAACATTGACTCTGTCCCAGGCCCACACCGTGCCGGAAGCACAGCTGGAGGCAAGCAAAGCTAGAACGCAGGAAAGTCTCCAGTGAAAAAGCACAGTTACCTCTTCCTGAAGAAGCCCACCAGCGTATTCACGAGCAAAGGAATGAAACTGGGCCCTCACCTCACGCGTGGAACATACAAAACTTTTCTCAAACCAGACCAAAGACCTAAACGTAGGATTAAAACTGTAAAACTCTCAAATAAAACAGAGGAAAGTCTTCACTACACTGGATTGGGCAATGGTTTCTGGGATCTGACACCAGAAGCACAAACCAACAAAAGAAAATAAACTAGAGAAATTAGATCACATCAAAATTAAAAACTACTGTGCGTCAAAGGACACGATCAACAGAGTGAAAAGGCAAACCACAGAATGAGGGACATATTTACAAATCGTGTATCTGATAAGGGGCTAAGATACAAAATAGACAAAGAACTTCGAAAACAACAACAAAAAACCATGAACGCTGATTTAAAAATGGGCACAGGACTTGAATAGGAATTTCTCCAAAGAAGATATAAAAATGGACACTAAGCACATGAAAAGATGCTCAGTGTCACAGATCACTGGGGAAATGCAAGTCAAAACCACACGAGGACTATCACTTCGTATCCAACAGCATGGCTATTATTAAAACAACAACAACAACAAACAAAACAAAAACAAAGTGTAGGCAAAGATGTGAAGAAAGTGGAACCCTGTGCACTACCAGTGAGAATGTCAAATGGTGCAGCTGCCGTGGAAAACAGTGTAGTGATTCCTCAAAACATTAAACACAGAATTACCGTATCATCCAGCAATTCCACTCTGGGTGTGTACTCCAAAGGAATGAAAGCAGAGACTTGAATAGATATTTGCACACCTGTGTTCATAGCGGCGTATTCACAAAAGCAAAAGATGGAATGTAAACACACCCATCAGCGATGACGGATAAACAAAATGTGGTCCTTCCACACAGTGGAATATTATTCAGCCTTAAAAAGGAAGGACACTCTGACACCGGCTACAACATGGGTGAACCTTGAGGACACCATGCTCGGTGACATAAGCCAGACACAGAAGGACCAATCGTGTATGATCCACTTCCCTGAGGTCCCTGGAGGAGCCAGACTCACGGAGCCAGAACAGTGGTTGCCAGGGGCTGGGAATTGTGCAACAGGTGTAGAGTTTCAGTTTTGCAACAGGAAAAAGTCCTGGAGATGGACAGCAATGATGGCTACACAACAAAGTGAATGTACCTAATGCCACTGAACTGTACATTCAAAAGAGTTAAAATGGTAAATTTCATGTTGTATACATTCTACCACAATTTAAAAAAATAAAGAGGCTAAACGTAACTACATATATATTTTATAATAGAATGTTACGCTTTACAGAGCAAGTTCTTTATAGACGTATCACAGTTAGCATTAAGCTATAATGGAGCGAAGCAACAAAAACATTTAATAGAAATAATGCACTATATCAATGTTCTTGCATTAGTTCTCTTTAAAATTAAGTTTAGGAATGACCTATTATTTCCATTAGAGGTGTGATTTTAAGCTGAGAGATGTTAAATTATTTAAGTGTGTAAAACAGTATTAGAATGTACATGTGAACCTGATTTGTTATAAGCTTAATTTATGACATAAATAAGAGTAATTTAAGTGTTTGAGAGGTTTGGTGTGCTTGTGGTGTAAATGCTTCTTGTCAGGTATTTGAAATGCTTCAAAAGAAAAAAGAATATATTAAATTATAATAGAACTTAAGACATTAAAGGGAATTTAACCTTAATAAAAAGCTGATGGATAACAATCAGTGTTTAAAAGACATGAACTGCGCATTAGGAAGAGGCTGGAAATTACCCAAGCTTGCTGGCGCTGAACTTGATTAACCAGTTTTCAAATAAGATAATATCTGGTGGAGACTATTCCGAAGTGGTGGGGTAGGAACGGCATTTGCTGATTAAGGCGGCAATGCTAAAGACAACGCCCTTCTCACCTGGCCCTAAAAACGTCTGTTATTGTCCTGCCCTGAAAACACACCCCATTGTTTTCTTCCAAAGTGAGAGTATCCTATCAGTAAGCACAGCCACGTGACAATCTGACATAATCCAAAGGGAGACCTCGGACCCAAGCTGGACCCACGGCCCCCGCCCAGAGTTGTGGTAGAGAGGTGGGCAGGGAAGCGGGGCTGGGCAGAAGAGGGAGTCAAGCCCATCCCCATGAAAATATGGAGGAAATGGTTGCTCTCCTAGCAAAACAGAAATTACCAAAATCAATCCTAGAAGAACTGGGACATGTATAAAGTCCAACTTCCACAGAAGACATTAGAAAGGTGACTAAAGATCTATCTTTGGGAAAATTCCAGTCCTGAATTTCAAATTCAACTAAATTTTATTTACTTTTTAAATAGATATTTCAAACTTGTGTAAACTTTTCTAGGCCACAGAAAAAAGATGGAAAGCCTCCTTTAATTTGTGAAAACATAACTTTCATAAAGATAGACGTGAAAACGATGCTATTTCACTTATGTCTACGATGCAATCACTCTAGATCAAATCGTTGTCGAAAGACTCTACCAATGTATTGAGCATTGTGCCAAAGTATCCAATCATCACACACGATCACCAAAGCGTTTCTGTCAGCAATGCAAGGATGGTTCAGGAGCAGGAGAACCGTCATCGTTAAGAAGAAAAGTTAGCGACGGAAGAAGATGCAGAGAGCCCAGGCTAAGCATCAGAGAACAAAAGCCCCCTGGGAGGCCTGAGGGAATACAGAGAGTGTCTGTGGCCTGAGCCAGGGGTGGGTGAGTGACAGGAGCACAGGACCTCCACCAAGGGCCTTACCAGGGGGCTCAGTGAAGGCAGGGCGAGGTGAAAAAGCAGTCCTGTGTCCAGATGGGCTGGGAAACTTCTGGGAGATGGAGAACATCGTGTCGTTGGAGGGACCAAAGGATAGGAGAAGGGTTCGCTCTTGGTTGTGACAGTTTGGCTGCAGGTCACGGCACACAGCTCAGTCTTGCAGATGCAGGCAGGGAATACATGAGAAGGGTGACGGGGGTGTCCCAGCCCTGGCCGGAAGCAGCAGATGGCAGGCATGCCCAACACGTGGACTCTGGTCTCAGCCCTTCTCTCTGCTCCTCTCTGGGGCAGGACACCCCCTCCCATCGCCCCCTCCTGCTCTAGTCCGCAGGGTGAGAACTTGGGCCACCCCCAGTCTGGGAACGTTTCACCCTCAGTCCAGGCATCGTGGGTGGGCGGCTGTAGCCGCAGTTCCACGTTCCTGAGGAAGGGGTCTGATGGGCCTCTGGGCCCTGTGCCCACCCTGGTCAGAGATCAGGGCCAGGCTGTCCATGGACAGCAGTTTAGGCAGAGGACGGGCAGGTCAGAGACCACCTCTCTCCCCCGTACCCGCATCCCGTCCCGGCCCCTCCGAGGAGGCCAGCAAACAGCAGGCCAGGCTGGCTGGGCTAAGAGCCCACCAGCCAAGGTCACGCTGGGGCCTCGGAGGACGTGGAGTGGTTGGCGTCTTTATCTGGTGCTCACGATAATAGTAAAAGTGAGCAGAATAGCTCTACCCTTCCCGCTCACCTGCTGGAGGGGCAGGATGGCTGCCTCTAAGTTACACGCGGGGAAATCAAGGCAGCGAATGGTTACAGAGCTCGCCCACGGCCGGACACCTAGCCACCCAGGTGACCAGGCTCCCCTTTGGGCTCCTGACCTCTCACCTGCCTGCTTAAGTGTGACGGGTAAGGACAGCACAGTGCATTTGGGGAGAAGCACCCCCAGCCCTGGCTCCAGGCTCACTGACACACCTTCACCTGTGCAACTGTGTGAGCTGGGCTCTCCTGGGCCCATGGGGCATGGAGGAGGGGGTGGGGGTGCTGGGTCCCGGAGCTGGGTGTGCAAGGGCTTGTGTCTACAGGCTGCCCTCCCCCTCCTAAGTCTCCAGGTCCCAAAGTTCTGGGACAAGGCTGTACACGGGAGCAAACTTGTGCCAGTAATTTAGGGACACCTGGGGCCACTGACAGCAACAGGGGCCCTGCTCCTGTCCCGCCCAGGCTCACCTGCTTGGGTGGGAAGCGCCCCAAAGTGCAGACAGACCACACGGCCTGTGGAGCCAGGGGACCCCGAGCACACCATTGACTGAAGCCCAGGCGTGGTGGGCCTGTGGGCGGGGGCCTCACCCAGGGCCTCCCGGACGCTGGTGCTAGCTGATTGTTTCAAAGGAAGATGACAGTAACTGAGGGAGAGGCGTCTGGGACCCCAGAGCCCCTGGCGTGGAGGCTGAGCTATGAGGGCAGCCAGGGCCCAGGCAGGGGACCTCAGCACCTCGGGTACAGGTGGCTGAGCAGGAAGCTCACGGCAGGGCCGAGCAGCAAAGTGCTTCCCCGACCCACCAGTGACAGCGCCTGTCGGAGCCGGGTCTGTGCCTGTTGGGCTGGAAGTCTGGGCACAAGCTCCCTGATGGAGCAGGGCTCAGGCGGTACAGAGGAGTTTCTGGCCCAAGTGGAGGGCAGAGGGTGGACCCAGCCTGCAGTGGACCCGGCCCATACTGGGCTTCAGTCCACAGGACAGAGAACCATGGAATTTCCCGGTGCCCCTCCTCCACCCCGTCCCCGGAGCAGCTGCAAACACTGGCCACAAAGTGACAGCAGGAACCAGGAACGTAGCCACCAAATGCAAACGGAGGAGAGTCAGGAAGACCTGCCCGCCCTGTGTCGGGGGAAACACCAGCCTCCGTACGTTCTGGTTGTCCAGGGAGCAGAGTATAAAGAAAAATAAACCCAGCACGGAACCATTCATTATTCTGTTTCATAAACCCAGGAAAACACAGCACCTACTCGTGAAAAAAAATTCTGAAGGAAGAATAATACATCCAGGCTGTTATTTTCAGTCAATAAAATTTAAGAAATCCTTTAATGTAGGAAATAAGGGCTGAGATGCAGATGAAATCGACTGAAATTGAGCGCAAGTTGGTGGACAGACAGACGTCCATTGAGAGGAGAGCAGATGAACTAGGGCAATAGTGTGGAATAAAGACACAGTCGTGAGTGGAAAGGACATTTGAAGACAAAAGCTAGACACTCGCCAGGTACAGAATTGCTTTTCCAGAGGAAGAAACATGAACAAAAAGAGCAGAGACAGTAAAATCAAAGATACAGTAGAAGAAACTTTCTTGAAATGAAGACCAATCTCAATCCATTTAACAAACAGTCTCCCTGGGTACCAAGAAAAATGAATGACAGTCTGGTGCGAATCTCAAGTGTACCACATCAGGCAAGCACACACAAAGGAACTCAGAGTGGCCCAAGAGAGTTCTGCACAGGCAGCAGGAGACAACAGAGGATGGCCACGGCGCCACGGCTGCAAGCCCCAACTTCTGTACCCAGCCAGGTCACTGTGGGGTGACCTTCTGCACGTGTGCAGGCAACAGAAAAAACGGTTCTCAGGCACCAGGGGCTCAGAAATTGTGCTAAGAACATTCCCTTCCTGAAAAACCAACTCAAAAAATTACCCAGGCAAACAAGAGGTGACTCAAAATAAAGACCCACAAACAGGTAAGAGCAAAAGCAGGAAATGGTGAACGGGGGAATCGAGTGACTGAAGCTCGAGTGAAGTTCAAGTAGAATTTGTGAACAAAATCCAAAAATTACAAAAGAACTAAAAGCTAAAACCTTCACCTTTCAAGGAACGATGGCTCTTGGGGGTCTCACTTCCTAGCAGACGGGCATAATCTGGTAGGTAGAACCTGGGAGTGGTGGGGATGCTGTCATGGTCACAGCTAGCACCAGAGTCTCAGGCTCCCCTGCCCACCCCAGTGTCCTTTGACACAGGTCATATAAGAAGGAACGCCGGTCCCCATCCCACTCCCGTGACCTGCACCCTTAGCTCAGCCGCCTCCCTCCTGCCAGGTCCCTCCATACTTTCTGGCGGATTTCAGCTTCTTGTAACATTCAGTCTACCCATTGCTCTTGTGTATGAGACAGGGTTCTGCAGAGAAACAGAACCAATAGGGGATATGTCCATGTCTAGGTCCCTATCCATTCCTATAACTATATTGCTATATAGCTATGCAGAGAGAGGAAGAGAGGGATTTATTTTAAGGAGTCGGCTCATGTGCTTGTGGAGGCTGGCAAGTCCAAAATCTGCAGGGTGGCCAGAGCCCCAGGAAGAGTCGGTGCTGCAGCTCGAGTCTGAAGGCCATCTGGAGGCAGAGCTCCTTCCTCCTCAGGGGACCTCCGTGTGTTTTCTCTTACGGCCTTCAACTGATGAGATGAGGCCCACCCACATTTTGGAGGGCAATCTGCTCCACGCAAAGCACTGACTTAATGTTAATCTCATCTAAAAAAAATCTTCATGGCAAGATCCAGATGTGTTTGGCCAGCTATCTGAGTACCGTGGCCAAATTGACACATAAAATTAAACATCAGGCCTTATCAATCCTTTAGAAATTACGTGGTTGAAGAAATTATAAGGAGAGACAAATATCTTCTTTTCTGAAGAGTGAATCACCTAATCTTACCTCACATAACGTGAGTTATTTCTACCATTTGTGTGTATGTTTATTATTACATTTCAAAAAAACAAAGTTTCATTCTGAATTACATAGTTGGAGCAGGGGTAAGGGGACCCCCAAAGGCATTAATCTCACCCTAAATACTGGCATATCTTCTTTCTACTTAATTCATGCTGAAGAATTTGACAGCACACCACAGACATCATGCCATTCCTCCCTTTAGTACTTCCGTTTGCACCTCTAAAATAATACAAATATTTCTCCCATAAACAAAGAATATCATCACCTCAACAAAATCAGGACAAATTCTTTCATAATGTCTAATCCCCAGTTCATGTCCTGATTTCCCAGACTGCCCAAGAATATCTTCCACAGCTGGTGTCTCTCGAAGAGGACTTGATCCAGACCGCACACGGATCGTGACAGCCCCGGGCATGGTGTTCCCAGACCACATGCCATTTCCATGACACTGATGTGCGGAGCGAGCGCCGGTGTCCGGGAAAAGCCCCCTGCCTGGGTTTGCCTGGTCGCTGGTTGTCCTGTCCCTTGTCATTCCTGCAGCTGGAAGTTCGCTCTGAAGGCCTGTTAGACTCAAGTTAAATAGTTTTGGCAAGAGGGCCCCGCAGCTGATATCTGTGGACTTGTACCACAGTAAGAGACACGAAATCCAGTCATCACCCTGTGGGATGAAGGCCGACTGCAGGCTCGAGCTTCAGCCGGTGATGCCAGCTCACCGCACGCGACAGTGACAGCCCCTGGCCCGCCAGCCGCCTGTCCAAAGACCACTCGCGGCCACTGGTGAAGAGTCCACGGGGGGCAGCAGCACACCGGCAGGGCAGGTGTGCGTGAAGCTGGGGGCCGTGCCGCCACCCTCCCTGTCGCCGGCTCCGTCGTTGTGGCCTTGCAGCTCCGGAGTGGCTGGCCTGACTCCTGCATGGCTCTGCAGCCGCTGGGCCTCAGTCCCCGCGCGGGTGAGCAGCGCGATGGCCGGACGGGGTGGGACCCTGGCCAGGGGCCACTTTAGCTGATGAACTCCACTGAGGCCCCCAGCACCTCACGGGTCCCCCACTCCCACACCCCGAGGTGGTGTGGGCCCAACAGAAGCTTCCTTCATTGAATCATGTTTCGGAAACAACCGAGCAGGGACGGCGGACTCGCCACCGACACACGGTTTCTCCAAGCGCGGCTCACGCCCCTCGCTTTCCCCAAACGGCTCCCTCCACACGACTGCACCCGTCCCTCCCTGGGTCACAGAGCAGCAGCTCCAAACTCGGCCCCTGAGGCCAGCACAGCACGTCCGCAAGCACCAGCCTAGGGGAGAGGTGGACAGAAAGCCACACGTGTCCCTGGAGGGGGGGCCGGCGAGGACCGCCAGGCTCTGCTGCTCAGGGACCACACTGCCTCTCCTGGGAGGAAAGCCTTGATTTTTAGCATCTGCCTCTTTCCACGGTGTAAACACTCCAGTGGGCAGGGGTGGGGCGAGGGCCAGGTCTGGCCAGCGTGTGGGGGGCCGGGGCCCCAGAAGACCTGGCAGGATGAAAGCAGAGACCAGATCCAATGAGACGTCAGCACACGGCCCCTGAAGGCAGCCTCCCTTCTTCACAAATGTGATTGTTGGCTGTGCTCTGCTTATCCGCTGCTCTGCAACAGACACCCCAAAACCCAGCGGCTGCCACAATGGCATCTGTTTGTTCAGCCTGGGGGGTGGAACATGGCAGGGCTCCACGTGGCCAGACTGCCCCTTCTCCGTGGGCGTCAGTGGGTGACTGCGAGCAGGGCTAGGGCTGGAATCCCCTGCAGGCTAAGCTCAAACCCGTGGCGATGGGGCGCGAGCTGCAGGGTTCGCCCGGGAGGCACCAAGGTAAGGCCAGGGCTGCTCAGACTGGGGCGGGGGCGGGGCTACTTCTCCTGCCCCCGGAAGTGGGGCGGGCGCCACAGCTGGAACGGAGTCCACGGGGCCATCAGGGACCCGAGGTCCTTAGTCTTTCTGTCCACGTCGCATGGGCCACGCCAACCGCACCATGTAACTGGGACGTGCGGTTGTGCAGACGGACAGGCTGCTGCCCACAGCTAAGCTGCTGGCAGACGCAGGCTCGAGGCCGCGGAAAGGCCCAGTGCGCCCCGCCTGGGGCCTGAGTTTGGCCACCGGACATCCCTGTGCCCAACCGGGGGTCCGGGGCATGTGCCCCAGAAGCAGGCCATCTGGGCAGCGCTTGGTGGGCGGCCCAGGCCCGGGCCCCTCCTGCCTCCCCGCTGGCCCCAGAGCCCTGTGAGGCCGAGTGAGCCTCCACTGCCTGCAGCCGGGAGCCCTGACGGGTGTCAACTGCTCCTCGATAAAATAGCGGGGGAAGTGAACCCCGAGTGGTACAGCAGATACGGTTAAAAAGCGTCAGAAAGACGCTCACGCAACCAGGCTCTGCCGCAGAGGTGCGGTGGCACAGCGGCTCCGAGCCAGGAGCAGCGACACAGCGGAAGCTGCGGGCCTCCCGCTCCCCTGGGACCACCCCACCCACGGGCCTCGGCCTGCAGGCCTGCACGGGTCCACCCTGCGTGCAGCCCAGGCTCCTGGGAGCCGCTCAGGTCCTGCTCTCCCCAAAGGGCAGGGGGCAGATCTCGGGGGTCGTGGGGTCCATGTAGGCTGATGACCAGCTAATTCCTGCTCTGCCCTGCCCAGCGGTGTCGTCGGGGCCGGAACATGCCACCAGCACTATTCTGCCACCCCGGGGTCTGCACGGGCTGCAGCCGCACACACCCGTACGCATGCACACACATGCACACACTCACAGATACAAGCAGACAGACACACACAGAGATGCACACACAACACAGACACAGATACAAGCAGACACACACAGACGCAGATACAAGCAGACACACAGACAGAGAACAAGCAGACACACACACAGACACTCACAGATACAAGCAGACATCACACACACTCACAGACATCACACACACTCACAGACACGCACACAGACACAGCCTCCAGAGCACAGCAGCTGGTGGGCGGAGCCATATTCCGACCAGGGCCGCATTAAGCTCAGCCCGGGAGGGCAGGGGGCGCCCGTGGGCCCCGGGTCGGGGGTGGGGTCGGATAGTGCCCATGGGGAGGGGCTGACACAGGTGCGAGCTCTGCACGCACTGCTCAGGGATGTGGACGGCAGCCTGGGCACCATGGGAGGGTAACCCCGGACCCCCGAGCTGCACCTGCGTCTTGGGCTCCCGTGACGCAGGCGCAGTCCGTCCTGAGAAGGTCTGGAAGGACTCAGGCTGGAGGGACAGCAAGCTGACCCCAGCGCCCCGTCAGCGAGGGGACGGGGGTCTCAGGCCCACGCTCCCCATTGGTCGTGGACACTTGGCAGAGGCCCGAGCCTGTGATTACGTTACAACCCCGCGGACCTTCAGTAGGGAGAGGCTCGGGGGCCCTCGGGACACAAGCCCTTCGAGAGCAGAGAGTTCTCCCCGCGGGAGTCGACGGGCTGCTGCTGGCTGGGGGACGGAGGGCCACCAGGAAAGGACCCAGGACGACGTCCAGGTCAGAGAGCAGTCCTGCCCAGCAGCCAGCAGGAAAATGGGGCTCTCGGTCCTGTGACCGCAAGGACCTGAGTTCCGCCAGTGATGGCAGTGGGCGTGGAAGGGGCCCGGAGCTCCAGCCGAGGTCGCAGCCCGGCCAGCACAGGCCTCGCCGGCAACCTCGTGCAGGACCCAGCCATGCCGGGCTGGACTTGCCACCTACAGGGCGAGCTGATAAGTGCCTGTGGCTTCTCCCATTTACTCATTCATTTTTATGAATTCACCATTTTAACTATTTATTCAGGGGCACCAAGAATCCACAGACCTGTGCAGCCGTCGCCTCCGTCCCAGAGCTGCCGTCTCCCCGACGTGCTGCGTGGACGGACCCCAAGCTCAGGTGTTTGAGGAAGCGCTTGGAGAAAGTGTGGGTCTTGGCCAGGAGTCACAGGAGCCGCGGGAAACCCCGGCCAGGCCACTGGGGCAGCTCGTTTCCTCCGGGCAAGCCCCGCTGTGTTTACTTTCTCTGAGCCTGCCGCCTGGGAAACTCCACACGCAGCACATGGAGACTAGCTTCCAGAACATTCCCCTCCCCCCCGCGAGCACGGGCTCAGCGAGGAAGTGTGCGAGCCTCCTCTAGCCCTGGAGGCCCCCAAGCAGGCGCTACCTGCTTGCTGGGAAAGAGGAAGGCGTCTGCCCGCTCTCGACCTTGGGTGCCAGGGCCAGCGGGCCTCCTTCCCCAGGCCTTCCTGACACCCTGGCTGGCGCCTGCAGCCCCAGGCTTTCTCCAGGGCAGTGGCAGGAGGGGGCTGATGTGCACTTGGCCTGTCTTGGCAGTGGTGGGGGGGCGCTGCTGAGGGCCCCCCAGGCAGCCCCTCTGGGCAAGCACTGCTGGTTCAGGGCAAGAAACCTGTGGGAAGGCTGCTGTTCTCCAAGCTTCCCCAGCACCTGTTTGTCATACCTCGGTTACCTCTGGTCTGCTGGGCCCATGACAGCCTCCAAATAAAGATGCCTCCCTCCTGGAGCAGAGTTTCTGAGTAGATGTGAATCCACACACACGCACGCACGCACGCACGCACATGCACGCACGCACGGACACAAGGGCACATGCACCTGCACGTAAATGCACGCGGGCCTCAGAAGTCTAGGGCCGGGAGACCGCGGCCGCCACACCTCGGGGGTGCTGCCTCCCTCCCCAGGACCAGACGGGCGGGGGATGAGGGGGCGTTTCAGCTCCTCTGTCGACCACAGGGAGCCACTTGTCCTGGAGTCTCCTTCCTGCCCATTGAAGTAACTGGAAATGCGATCAACTCCCCCTTCCAGTCCCCCAGCCTCAGCTTTCTTATCTGAAGTTTTCCTTTTCGCAGGAAGCCCGCGTGAAGGCGGGACGGGCCTGGTTGAGTGTGGGCTCCTGGCTCTGCATGGGCTGCAGTGGCACTAGCTCTGGGAGGGTCTAGAGAGGGTTCTGCGGGCGGACGGACACCCGGCCATTCCCCCCGGGCTCGGGAAACCGCCTGCCGCCGCACACCTGCGGAGGGGCCCGCGTTCCCGGCGTGGCACAACGCACTGGACGTGAGCGTTGGGCACGGGAACCCGGCCTGTGTTCAGAGACGCGCCTGCTCCTGTGTTCACACCACAAACGCGGACGTGTGCGGCTTCAAGACACGCCTTTCCACGGCTGTTGGGATACATGATATTCTTTCTGATGCACTTTGTGGGGAATTTGGAAAGTCTACAAAAGCACGGAGAAGAACCCCAAATCACCCACCTTGTGGCCAGCCAGCACCAGCTGTTACTGCTGCTGCCCGGACTCCAGAGATGTTTCAATTAACCCACGGTCGGTCACATGAAACGACGTAACAGAGATGCTCACTGTACCAGTGGAGACAGGAAGCCTGTTAAATACGACAGGGAATCAGCGCTCATTTCCGCCCCCCGCCCTACGGCCGCAGCGCAAGCCGGGGACAGAGCAGGCAGGGCTGGAGGTCCCTGACCGACGAGCAGGGCAGGCCGAGGGTCCCGGGGGGCGGCGACAGGTGAGGGGTAGTGGCTGGCGGTTCCATGGCTCTGTCTGCGGCTGTGTCCCTGGCTGAGGTGGGGATAGGCTGGGGGTGGCAGCTGGCAGTTCAGCTGCCTGGTCTATGTGGAGGTTCCCCACCTCCCCCGTCCTCACTCCGGGGTTCTGCTGCCCCAGGAGCAGTTTCCCAGACCCCAGGATGGACCTTCAGGACCCTCGGGTGGACAGCTCACCAGTCCCCTAGGGGCACGTCCCCTCCCTGACTGGCCCCTGGGGCAGGGACGAGGAAGCCTTCAGGATGGAGAGCGCGGGGAAGGGGCTCGGCCCCCAGTCGGACCCCTCGGCCTCCCCAGCCTGCAGCCAGCAGCCGTCTCCGCCAGACTGTGATCCCAGGGCCGCGCTTGCCCTCACGCCGCCCTCACACGCCAGGCCCCACCAGCAGCCCCAGGAGCCCCGGCACCCAGCTCTGTCCCCCTGCCTTTCTGGCTCACAAACCCCGTTACCATGTTGCCGTTTTCAATAAAGACATGAATTTAGGCTAAAAAGAAAAAGTTAATTTCCTATCTGCATGTCACGACAGCTTTATTTAATAAAGTATAATCTAAATATAAAAAGGCCAATGTCAGCCTCCACTCAACGAGTGACATACGTCGCTTATGTCACTTCTGTAAGAACTGGTATTTTTGTAAGGGATAACATTTTTTTAAAATTTATTTATTTAGTTAGTTATTTTTGGCTGCGTTGGGTCTTTGTTGCTGCACGCAGGCTTTCTTTTTCTAATTGCGGCGAGCAGGGGCTACTCTTCCTTGCAGTGCGCAGGCCTCTCATTGCAGTGGCTTCTCTTGTTGGGGAGCACGGGCTCTAGGCACGCGGGCTTCATTAGTTGTGGCACGTGGGCTCAGTAGTTGTGGCTCACGGACTCTAGAGCACAGGCTCAGTAGTTGTGGCGCACGGGCTTAGTTGCTCTGCGGCATGTGGGATCTTCCTGGACCAGGGCTCGAACCCGTGTCCCCTGCATTGGTAGGCGGATTCTTAACCACTGCGCCACCAGGGAAGCCCAGGGATAACATTTTCAACGCACTGCAAAGTGCTTGGTCTGGGAGCGAACCTGCACTAAAACGCGGGTGACATCTAACTTCCTGTCACAGCTGCAGGGCCAGCACACCGTCCCTGGTCATGAATGTCACACTGAGAAGTCACCTGTCCGGGTTTCATTGTGTCTGAGTTCCGTCTCCAAGTGCTGAAGGCGATGCTGCGGGTGGCCCGGGCGCCCTGCTCGGCAGAAAGCGGGGCGGCGGTCTTTGGGCCCAGAGAGCAGCCCGTGGACCACGCCGGGCACGGACCCTTGGCACCAGCTCTGGCTCATGGGGCAGCCAGTTGGGCGGTGGGAACTCCCACCTGCAGAACCACTGCAGGTGGACTGTGTCCTGTCGTCTGCAGATGAAAGACCCGTCCTGAGTCCACGGACTCTGCGGAGGAAGGAGGTCAATGCTGTACCCGACGTTTCTCAATGATGCGTAATACGTATAAATCAATAAAGGTGCGCGACGAACCACCTGAAAAGAGATGGGCCCGAGGCGCTGCGGGGTCCAGGGCTGGGCAGGGGGACCCAGGCGAGTACCCGACCTCCAGCAGGCTTGTCTGAGCCACCCTCGGGGCACACGGGGGTCTCCCAGATCGCCCCGGGTTTAAAGGAATGTCGTCTGTCCAAATTCTAATGCGAGTCGGTTCCTTTAGAGAAATCAGGCAGATGCTGGCCCCGAGGAACGCTGCCTGGGAGGAGGCTGCCGGTCCCCGAGAAGTCACGCCTGCTGCCCCCTGGACCCACCCCTCCCTCGCCTGAGGCTCGAGGCCGGTAGGGCACTATGTCTGGCTGCCCACGGCCAGGGATGCGATACCCGCTCTCCCACGGCCGGAGCACCCAACCTACCTGCCCTCCCCCCCCCCAGGTGCCAGGATGCCGCGTGTACGCTGGGCGCTCTGCTGCTGGCTGGGTGGGGAGCCGCAGGCAAGTGCTGGGGGCCCTGGGCCGGAGTGGATGGAGTCCCGGGGGCCTGCTGCGCACCGGAACCCGTCCCCACCACAGCGACCAGAAGCTGCAGGTTCTACTGGAGGAAACTGAGGCCCGGCCGGGAGGCCCGGCGGGGACCTGCCCGCTCCCATGGCCAGGAGGGCTGAAGCCCAGGCTGCTGGTCTGGCTCTGAGCATGTGCCCCTGTGACGACCGCCGCCAACCTCACTGACCAACAGTTCAGGGCCCACCTCTGCAGGGATGTAGCACTCAGCACATGCGCCCCTGGCCGCCGGGAGCAGAGGTGGGCGGCGCGCGGGCACGCACTCGGCCACAGCGTCCACCCTGCCCGGTGCCGGGCCGGCCAGGGGCTCGGCGAGAGCAGCTCGATTCCTCTGCCGCCTGTGTCAGGGGCTCCCACGTGGAGGAACAAGAAGTCAGGGCAAGTCCCAGGCCGCTTCCCAGGAAAGTCCCAACAAAGTCCCGCTCCCGCCGACATTTTCAAGGGCTTATTTCAGCCCAGGTGGGAACGGGGATTTCTTCCCCATGTGTCTGAGGAGTCTGGCGGGCAGCGCCGTGCCCGCCACGTGCCCTCCCCTCGCCCTGCTGCCTGCCACCAGATCCTGCTGCAACCACAGAGCCCGGAGCTTCCAGAGGGGGGCGACGAGGCTGCACCCGCAGAGGAGGAGAGGGGCCACCCCCCAGGCCAGCGCCCAGCGTGCCCCAGGACTGGGGGACAGGACACCCCACGCCAGCGCCCAGCGCACCCCCAGGACTGGGGGCGCTAAATGCTCGAGCACAACATGTTTCCCCTGAACAGCTTGCGTCACACCCCAGAGACAGGCGCTCTGGGGGCCCTGACCCAGGCGGGTACCCCAGGACGCCGGCAGGCCAGCACTCTCCCGTGCCGCCGGCTGCCCTGGTGACCCCACTTTCACACGGGGTTTCCCCAGGAGTGTCTCTGTGGTAAAGGAGCCTGACCAGGAAAGTCCCAGACCACAGTCAACGAGGGAAAGTGGGCTCCAGGCCAGGTTGGGCAAGCCAGGCCAGCAGAGCCCTGCAGGGCTCCTGAGTGCAGGGCCACAGCTCCTCCGAGGGCAGAGGGGGAGGGACCGCGCGGCCGCCAGCCCTTGTGACACCAGAGGGCCCAGGAGGCGGCCTCCGCCGGGCCTCACCCCTGCGCCTGGCGCTGGCCTCCCGGCCTCCGCGCTGCCCTCAGTCCAGACGTGGGCGTGGCCCACGGACCTGAGGACCCGAGAGTTGGTCGCCCTCTGGGGGGTGAGCCCAACGCTGGGGAGTGCGGGGCGGCCGAGAGCAGAGGCGCGGAGCACGTCCCCAACCTCAGGTGGCCGAGGCGGGGCTCAAAGGCACGGGGGCTGGGCGGCTGCGGAAGGAGGGCTCCGAGCTCAGCGGGTGGCGTGCTGGAGGGGGACCTGGGGCACCTGGAGGGGGATGACGAGGAGGGGCCAGCGGGCGCGCCTGGCAGAGTGACAAGCGGCAGGTGCTCTCACCCCGGGAGGCCCTGCCCCACCCGGTGCAGCCCCAGAGGCTGGAGGTCAGCGCACGGACCACAAGCCAGGCTGCGAGGCGGGGTGCAGGGCTGCGATAAAGGGGCACAGCGGGGCCACGCCCCAATGCCGAGGCATGGCCGGTGTCCTGGGCCCGGGCTGCCCGCCAGCTCCGGAGAGCACAGGGCAGCCGGCATGGCTGGAGCTCCGGAGTCCCCACGCACTCGCCCGTGGGGTTCCTCTGGACCGGGGCGGTGCGTGGAGGCCACAGTCCTGAAGGAAGGGAGGAGGGGACGCCCCTTCACCAAGGGAGAAAGCCCAGGCCTCACCACTGCCCCTAGAGGCCGTGGTCAGCGTGTGCCCCCGCACTGCCCGCTGGCCGGCGCCCATCCTAGCTCCGTCCTCACCCCTCCCGCTCTGTCCCTGCCCTTGGGACCAGGGTCCCCTCAGAGTGTGGGGCCCACGTGGAACGCGCTCGGGTTCTCCCTACGTGACCCCACTAACCAGCGTCTGCTCAGCGATGGACCTCGCTCCACCACCGCAGTCTCAACAGCCGCTCCTCCTGGGCCCCGGCACAGTTGGGGTCCCGTCCGAGCCCTGCCCCGGGGCCACCGCCTGCGGGGGACTGGCCGCTCCCCTGTGGCAGCCAGCCCCCTCCTGCCGCTCCTCCCCCAGGGAAATCTCCAAACCCGCGTCCAACCTGTGGACGGGCTGTGGGGCTCCCTCCACCCTGATGTCACCTGGAGTGAGAACCCGGCCCCCATCACCCCAGAACCAGCCCTGCTGCTGGTCTTCTCGGCCCTGCTGACCACCGCTGGTCCCCTCTCCACGCCCCGCTTGGCCTCCCCAGGCCCCCCGCACGGCAGCTGGGTGACCCTCTAGATGCCACTTCCCGCCGTCCCTCCCTGACTCCAGGGTGACCTTCAGACGCTGCCGCCTGAACGCAGCCCCCCCACCCCCCGCCCCACGTGGCTCGCCCCGCCGTCGTCCCTCCAGCCTGTGCCCTTAGTTCCGTCTGCACCCCGGCGGGCGCAACCTTGGCACGGGGCTGGCGTCCTCCTGCAGGCAGTGGCGGTAGATACCTGCCACGTTTGGACGTGAGCAGACCCTGACCCGTCCCACGGAGTCCACTCCCTGGTGGCCCGGCCAATCCTCACCTGCCAGAGCTCACGGCTGGGGGCCCCCGTGCCCCTCGCCTGCAGCAGTGACCTGATTCCCCCCAAACCCCCAAGCGCCTCAGGAAGTAGCTTCCTTATTTTCCCCGTTTCACAGGTGAGGAAGTCGAGGCCCAGGGAGGTGGGCGGCTTGCCCCAGGCCACACAGCGCGGAAAATGGAGCTCGTTCAGAGAGAGGGGCCCCTGCCCGGCCCCCACCTCAGTACTGTGGGCCCTGACCAGGCGACCAGTGGGAAGCGCCCCCCCGAGGGAAGCGTGCAGCTTGGCAGGAGAAAGGCCAGCACCGGCCAGCTCCTCACGACATCCTAGGACACTTCAGATGTCAAAACATTTTCAAGAGCGGAAAGACGTCTGTGTGCAAAGCGTTGCTTTTGGTATTTTGAGGAAACATGGCTGAACGTCAAACATTCTTCAGAATGCTGACACCCCAGCCTGGGGAAGAGCCCCTGCAGGCAGCTCTGAGCGTGTGCTCCCGGCCGCCGCTCGTCAGTGGGGCCCGCGCTGCGCACAAGGAACCACGAGGAAATCCAGCCCTGCCTCCACGCCGGAGACTGAGGCTATCGTGGAACCCAGGCCTGTGAGCTGAAGCAACTGAGTCATATCGTGAGGCTCTTAGAAACCGAGAGTTTCAGTGCAAGAAAAAGGTAACACGGCCACCAGGCAGCCAACGCAGTCGAGAGTCCTCCTGACGTTACGCTTATGTGACAAGGCCGCCGTGCACGTGCTCACCCGTGCGTGTGTTTACTCTGTGCTCTATATTCTAGGCTAGTTCGGTGGAACGGTCGAGAAACAATGACACCAGAGGCATCTGATCTTGCCTGGGCCTCGATTTCAAAATCCTTTCCCTCCTGAAAGGAAGCAGGCAGGTGTGGACCCGAGCCTGAGGGGGGAGCAAAGGCGTGGCGGGGAGGAAGGTGCTCGCCCCTGGGACAGTGGGGGGCGAGCCCAGCGGCCACACTGTGTGCTCTGAGCATCAAACAGAAGAATGGCGGTGATTCACTGTGACACTTCGAATGAATGAAACTCCATAAATCCAGGGAGATATTTTAAAAACTCTACGGCTAAATCTCAACACAAAAAGCCAGAGAGACTGGAGGAAGGGAGACAAAGGAGGCTCTCCTGTAGAGGAACGTCAGCCAATAAACGCAGAGGCGCTGATGAAGTGACAGCATCGCTACCTGCGGCCCCAGTGCGACCACACCCACCCCTCCTCGGACGGAGGCTGCGGCGGAAGCCACCAGGTGAAGGGTTCCTAGGGACCAGGTATCTCTCGGGGCTGAAGCAGGGCCCCAGGTGACTTAGGAGTCAGCAGTGGCGGAGCGCTTGTCCCAGGGGAGGGGTCACAGGCGCTCCTTCTCGGCTGCCCTCCTGCACTGGCTGCAAAGACCTGGCTGCCCTCCTGCACTGGCTGCAAAGACCTGGCCGAGGCGTCTGACCTGGAGCTCGGCAGCCTCCAGACCAGGGGTTCTCACCCGCGGCGCTGCTGACCTTTGTGGGGCTGCCCTACACGTTGCAGGGCGTTGAACAGCACCCCCTCTGGAGCGATGGCCACAAACGTCTCCCGAGTGTTGGCAAATATCTCCTGGGGGCAAAGTGAAGATGAAGAACGGCCACTCTAGAGCCAACCTCCAGGTTACGGGAACCAGGCAGGAGAGAGCAGGCAAGCTAGAAGCTGCAGGGGAGCAGTGAGACAGATCCAGAGCGCGGACACTGTCCACAGCTAAGGGAGTGTCGTCAGGAAGACAGCATAGCCCGAGGCTGGCTGTGCCCCCCGTGTGCGGGCTGGCGGGCGTCGTGGGGGTGGAGGGCGGCTGCTGCCACGGGTGTCCTGAGGGCGTCGAGGTCACTATGGTATCGTTCTCCTTATCCCAGGAGTCTGCGGAGGGATCTGGTGTCCAAATGTCTACAGCTTGCTTTTAAAATGGTACATCCAAAAACAACATGTATGTTGATATCGAAAGAGGTAAAGTGAACTTGGTAACTGTTTTCTTGGGATAAAGGATGTGGGCACTCAGTCTCCCGGCCTTCAAACTTTCTAGACACTTGGCAGTTTTCACAACACATCCCCGTTAGGAAGGTTATGACATAAAAACAAAGACAGAAACAGAAACACAAGTGTTGGTGAGGATGTGGAAAAATTCGAATTGTTGGTCAGACTGTAAAATGGTGCAGCCGCCGTAGAAAACAGGATGGTGGTTCCTCAAAGAATTAAAGACAGAATTTCCATATCCCACTTCTAGGCACAGACCCAAAAGAACTGAAAGCAGGGTCTCAAACAGGTATTTGTACACCTGTGTTCACAGCAGCATTACCCACAATAGCCAAGGGGTGGAAACAACTCAAGTGTCCACGGGCAGATGGATGGATAAAGGAAATGTGGTCCATCCACACAGTGGAATAGTATTCAGCCTGAAAAAGGAAGGACGTTCTGATACCTGCCACGACATGGATGAACCTTGAGAACATTATGCTAATGACATAAGCCAGACACAGAAAGACAAATGCTCTCTGATCCACTTACACGAGGTCCCGGGAGGAGCCAGATTCGTAGGGACAGACAGCAGGACGCTGGGGGCCGGGGCCCGGGGAGGGGACGGGAGGGAGTGTTTCATGGGGGCGGAGTTTCAGTTTGGGAAGATGGAAAGTTCTATGGATGGACAGTGGTGATGGCTCCCCAACAGTGTGAATGGACTGAACACCACTGAGCTGTGCACTGTAAAATGGTGAAGACGGTAAGTTTCACATTATTATATTTTCCCACAATTTTAAAAAAGGAAATATTGGTTCCAAAAAAAGTTTTCACAACAAAGCACTGGAGAAAACTTCCAGCTGACTCCTCTCTGGCTCCAGGGCCCTTTCTGGAGAGAAGTCCCAGGCACGTCAGCCCTGCTCACGCGGCGGCAGCCTGTGAACGGCAGGCAGTCCGGGGCTCAGGGGGAAGGGGAACGGAGCTGGGGCCACCGCAGGGCCGGGGGGACTTCCCCTCTGCCCTCCTGAGTCTGAAAGCTGCCCACTCAGGGGTCCTGCAGCTTGGGCCCCAGCGCCCAGCAGCCTCCCAGCACGTCCCCAGTATTCCGAGACCATGGCCCGATGCCCAGCTCTGAGGGCGGCAGGCCCTGTGTCCGGAACACGCACAGCCAGCCGCCCGCGGCTCAGAGCCCCGGGGTTTCTCTCCACTTCCCTCCAGGGGCAACTGCCTCGTCCACCCCGAGTCCTGCGGCCCGTGCTCTCCATTCCTCGCTCATCCAAAGCTGGAGGGGCCCGTGGGGCCGGGCAGGTGGCCGTCATGGGGCCAGGGCCTGGCTTGCGGCTGCAGTCACCCCCGGGCACCTGGGGGCGGTGCGGGGGTCTGCAGGGCGGGCGCCCCGCTCAGCATCACGGCCGCCTAGCCTCCAGCCAGGCCTCCCACAGGGCTGCTCTCCTGGAAGGGCGGGGGCCCTTCTGAGGACGAGGACAAGGGGTTCCGTGAAGCAGCCCGCCGAGGGTTCCCCACCACTCTACCCGCCTGCCCCTGTAGCCTCACCACCGCGGGCCTCATCCCCTCTCTGGAGGGACGTCCTCTCCCCTCTGGAGGTGACCGGCAGCTCGCCTCTCCCGGGGGTGGAGGTGGACTGAGCACAGTCAGGCCGTGGCTGAGCTGGTGCTGGCTGGCGACGAGGGGTCGGGGCTCAGAGGGGCACCCAGACGCATGGGGACCCAGGGCTGAGGGGGGCCTGGACGCATGGGGACTCAGGGCAGCAGGGTGTGGGGGAGAGAGGTGTTGGAAGAGGCTGACGGAGCACTGGACCCAGGAACTGGGGGTCCCCTCCCCAGGCTCGTGGGGACGCCACTCTGAGCCAGGTGGACCCCACTGTGGGGAGGGCAGGGGTCCCGGCAGGGGGCGGCCCCAAGCCCGGTGCCTCCTAGTGAGTCACTGCACGGCTTTGAGGACAGGCTGTCCTTGGTCACACTGGTCACACCCCAAGGATGGCCTTGGTGTGGTCCCCAGCGTCCGAAACCCTTCAGAACGGGAGGCATTTCCTGTGCCCCTGCCTCAGGCCACTGCGGGCAAGTGGAGAGACGGAGGCAGCGGCCACCCTCTGCTGGAGCCGGGCGCCGAGGCCACTGGCTCCGAGCCCTGGGGCGGGGGGACAGCAGGGGTTCGGCGCAGCCTCTCGGCACAGAGCATCCCACCCCTCCCACCCCTCCCACCCCTCCCACCCCTCCGTGGTGGTGACTTCCCCGATGCAGACATTCGGAATCCACGTTTGAAGTTCCCTGGTGGAGGCACCGAGGGTCGGGTCAGGTCAGGGAGGGAGTGGTCCTCAGGTCGCTCCTCTCAGGAGCCAGGCTCCCTGCGGGGTTGGTCCTGGAGGGTTGAGGGCACCTGGTCAGGCAGCAATGAAGGCCTTTGTTTCGCAACAGAAGACGGCCTGCGGTCCAAGTTCGACAGCCGCGGCGGACGGGAAGTCTTGTGCTGACGTCACTGAGAGGAACCTTCTGGTAGGGGAGTGGCTCACTCCCTGGGCGACTGCACACATGAGGCGGAGGCCCCGGGCTGGACAAGAGTCCATCCGCCCGTCCCCGCACTCGGCAACGATCCCACTGCAAACCCCGACTGATGGCGACAGGTCCCCATGCAGCGGCCCCACCCCTGCCTCGGGCCTTGCCTGTCCCAGGACCTGGTGGACCCTGTGGACTCTGGGAGACGGAGCCGACCAGGGAGCTGCCCGCGGGCACCCAGCTCCCTCCCTGACGTGCGTCTCTGTCTTCAGGGTCAGGCCCTGACCTTCCTGTGACCTGGCTGTGTTCCGCTGAGTCACATTCCTTTGGCTGGTTCTAGAATGCGTCAGGACCCCCCCGCCCCCCCTTGAATGCAGGCAGCTCCTGCGGGGACACTGGCCTCCAGGTGCAGGTGGGCACCCGCCATCCTCAGCGTCAGGACTGGGGCTGCCGCGCACGGGGTTCCCAGCCTGGCTGTACACAGGGGGCCCCGGGGAGCTTTGAACACCCTGCTGCCCAGCCCAGGCCCCGGCCAATCCAGGCAGGGCCGTGAGGGCGGCTCCCCCAGGGCACTCTGGGAAGCTCCCAGTTGTGTCAGAGGTTCTGTAACAAATGGTTTCCTTCCCGGCCACTCGTGGCCCAGAGCCCACCAGCACGGAGACACCGGAACCAGTGGGAAACCCAGTCTCGGCCACCCGGTCACTGAGTCAGTCTGCTTTTCAGGAAGATTCCAGGGACTCTGTGCTCAACAGCATCTGGGATCCGCTGCTTAGTGAAGAAGTGGCCACGTCTCACCTGAGCGGGCCTGGGGGTTTGGGTCTCCATTCAGTGTCCTATCGGTTCCCTAGAGGTGCTGTAACCATTTACCACACCCTTGGTGGCTTCAGGCCACAGAAATTCATCCCCTCACATTCAGGAGGCCGGAAGTCCAAAACCAAGGTGTCTGCAGAGTTGGTTCCCTCTGCAGACTCAGGGAGAAGCTGCTCCAGCCCCTCCTCCGGCTCCCGGTGGCCCCAGGCGTCCTTGGCTTGTGGCCACATCACTCCTGTCCAGCCTCTGTCGTTACACAGCCTCCTCCTCTCCCCATGCACTTCTTATAGGGACACCTGTCACTGGATTCAGGGCTGACCCCAGTAATCAGGACCATCTCATCACAAGGTCCTTAATTTAATCACCTTTGCAAAGACCCTACTTCCAAAATGGGGTCCAGGTGGACGTATCTTTTGGAGGGGGGCCACAATTCAACCCTCTACAGGATCTGGGATGAATATACTCCTTCCACAGAAAAGCAGCCGCGCCTGGACTGTGCCCAGCTGTGGGGCAGACGTGTCTGCTGGCCCAGCACCTTCGGGGGACTGAGGGTCGGAGAGCGCCCCCCAGCGAGCCCACAGCCGAGGGGTGGGGGGGCCGGCCGTTCGGGATGCCAACACTTTTAGTTCAGTTCCCAGGACAGAGTTCCCCGGGCCAGGTCTCCATGAACACGACTGGAGCAAGATATGGGCAAAGAAGAGGGTTGGCGGGGTCGGCGGGGTCAGCGGGGCCCACGACCCTGCGAGGCATGTCCCTGGGAAGCACGCGTAGGGCCACGCGTAGGACCTGAGACGTTCTCCAATAAAGACGCCTGTTCAGCTCCGTTTAACCTGCGTTTTCCTGCACAGGAAGGGCCGCCTGCCAGGATGCGTGCTGGACACCACACCCACGCCCCCAAAGGGGGTGTGCTGTGGACCTGGCCGTCCCGGGCTGGCCCAGCATCCCGGGGCTTCCCCTCACTGCGTGCCCTCCAGCCAGGCCATCCCTCATCCTCACCCCAACCCTGGGGCTCCAGGAAGTCCTCGGATGTGACATGGGAACCAAACCAGCTCACAGTGCCAACTGCTGGGCTCGGGACGGACGCCTGGAAAAGGACTCGGGGTCGGGGGCCAGTTGTGATTTATGACCCAGAGGGAGAAAGCCTTCCAACGCTTGTTAACGTGGGAAGGAAGTCACTCAGGACCACGGCTCAGCCCGAGCACCGCGGAGACACAGGGGGTTCGCTGCTCAGAGACCCCCGAGTGGACAGGACACCTTGGGGGATGGCGGGGGAGGGGAGATGCGCTACCTACAGAGGGCGGGGTTCTCCCCAGATGCCAAACGCACCCTGCAGGGTTCCTGCTACGACTGCACTGGGCAGGGACGGACTCGGAAGCGCAAGGTGGGGGGGGGGTCCCAGTGGGGGGCACAGAGGAGCCTGGCTGGTTTGTCCAGCTCCAGGCTCTTGGTCACAGTGTGAAGAGGAAGAAACATATCTGTCCCTGAGCAGAGGCTGAGGCTGGATGGGGGTGGGCACGAGGCAAGGGCACCCAGAAGAGGAGAGCGGGTGGGGCTGGGAGACACAGTGAAGGGGGATGGGCGGTGGGGAGGCACCACGATTGGCCGAAGCTTCCAAGAGAAAGGCTCATGGGAGGAAGGGACCCTGAGGGCCGGGGCCTGGGGCGGCCACCCAGGGCCCCCAGGGCGCAGAGCCCCAAGCCTACTCTGGCCTGCCTGAAGCTGGGGGTGATGGTGGGCCACGACAAACGCGGTGGCGGGGCTGGAGGCCCGGGAGGCGGGACCTGGCCCGGGTCCCGAGCGCCCCCGCCTGCCCTCTGCTCCTGCCTGGAGTGTCACCTTCACTTACTGGCCTGCCACCCACCCACACGTGCAGACAATGTCGAGTTGGCGTGCTCATAACCTGGCCCCTCTTAGACCAGTACAAAGAAAGGGGCCCCACCTGAGAGGCAGCGACCCCCGTGCGCCACCCACCCAGGCCGTGGGGCTGGACAGGAAACGTGCCACCGGGACTCCCGGCGCAAGCCACTGGCCATGGCCACGACACAGCGGCCTGGTGCGGGGGCTCCCAGGAGAAGGGCACCTCTGCAGAAGCCCACGGAAGGCCTGGGGGGCTTGCTGCCCAGTCTGAGGATGCCCAGCCCCCCAGGACCCCGGCAGGCCCATCACATTGGAAACGTCCCCCGACGAGCAGCCCTCACGTGGGAACCTCCCCACCCTGCAGCTTGCCTGTGAAACGTTCACACCCACGATCCCGCAACTCCGGTTCCGAGAAAACACCCTGAGGAAAAAGCCTTAGAGGCCAAACGTCCTTCCCAACATTATTTTAATCAGGAAAATTCTAAACCACCCCAATGTCAGTTATAATGGGGCGGGGGAGGGAGTTTTATGTCAACGCCCCTTGAAAAAGCACCACGGGGCCGTCCAAAAGGCCCCACGTCCGGCAGGAATGTCAGAAAGGCCACGAGAGCACAGGGCTTGTCAACCAGGCTGCGCCGGGCACTCAAGTCTACGCGCACGAAAGACACTGAACACGACGAGGCTGCTTCGGCCACCCCCGACGGTAACAACACGGTTGAACCAGACGGTGTGGGCAGCTCAGCTGTCGGGAGAGCCCCTGGACGGCCCTCCCTCGGCTTCCCACGCTGGCGTCGTGACTGGGCTCTTCCCTATCGCGACCAGGTTAATTAAGGGCCCGTCCACAGTGAGGACCGCCTCCGTGTCCATCTGGGCAAAGGGCGGCACAGCCACCACCTCCGGACAGGCACCCACCTCGGCGAGGGGCAGTGCCTCCCACCGCCCGCCCTCACAGCTCGAAGACCCCCTTCACCCGGCTCAGCCTCCCGGGAGGCCCGAGGGGGACAGCAGCCGCCCACTGTGGCCGTGGGGCGTCGGGCGAGCCCTTCATCGGGACGGTGCCGCGAGCCCCGGCGTCCCGAGACGTGGCCGGCGAGGGGCTGCCGAGCCCAGGCTGGAGGCTCCACGGGGTCCTCGTGTCTGCTTTGGCTTCCTGCTGTCTGGCTTGGCTGTGACCGCTGCGGAAGGGGGCGAACGCCCCCTCCGACGTGCCCAGAAACCCTGTTTAATCTGGGCGCCCCAAGGTGTAGCTGACATATAAAATGAACAACAGACGGGCATCAGCCTGCTGGAGGGGCTGGGGAGCTGGGCCGGGGAGGCCTTGCCTTCTGTCCTCCTTCAGGAGCCTGGATGAGCCCCCCCCCGCGCCAGGCACAGCACGGGACCTGAGATGCTGCAGCCGTGACTCTAAGCTCTAAGGTGACTCACTTGATAAGGGACTGACCTGGGGACTTCCCTGGCGGTCTAGCGGCTAGGATTCCACGCCCCCAACGCGGGGAGCCTGGGTTTGAGCCCTGGTCAGGGAATTAGATGCCGCAGGCTGCAACCAAGGATCCTACACGTGGCAGCGAAGATCCCACGTGCTGCAACTAAGAGCAGGCACAGCTAAATAAAAAAATAAAAAATAGAAAGGGGCTGACCGTCCAGAGCCATCTAGCAGCTCCATAAAAGCTGGCGCCTGGATGGAAATCCCCCTTCAAAATCCCCAACCGGCTCCGGAGACCAACTTCCTCCTCCAGACCAAGCCGGGCCGTGACGCTGGCTGTCAACCGCCACAGCTCCAGACTCAGTGCCGGCCCCGCCCTGCAGGAGGGGCCAGCGGGTGAGAGGACCAGGTAGCTCCCACCCAGGGACAGCACGGGCCCAGGGCTGCTGGAGGGGTGGCGCTCTCCCAGACCCCCTCCCGGCTCCTCCGTCCTTTCGTGCCCCCAGACACCCACCCACCTGGGCTCCCGTCTGGGCGGAGGCATCTGGGAACCCGTGTCCCTGTTGGACGGGGCTGGGGTAAGGAAGCCCCGCCCACCTTGTCAGCTGGGGCTCGAGGCCCCTCCAGGGCCCCGGGGGGCCAGTGATGACCTCAGACCTGCCATGATGGCCTCCCCATCTGTCTGCCCACCTGTGCGCCCCTCCTCCAGAAATCCCTCGGCCACCATGTCTCAGGTGGCTTCTGGAGGTGGCCTAGGGCAGCCAGTGGGAGTCCCGGCTGAGAAGAGGAAACCCCTGTGGGCACCGCGGGGTCATGTCCCAGCCCGGGGCGGGGGGGGCGGCCACGAGAGAGTGGGCTCTGGGGACAAAACGGGCATCAGGCAGCACGGCTGCGAGCCGGGGCCCCGCTGCCGTGCGCTCGGACCAGCGGGGAGAGGCAGAACGCGCTCCGGAGGCCGAGGCCCCACCGGTCGGGCAGAGGTGGGACCCGGCACCCAGGCAGCCTCTTTCTTAATTTCTTCTCTGAGAACCTGCTCAGGAGGGTGTTCCAGGATCCAAAACCCACGTCCCCCCGGAGTGGACGAGTCCTCCAGGCGGGCGGGCGGGCAGGCAGGCAGCTGCCGGGTGGCGTCTGGGGGCCCGGAACTGACTCTGGGGGCCGCACGGCACTGGGACTGTCCTTGTCACCACTGAACCGTACGCTTCAAAACAGCTCAAGTGGTAACAACTATAAACAACAACAACCCCTGTAAAGGGATTTCTCCCCACGAAAGCCCGGGGGCTGGGGAGCTGGAGCCTTTGTGCCCTGCGTCCTGGGCTATGCCCGGGCCGGCTTCAGGCAGGGGCCCCACGAGCCTGTCAGGAGGGTCCCAGATGGCAGCCTCATTCAGAGACCGATCCAGAACGAGCTCTGCTATTAGAGGGGCACTGCCTGCCCCGAGGCGCTCAACGGCCGCACCTTCAGCCCTGGATTGACTTTTTAAAAAAGACGGTCTGGGGGCTTCCCTGGTGGCACAGTGGTTAAGAATCCGCCTGCCAATGCAGGGGACCAGGGTTCAATCCCTGGTCTGGGAAGATCCCACATGCCGCAGAGCAACTAAGCCCGTGCGTGACAACTACTAAGACCGCGCTCTAGAGCCCACGCTCCACAACTACTGAACCCACGTACCACAACTACTGAAGCCCGCGCGCCTAGAGCCCGTGCTCCGCAACAAGAGAAGCCACCACAATGAGAAGCCCGCGCACCGCAACGAAGGGTAGCCCCCGCTCACCGCAACTAGAGAAAGCCTGCACGCAGCAATGAAGACCCAACGCAGCCAAAAATAAATAAACAAATAAACAAGCAAATAAAGACGGTCTTATGGGCTGACGTGTGTACCCTAAATCCACCTGTTGGAGCCTGGCCCCCAGCACCTCAGAATGTGACCGCTTCTGGAGGTTACGCCTTTAAAGAGGTGACTAAGTTACAATGAGGTCGCTGGGGTGGGTGCAATTCCACCTGACTGGTGTCCTTATGAAAAGGGAAGGTCGGGACACAGACGCACAGAGGGATGACCGCATGGGGACACAGGGAGGGGACGGCCACAGCATGCCCAGGAGGGAGGCCACAGAGGGACCCTGTTGACGACCTGATCTCAGACCTCCAGCCTCAACTGTGAGCGTGAACTTCTGTTGTGTAAGCCGCCCCATCCGTGATGTCTGTTACGACGGCCAGAGATGAGCGGCTTCCAAACTTCCCCTTTGATTCCTCTAAGGTACTGGTGTCGTCCCCAAGCCAGGGATGGGCCCCTTGGGCTGAGAGCCCAGTGTCCCTGTAGGACCCCAGGTCACGCGCACAGAGCCCACAGTGGACGCGGAGCCTTCCGGCGAGAAGTCTCACGGAACTTCCTGTTCGGGGCCGGATCCGAGCACCAAGAGACACTTGGTGTATTTTAGTACTTCTGCTATCTGACCTCAGCCCAAACCAGGAAGTGCAGGGAAGCATGAAAATGAGACAGAAAATATTGAAGAGAACAGTTTTTAAAAGAAGCCACAGGTTATGATATTTGAATTCCATAAATTCTTCCCAAGTCCCCCACCGTGTCCCTGGGCCTCGGCCCCCAGCGGGAACACCCTCTGGAGCCAGAAGTAAGGCTGCACATTGTGGGAGGGGCAGGCAGCGGAGACACGAGATCCAAGCGGCTGGAGCGCAGACCACAAAGGCCAGGGCAGACCGCTGTCCCCGTGTGGGAAACGATGGGCAGGGATCAGAGCCAGAGCTCCAAACCGGGTACCTCGAGGCCCCATGGCCCACAGTCTGGAGGCAGGAGGCTGGGCCCGCGCCTTCAAGGGCCCCTGGGGGCTGGGCCAGGGCCCATCACGGAGGAGCAGATCACCTCCACCCCTTGGGGGGTCAGGACGCTTGTGGTTTCAGCACAGCCAGCCCCCCGAGTCCCCCTCCCCTCCAGGCAGAGAGGTGGGGACCAGCCTAGCCAGGGTCCCCAGGAGCCGCGAAAGCCCTGCTGAGCAGGGGAGAGGCGGGGGTGGGGCTCTGGACTGCTGCTGTCACAGCAACAGGGAAAGCTGGGTCCTGAGGTCAGAAGTGACACCCCTCCCCCACCCTGCTCCCCACACAAGGTTCTGCTGCACTTGGCCGCCAGGACCAGGGGCTCGAATGACTGAATGGTGATTGTTCTTCTTGTGGCTGTAGTGGTTTCCTAAGAAGGTAACTCAGGCTGCGAGATAAAAAGTTAACTACCGTTTCTGCAATGCCTACAGGCTGGCATCTCCCTGACTTTGCCCTAGACGCTGACATATGTGCACACATTCGTGCCCACGCACAACACGTGTGCACACACACCTACACGCATACATGTGCCAACATCCACACACACCTACACATACGTGCCCCCACACGGACATACGCACCTATACACACATGCACATACACACACTCCAACACACGTACACCTACATACCAACCACACCCTCACACCCCCACACCCCCACACCTACACACACACACACACACACACACACACACACAAAGTCCTCTCAAGCCCCCGTGAGCAGGCAGTGTCACCTCCATCTCTCCGCGGCCTCAGCAGTCACGCGACCTGCCTGAGGTCACGCGGGAGGAGGCATCAGGGTCCAGGCTTTGCCCAGCGGCGCCCTGGGCGCCGGGGTGATGCTGCTGGTGGCCACGGGGCTCGTGCGCTCACGGCGCCGGTCTTCCTCCGGCGGCACCAGCGGATCACGGAGCGCCCGACGTCCTCCACCGCTCAAGCTTGTGCCAGACGTCTACCTGGGAAACCTGTCTCCCTCCTGGATATCCAAACACCTGACCTCAGTCCCCAGAGGACTCGCATGGGGCCGCCGGACCTGACTGCAGAGCCTGTGGCCACCTGCATGGGCATCCGGGGAGCTGGGCCTGCCTCGATGGGGACACCTGTTCTAGAAACACCTGGCGCCCACCCCGGCAGCTCCTGTCCACACACGGATGAGCCCCGAGCACACACACCACCTCAGGTATTTCCTCCTTCTAGAGTGAAGCCACTCTACTTGTCTCTTGGATGGACAGTGGCTTTGCATTTTCACCACATCTGTGACCCTCCGAAGTCCCTCACCACTCGCTTCACTGGGACTCGCCCAGCAACCTGGCTGCAGGTGAGGCCCCTCCTCCTGACCCTCAGAGCCCCGCCTGGAGGACACGCATATGGCACAGCGGCGGCAGGGGCAGACTCTGGTGAGTAGGGTCAACCACGCAGGCAGGATAGGCCCGAGCCCCCCCTGGGCAGGTGTGGTGCTCACCAAAGTCACAGACGATCTGTCCCTTCGTGGACCACAGAGGTGCGCGGCCTCTGCCGCGCCCCAGCCACAGACGGGCCGCGCCCCAGCCTTCCCTTTGGCCACCCACCCGATGTACAGGTGTCTGGGGACCCGCTGACATTCGGCACAGACCATTCCAGATCCCACCCCTGCTGCCTCGTCAGGTTGGGGAAGGCGCCTGTGGGGCAGCTGTGGGAGCCGTGGGGTATTCACGCCACTCGCTCACGCCGCAGACCCTGGCTCAGCGCATTCCTGACCCAGGCCCTGTGCCGGGGGCTCAGACTCCGTGTGAGCAACAGCCCCGTCTGTGGGGAGACGAGCCAGGGGACAGACCTCACGTCAGGGGAGCTGAGCGTGGGCAGCCTGCTGGACGGGCCTCTAGCCCAGCCTACGGGATGTGTGTACCAGTTATCTCCTGCTGTGTGACAAACCGCCACAGAAACGTAGTGGCTTAAGACAACCATCCTTTCACCGATCATGGCTCTGCAAGCGGGCAATGCGGGCTGGTCTCCCCCAGGGCCGCTCACGCCTACAGTCACTGTCCGTGCAGCTGCCAGACTTGCAGTTACAAAGGCGTGCAGTGCAGACACCGCAGCCCACCACCGAGCACGGAACCACAGGCGTCATGCTCCGCATCTCCGAGGCCCGGCTCTGGGCCCGGGCGGGGCTAAAGGACTGGGCACACATGGTACCCGCCTGCCACCCGCCCCTCACCAAGGCAGCCGTGGCAGCTCTCCAAAGCCAGCGTGCCCCTCCCCCAGCACCCACCCACTCCTTTCTCACAGGAGTGTTTCCAGGTCTGTCAGGAACAGACAGAGCGGGACTTCCCTGGTGGCACTGCGCTCCCAATGCAGGGGGCCCGGGTTCAACCCCTGGTCATCCCACATGCACGCTGCAACTAAGAGTTCGTGTGCCACAACTAAAGAGCCCACGTGCCGCAACTAAGGAGCCTGTCTGCCGCAACTAAGACCCGGTGCAACCAAATAAATAAGTGAATAAATACATATTTAAAAAAACACAACAGAACAGAGCTTCCAACACTGCACCACGCCTCCTGCAGAGGCACCCAGCGTGCAGCGGCGCTGGCCCAAGGCCAGGGCCAATTCCAGAACCGTCCGCCTGACGTGGGTGCGGGGCCCAGGGGCTAAATCTCACCCCTGTCGCAGCACAGGTGACATCAGCCAAGAACCTAGAACCAGGCACATCACAGTCAAAGTGCAGAAAAAGCAAGATAAAGGAAAAATCCCGGAAGCAGCCAGCCTCACCCACCTGCAGAGGAGCCAAGACAAGAATTCCATGTGACGTCTCCTCAGAGACCACGGAAGCAAGGACAGAGTCGAGTGAGACCCTGGGAGAAAAGCCCACCTAGAACCCTACACCCTGCGGAACTGAAATTTTATTCTCCTTTTTCTCGGCAGAGCTAACAGATGGCAGTTCGTTCAAAAGAATAACAGCAACAATGTGACCAGTGATTGTGGCTCACGGACGAGCGAAGTGGAGGGCAGCCCTGGACCAAGGGCGGGGGCGGGAGTGGGGATGCTCCACCCACGAGACGGCACGGGGCTCTCTGAAAGTAGACGCGGAAGAGGTGCAAACCGACTGCAAACTCTAAAGCAGTTACCGAGACAAGTAAAAAAGAAGTAAAACTGATATATGCTGTGGAAAGAGGGAAACTGGAATCATGTAAAATGCTCAGTGAGAACCATACAGGTGGAAAAAGAGCAGAAGACTGAACAGGAACAAAGACCAAAGGCCAAAATACAGCCATTAAAACACAGAGGCGGTCAGACCCAACTACATGTAGTCTACAAAAACCCACTTTAAACATAAAGACACATATAGATTAAAATTAACGGACGGAGAAAGATTTACCACGTGAATACTAATCCAAAGAAAGCACGATTAGCTGTATTAATTTCAGACAGAGCAGACTTCAAAGCAAGGAGAGTCATCATGACAGTGAGGGGCGCTACACAACGATAAAGGGTCAGCTCTCCAAGAGGACTTAATGATCCTGAACGTGTATGCACCTTACAACAGAGCATCAGACAACATAAGGCAAAAGTGATAAAACTGCAAGGAGAAATAGACAGTTGAAGACTTTGACACCCCTGTCTCAGAAATGGTCATATCCAGCAGGCAGGACCAGTAAGGGCACAGTGGAGCTAACCACCGCCATCAGTCATCAGGATATAACTGTCGTTTATAGACGACTTCAATCAACAACAGCAGGACACACATTCTTCTCAAGCTCACATGGAACCTTCACAAAGACAGACCACATTCTGGGCCGAAAGACACATCTCAACAAATTTAAAAGAATAAAAATCATACTCTTAGGCCACAGTGAAATTAAACTGCAAAGACAGCTGGAAAAGCCCCAAATACTTGGAGATTAAACAACACACTTCTAAATAATACATGGATCAAAGAAGAAATCTCAAGAGAAACTTAAAAATATTTTGAACTAAGTGAAAATGAGAATACAACTTAAAATTTGTGGGCTGCAGCTAAAGCAGTGCTCAGAGGGAAATTTATAGCATTGAATACATATATTAGAAAAGAAGAAAGATCTAAAATTAATCATCTAAGCTTCTACCTTAAGAAACTAAAAAAAGAAAAGCAAATTATAAATCCAAAGCAAGCAGTAGAACAGAAATAATAAAAATCAGAGCAGAAATCAGTGAAATTGAAAACAGTTAAGTTAATAGAGAAAAACCAATGAGACCAAAAGCTGGTTCTTCTTTGGAAAAATCAGTAATATTGATACGCCTCTAGCCAAGCTAACTAAAAAGAAAACAAAAAAGATGCAAATTACTAATATGAGAAATGAAAGAGGAAACATCACTACAGATCCCATAAACAGTAAAAAGATAATAAAGGAATACTATGAACAATCTATACTCACAAATTAACCTTGATAAAACTGACCAATTCCTTGAAAGACACATCCGCCAAAACTATGTAAAAAGAAACAATCTGAATAGACCTTTATCTATTAAAGGAATTGAATCAATTACTAAATAATCTTCCAAAACAGAAAGTACCAATCCCAGATAGGTTCAGTGGTGAATTCTACCAAATATTTAGAGAAAAAATTATACCAATTCTCTACAATCTCTTCCAGAAGACAGAAGCAGAAGGAATACTTGCTAACTCATTCTATGAGGCCCAGCGTCACTCTAATATCAAAACCAGACAAAGAGGGCTTCCCTGGTGGTGCAGTGGTTGAGAGTCCGCCTGCCGATGCAGGGGACACGGGTTCGTGCCCCAGTCTAGGAAGATCCCGCATGCCGCGGAGCGGCTGGGCCCGTGAGCCATGGCCGCTGAGCCTGTGCATCCGGAGCCTGTGCTCCGCAACGGGAGAGGCCACAGCAGTGAGAGGCCTGCATACCGCAAAAAAAAAAGAAATAAAAGTTATTCAGATGGAGAAGGAAGACATAAAAGTGTCTTTATTCACAGATGACAAGAATCAACAAAAAGCCTCCTGGGAACAAAGAAGCAATTACAGCAAGGTTGCAGGACACAAGGTTAATGTACAACACAATACGGAAGGAGAACAACTTGACTTCAAGACTTACTACAAAGCTACAGTAATTAAGACAGTGTAGGATGGGTAACAGAACAGAGAACTAGATCAATGCAACAGAATAGAGGCCAGAAATAGACCCACGTAAACAGACCCACATAAATCAACTGATCTTTGACAAAACAGCAAAGGCAACGCAATGAAGCAAAGATAACGAGAGGTGTTGGAACAACTGGGTGCCACATGCGAAACAATGCATCTGGACAGAGACTTTACACTCCTCACAGAAATTAACTCAAAATGGATCACAGGCATAAACAAAATGCAAAACCGTAAAACTTCTAGAACATTAGCGAAACCCGAGGTGAGCCTGGATATGGTGATGCCTTTTTAGATGTAACACCAAAGGCATGATCCATGGAAGAAAGAACTGATAAGCTGGACTTCATTAAAACTGAACATTCCCGGGAATTCCCTGGCGGCCCAGTGGTTAGGACTCTGCGCTTTCACTGCCGAGGGCCCAGGTTCAATTCCTGGTCGGGGAACTAAGATCCCGCATGCCACACGGTGCGGCCAAAAGAAAAAAAAACCTCAAACACTTCTGCTCTACAAAGACACAGTCAAGAGAATGAGAAGACAAGCCACAGGCTGAGAAAAACAATTGCAGAAGAGATATCTGAGAAAAGGCTGTTACCCAAAACATACAAACAATTCTCAAAATGTAACAAAAAGAAAATGAACAGATTTTCAAACAGATCAAAAGATCTGGAAAGACACTTCATCAAAGAAGATATACAGATGGCAAACAAGTATATGAAAAGACGCTCCATGTCATAACATCATTAGGAGAGGGAAAATCAAATAAGCTACCACCCAGCACCTATTAGTGTGGCCAAAATCCCACACCCTGACAACACCCAATGCTGGGGAGGACGTGAAGGCCTCGTTCATTGCTGGTGGGAATGCAAAATGGTGCAGCCACTGGGGAAGACTGACTGGTGGTCTCTTGCAAACTAAACACACTCTCACCATGCAATTCAGCAGCTGTGCTCCTGGGTATTCACCCAAAGGAGCTAAAAACTTACGTCCACACAAAAACCTGCACACACGTGTTTACATCAGCTTTTTTCATAACTGCCAAAACTTGGAAGCAACCAAGACGTTACTCAGTAGGCACATGGATAAACTGTGGTCCATTCAGACAATGGTGTATCATTACAACATTAGAAAGAAATGAGCTATCGAGTCAAGAAAAGCCACGCAGGAAACTTAAATGTATAGACTAAGTGAAAGAAGCCAACCTGAAAGGCTTCATACTATATGATTCCAACCATAGGACATCCCGGAAAAGGCACAACTACGGAGACAGTAAAAAGATCAGTGGCTGCCAGGGGTGGGAAGACGGGAGGGATGCACAGGTGGGGCCCAGATTTCTAGAGCAAACTAGTCTGCACGATACTACAGTGGTGGGTAAGCGTCATCACACGTCTGTCTAAACCCGTGGGACGCACACACCAGGAGTGAGCCCCACGTACCCTGTGGACTCAGGGTGATGGCGACGCATCCGTGCAGGCTCAGCGACTATAACAGACGCACCGTTTGGTGGGGACGCTGACAGTGGGGGAGGCTGTGTGTGGGGCGGGGTGGGGGAAGGTATGGGGACTCTCTGTACTTTCCAGTCAACTCTTCTGTGAACCTAAGACTGCTCTAAAGAGTAAAGTTTATATAAAACAAACCCAAAAACGTGTTATCAAGGAAGTCTTGCAGGAATAGGAAGCTGTGGAAGGGCAGGTGTCGTCCAGCTCTGCTGGACGGCCTGCAGCTGAGGTGAGGGCGGCACGGGGCCTCCGAGTAAACCCCACGCAGGTCAGCGAGCCTCACACGCGTGCACACGTGGGCGTGCGCACACACAGGCCACAGACCGTGAGCTGTGGCAAGCCCTCTGCAGAGGGGCCCTGGGGCAGGGAGCTGAGGGCCGAGGGGCCTGGCGATACAGACGGGGGGCCAGGCTTTCCAGGTGGAAGGGCCTGCAGGGGCAGTGAAAAGGTGCCCACGAAGGGGCCCAATCATACAGGGGAAAGGGCAGGGACGGTGGGGTCCAGGAGGGCCACAGGCAGATGATCAGCCCTGTCCCCGCGGTGCCCGTGGTGCCCGCAGGAGGAGGCCACCCAGCCAGGCCTGGTCAACCCTGGGAGCCTGCACCAGACCCAAGGACGGCTCTGCAGAGCCCCCAGCAGCCTGGTCCCCACCAAGGAGCCTCCAGGTACCCACACACCCCGGCTGTCCTTGAGCTCCCCAGGCCCGTCCCCGTCGGGCCTGCTGCTCACTCTGCCACCTGCTCACTCTGCCTCTGGTCCTTGCTGAGATGGTGCCTGTCCCTTCCCTGACCACCCTCCTGCCCGGCGGGTCCCCCGATACCCTCAGGCCCCTGGCTCACCTGCTCGCGGACCCGCCATCCCCCAGCCCGGGCCCCGGGAGTGCAGGGTCGTGTCCCCGTCCCCTCCCCCCCACCCCCAGCTCTGCGACGCTGCTGGCAAGAAGCAGGCGCTCAATCCTCGTCAAGTGAATTCGTGCCTGGACTCCCTCTGGCTCTGGGCTGCTGGGGCCCCTCTCGGGCTTTGGAACGTTTCAGACATTTCCAGAGCCAGGTTCTCTGCCGGTCCTTCTGCCTGACCCAGGCCCCCCCTTCGGGGACCCCCACCCAGGACTGGCGCCAGGGTTAAGCGGGCAGATGCAATGCCGACAGGACAGCGTGTTGGCTGTCACCGGACTTCACCCCGCGGTGGCCATCCTGGACCGGGCGGCCAGGCATTTCGTGTGGAAAAGTCCAGGGTGGACAACAGGGAACTGCGAGGTGACACCGAGTGACTACACATTCTGTGGGGACTTCCTTGTGAGTCTGCCCTTCCCTCTCCAGCCGCCTGCCCTCTGGCCGGGTCCCAGCAGGTGGCAGCAGAGGAGGTGGAATCCAGGCAGCCTGCTCCCTGTGGGTCTCCACCCCTCGGGCACTGATGCCCCACTGCCCCTGAGACCGCCCCCGCCTCGCGCCTGTGAGATAAACTCAAGCAAGCAGGGCTCCAGGTGGCCTCGCAGTGACACCTCCCGGGCCACTGAAGCCCACTCTGCTCTGTGGGCACATTCCCTGGCATTTCCAGAAGCGATGAATCAAATGCAGAGCAGAATGACTCATCAACACCAATTCTAGACGAACCGCTGATCTAAACACAGAGGCGAAACGACCGTTAACACGAGGATGACACAGGAAAATGCCCTCATTCCTGCGGGAAGGAGTTTTCTTCCACAGAAAGACAGAAAAACACAAACGGTGAAGGGTGATCAACAGGCCAACGTTAAATCAGGAGGATCTGCTCATCAAGACCACTCGGAACGAAAAGACAAAGTGGGAGAAAACACGTGCGACCCACTGAACTGACGAAGGACCTACAACCAGAACACAAAGCAGCTCCAATCACCAAACACGGACAGACAACCGAGAGCGAACGGCCCGAAACTCCAACAGACGCTTTGCCAAAGAGGGTCCCCAAAGGGCCAGGAAATAAACAGAGAGGAGATGGGGCCTCAGCGGACATGAGGGAGAGGCCGGAGAAAACCACGGGAACACCTTCCACAGCCACCGAGGTGGCAGGAATGAAAAAAGAAGGTCCAACAGACCCCAGGGCCAGATGCCCGTACCCTGGGGCGAGGCACACGGGAGCTGAACACACCACACCACACCTGGAGCCCAGGGGCCACACCCTCGGCACGCTCCCCAGAGGCCACGCTCACGGGACACGGACGGCCAGTGGAGAACCCTCCAGAAACGTTGCTGTAAAAGAAAGTCACGCAGCCAGGACACACACCATCGCCTGGGCATCCCCCTGGTGCCGAGCGGACCTGGGCTGGTGATGCTGTGGTCTTTGGATCCAGATGGCAGGTCATTCCATGAAAACTCACCGAGGTGCACACCTGTGATTTTGCATTCTTCTACGTGCACGTGCATGTACACACACACACACACATACACACACACACACACACACACACACAAATCTGCACAAAATGTTTCAGTGAACAAACGTCTTAGGATGAGCTGTTAACCTCACCTCTGATGGGCCCTGCAAGGCTCTCTTGAGCAAGGACGATGCTGGCCAGTGTGGCTGGTGCCTGCAGATGTGCCTCAGGGGCTTGTGTCCCATGGGACCCAGCGTCGTGGGAGGAGGACAGGCCACCAGAGAACAGAGTTGCCGTGCAGTGCAGGGAAGACTGGCAGACGTGAGATACCCAGGGAGCTAAGCGGATCAGGTGGGCGTGGTCTCAGGCTCTGCGGCTCCTTCCACAGGCCCGGCCCTCCCCGAGCTCCCTCAGACCCTGGAAAACTGCTAGAGGCGTGTCCGTCGGTGGGGCAGGGTGAGGGGCGGCGTGGGCGACCTGTGACTGCACTCCACCCCCAGGCCACCAGGACACAGCTCAGCGTGGACTGGACCCAACTGAACAGCCCGCTGCGTCGGCCCCGGCAGCCTTCTCAGGACCAGACGACGTGGCGGCTCCGAGCACCCGGGGCGCCACCCTGGGTCACGGAGGACAGGCCAGCGGGGCTGCGCTGTGACGGGCGAAGCCCCCCGCGAGCCGTCCCGGGACAGAAGCCACACGCCCACAGAAAGGCGCCAGCCAGCCTGCCGGCTCACACTTCATCGCTCCTCCCGCACGGCCCACGCCCCCCACGCCCCCTCCCGGGGCCTGGGCCCACCTGCAGGTCCACACAGGCTGAGCTCCTGCACCCTCCCTTCCTGAAACAAAGAGACCTGAGCCTAAGGTACGGAGCCTCGTGTGTGGCCCTCACCTGCTGGGCTCAGGGGGCCTGGAACAGAACTGCCCATGTCTGTTTCGGACAGAAGTTTCCTCTCCCCAAAGGGCCTGCCTGCTCTAGAAAGCTGCGGACTGTTCTAATTAATACGTGCCCACTCCAGGTTAGAGAAGCTTTAATTGTCGATGAGGTGGTATTCTGGTTTCCTGATTATTAGATTGACAAGCTTAAAGATTGTTTCCTTCCAAATACTGAGTGAGGTGCTCTGACGCGAGCCCGGCCTAGGACTGCCGTCCTCTCCCGCCCTCCGGCTGGCGCACAAAGGCAGACGACCTCAGGCTGTAAGCTGCACACGAGGCCAGGTGACAGCGCCCCTCAGACGGTGGGCCCTGCCGCCCCGGCCGCACTCCTGGAGAGGGCGTCTACCCCGGACCCCGAGCGTATCGCGAGCGCCCTCCTTACAAAGAAAATGCCTGCAGGTTCAAGCGAAGAAATCAATTCCTGCGCGCTTCCAAGCTGACAGGCGAGCAGCCCCGCACCGAGGGCCTCACTTGCTGGCGAGTTCCAGCACCTTGCTCACCATGGCCCCGAGCCCGTCGTGAATGTGGTGGAAGGCCGTGTCACACATGAAGGCCGGGGTCGTGACCACCTTGTTCTTCCGGTCCACGTGAGCCTCGTGCACACAGGTTACGGAAGAACACTGCACAGCTGGAGCAGACGGCGCGTGGCGTCAGGCGCCGCCCACCCTCCCAGACGCGCGCCCCACCCCCACCCCCCCCAGACGCGCACCCCACCCCCACCCCAGCGCCACCCGGAAGACAGCTGGAGCAGACGGCGCGTGGCGTCAGGCACCGCCCACCCCTCCCAGACGCGCACCCCACCCCCACCCCCTCCCAGACGCGCACCCCACCCCCACCCCAGCGCCACCTGGAAGGGGTTTTCTGCACCCCCTGCGCTACTTTAACTGAAAACCCTGGAACCTGACCCCACGGGCTGCTTCCTAACACACGTCCCAGCAGGGGGCCTCACGGGACCCATGGCTGCAGACGTGGGCCTGACGCCAGAGCACCAGCCGGGACCCCGGGGCCACCCTGAAGGCAGCGCAGCACTGCCATCCTTCGCGTCGAGAGACTGCATTAGAGGCTTGTCCGAACGCCCGCTGTGAGCACGGGGCAACCGGACCCGGGCCCCAGCCTCAGCACAGAGGCGCCTCACCTCCTCCCTGAGACCTGCTTCCTGAGCCAACGCCAAGCCCCACGTCTGGGGCTGGCCGCTCTGTGCTGGAAGGGGAGGGACATTCACGCCTGAAACTGCCTGCAAGTAGAGACACACCGAGGAGCGCGCCCCGGCCAGGACAGACGCCCGGAGGGTAACGGGCTGGTCTCCTGCGCCTCCTGGGGCCCCGCGCCGTTCTGCTGCTGACTCCGGCCCCCATGGAGACCCTCGGGTCCAGGCGCAGAGCTGGAAGGCGGGTAGCCTGTGGTCTGAGGCTCTCTACAGCCGCAGCGCACCCTGGTGACCTCAGGACACAGAGGACCCGCTTGCAGGAAGAATGGGGGCGACAAGGCTGCCAGGGGTGGCCCTCCGTCTGGGCCACCCAGGGGACTGCCACCAGATAAGGACAAGCAGCCCTCGCGCCTTCCACCCCGGCCTTTGGCCCGGCACCGGGTCCTCACTCTCCCTCCGCCACAGGCAGCGCCCTACCCCCCCGCCGCGAGCCACGGCCGTCTCCTCACCCGACCCACCGAGCCCCCCGCCTGGGGTGTGCTGAGCTCAGCCAGCGTCACTGCGGGGACTTGGGAACGTGACCACTGCATGGCGGAGGGGTCACAGCCTCGGGTGCTACGCCCCTCCACGCACATGCCCTGGTCGCCCCGGCTGTGCAGCACCCCAGGGTGGCCCCGAGGGGCCAGAGGGCGGTTTCCCACGTCGCCCCCGCTGCTGGAAGGATATGGTCACTCCTGTCACGCAGTGCTTGGCACCCAGGGCTTTGATGACCTGCGCGGTCCCAGCGTGCGGCCACCTGCCGCCTTCCTCCTGCTCGTGGCCCACGGTGACCTCGACGCTTCTGAGCACTTTGGCCGCGAGGACGGGAGCGATGCAGCACAAGCTGAAAGGCGAGGAAAGGAGGATCAGCTCAGGGCTGTGCATGTGGCCGCCAGGCCGGGGGCCCAGCAAGTCATGCTTAGAGAATGCGGTCAGTCTCAGAAAAGGGCACAGACACCAATGCCATGGGGACGGAACACCCAGTGCCAGAGCCTCTGCCAGCTCCGCGGGCTGGAGCCTGCCCCTGCCCCTGGCAGTTGTGACCAGTGGAGCATGGGGCGGCCTCCAGGCACCCGGCGTCAGGCTGGAGAGCGGCGGAGGGCAGCCAGCTGAGGCCCGGCTGCCAGACACGCACAGGCACCTGACACGGTGCCCAGGGTGCAAAGGTCCACCCGGAGAGAAGGCCACAGACGGCGGCGCTGTCTTCAGCCCAAGCTTTAGGGTGGTTTGTCGCACAGCAACTGAGAAGCCCAGCTGTACTGACCGGCTGAGACCCATCCCCTTCTCTGGAGGGGACACAGGGGGCTGGGGGACACGGTCCAAGCAGCAGCCTCGCCTGACCTGCCGGTGCGGAGCCAGGGGCCCTGTCCTGGCGGCGTGCCAAACCCTCCCCAGGTCCCCGTGAGCAGGCTGCCCGGAGGCGTCCAAGCCCTGAAGGTCCATGCCGGACGCCTGCCCTCGGGGCTCCTCCGAGGTCCTGCTCTTCACCGGGGGCCCCACCCGGCAACTCCTGGGCCCCTGGGTCAGCCAACACGGAGGCCCCCAGCAGCCAGGGCGTCACCAGGGCCCTGCCCCCCGCGAGAACACGCGTGACGCCTGCCACAGCTGCTCCAGCCGGGCCGGTCCCCCTCCCCTGGGGTCCACACCCCTCTGGCTGCGCCCACCACCCCGTCTGCTCAACTGGTCCTCTGAGCTGACCGCAACACAACGTGGTGAGAACACACCTACACGCTCGTTCAGTGCCGAGACAACTGCCACAACTCCTGTTCAGGGACCACGAGACAAACCCCCTCAGCCCCGAGCAGGTGAGCGTCATCGCAACGGCCATCTTGGGAATCTGTCACGTCAACAGGTCCCCAGGCACCTGACTCTGCGGGCGACGCCCGAGACGGAGGCTGGGCTGCCTGCCCGTCCTTGGTCGGGGGCTACCGCACTGCGCGGAGGGAAGCACGGGCCCGGCAGCAGAGCCGGCTGGACCCCTCGCTCTGTCCGTGCTTCTGACGAGGTCAAGGAGCGACGGGCGGCCCGGAAGGGGGGCGCGAGGTGCCCTGACCCGGAAAGGGCGTTCTGCACGCGGCCAGACAGCGCTGCTGCTTTTAGAGACAGACGCGTAGCCTACCGCACGAGGGGCTGAACGGAGCTGCCCAGTGACACGGCAGCCGGTACAGGACCGTGTCACCGTCCCGCACCCTCCACCCCAGGGTGACCTGGGTTCTTCTCCAGCTCAGCTGAGAGGCGCCTGTTCACTCAAGTGGACAGGGTGCCTGCCGTGAGGTGGCCAATCTGCTGGGCTTCTGTCCCGTTTGTCGTGCTGACTTTTTAGAGAAAGGGAGCTGGGTCCCCGCCCCGGGCGCTCGCCCCCACACACCGGTGCTGCCCCAGCGGGTCCCCAGGAGGTGATAGGCTGGGCGCTGCGAGGGCAGGTATGCCCCTGGGCTACGGCCGCTGGTGGGGGTGCCTGCAATGCTGAGTGGGCAGGGCCTCCAGTGAGTGGCCACAGGTCTGGGAAGGACGCTGCCCCTGGGGGACTGTCCTCTGCAGCCTCTGTGCCCCGTTCAGACCCAATGCTCTAACACCCTCATTCTTCTCCAGTTTCCAACGGGAGGCAGCGAGCAGCCATGTGATGGAAAGCCCGGCAGATTTTGTTCTTAGTGCATCTGTGCACCGCTGTGCTCCTGGGAGGACTTCCCCAGCCAGGGATGACTCCAAAGCGTGCGACCCACACGCCCCAGCACCAGCGCCGTGCGCCAACGCCCATGGTAAAGCAGCACCGAGGGCCCCCCCCCCCCAGGACGCTCGTGGGACGGGCAGCCTGACAAGCAGGTCTGACGGTGGGGTCGCCGCCACTCGTCCGCAAGCGCCTCCTGGTGTGGGTTACGACTGGCCTCGCCCGTCTGCCAGGCCGAGGACCCGGGCCAGGCTGTGAGCAGTGGCTGGGCCCGTGAATGTGGGCCCAGTGTGTGGCCACCGCAGGATCCGGTCCCCAAGGAAGGGCAGCTGAGAGCGACAGGGGTTGGGAATGGTGCTCACGGCAGCCGTGGCATGAGGAAGGACAGGGGTCAGCTAGCTGAGGGGTGCTCCAAGCCAGGACGGGAAGGCGGAGGCCAGGCATGGGGAGAGGACTGGCAAAGGCTGGGGGCCACGGAAGGACTTGGGAACCTTCTAGACCCTGAGAGGATCATCCCCTCCCCTCCTAAGTCATCAGGAGAAATTAACGAAACCACACGACCACAGAATTTTCAGAGCAGGAAGGCGCCTGTGAGATCACACGAAACCCCCTCAGTTATAACAAGAAAAGGGGCTGAGGGTCTCCAAGACCACACAGCTCCAGGCGCCAGCTCCTGGCTGTGAGCCACGGCCTCGGCCACCGCCCTCCTCCACCACTGCCGGGCCCGCTGGGCCACACGTACCCGATGGGCTTCCCGGCCTGGTGGAACTCCTTCAGGACGCGTTCCACGTCTTTATTCACCTTGCAGTCGCCCCCGTCTACGGCGAACGTGCTCCTGCCACGAGAAGAGGCTTCCTTAGACCGCAGGGCTCAACACCTGCCTGCCTGGGGAGCCCCAGCCCCACTCCCCACCCCCCGGGATCCTGCGTGCTCCACGAACTTCTCAGCAACTGCAGAAAGTGACACGTGTGTGCAAGTACGTGTGCACGGCCTTTCACGTAATTACACGTACACGTGTATTTTTTTCTATTTTTTGAAACATAAAGCAGCGTGGGAGGTTAAAGGCAGGGAGGCCAGCAGAGGTGAAGGGGAAGCTGACACGCAGGCGCTCGGGCCGTGAGCTCGGCCCACCCAGGAACAGCAGGACGTGCCATTGGCCCCAAACCAGCGACAGATGCTGCCCTTCACTAACAAGGAAGAGAAACCCAAACCAAACAAGAGGCCGTCTCTTTCACCACAGCAGGACCGCGGGGGGGTCTGGAACGGCCTCCCTCCCGGTCGGCGGGCTCACACCAGTACTGTCTCTTTGGAAGGCAAACTCAGACCCATCAAATTTCAAAGGCCACGCCTCTCAGCCAGGAGCCCCATCCCGGGCTTCCTCCGCCTCGTTCACGGGGTTGACGCCTCTGCCCCGGGCACCCCGTGCGTCGCGCGCACGACGGGACAACCTGTGCGTGTGAGGGATGCCGGCTACCCTGAAGCGGTTTCTCAGGTTACATACTTTAAACACATGTACGTCAGTCGTACCTCCAAAAGGTGTAAAACAAAAGAGAGAACGGGAAGTCCGGGAGTCCCGTCAGCACTGGGTCGCCTACACAACGGGATCTGTGTGTGCGGCTGCCAGACGTTTAAGGGACAAGCCTCAGCGTTAAGTGAAAGACGCCAAGTGCAGAACGAGAGGCTACCATCTGGTTGGATTTTTAACGCAGACATATACGTGACTCTCTCGGAAAATGAAAAGCTGGCAGCATTGCCACAGGTGATCCTGGGGTCCCAAGCAGGAAGAACTGGGCTTCCACAGTGAATGTGTCATACAGACCTCGCCTGCTGCCCCCTGTGCGCCGCACAGACCGCTGATGAGCCGGCCTTTCCTCTGGAAAGGTCAGAAAGACTGGGACCAGCGGCCAGAAATCCCAGCTTCCCCCAAGGGTCTGGGAGGCCACAGACACGGATGCTGACCCAAGGCCCTGCTTCCTTGTACACCGAGACGCACCACCACTAAGTCACCCGAGGCAGGGTGTCAGCCACGCCAGGGACATAACCCCAACGCACCCTCAAGCTACCCTCACACCAGGCGAGGTCTAAGGGCTGAGAGAAGGCACAGGGTCTGTGAATCCAGCTCATCTTTCAGAGAAAGAAACCCGGTCCCGTAAGAAGGACAAGGCCAGCCGACGCAGACTGTGATCTGCCATCTCCCACCAGGGGGCTCAGGAGGATGGCGATGCAGGGAAAGCACTCCCAGGCTGGCTCTGGGAGAGGGAGTGGACACGAGGCAGGGCAGGGGTCCAGGCGGGAGGAAGGACTGTGGGAAAACCGGTGGGAACGTGGAGAAAAGAGGTGCTCTGGTGACGGCTGCAAGCAGAAAGGAGCCTCAAGATGTCAGGACGCGGAAGGACCAAGCGCAGAGGTGGACCTCAGGGAACGTAACGGCCTCTGCCCCCGCTCCTGGGTGCACGGCGCCCGGACAGACAGAGCGCCAGCTGGGAGGCCCTCGCGCTGCTGCGGGAACCTCAATGACCAAGCGGTCAGCTGACCAAAACGCACGTAGTCCAGGCTGTGACGCATGCTGCCCCGTGTTTAAAGCCCCAAAGCCGCGGGGCGCAGCTGCTGGGTGCTTTCCTGCAGTCCTCGAGCCCCCTCCGTCACGGGAGCAGCAGCCCCGCGCCACGTCGGAAGGGACGTGCTGGGCCAGCAAGGCCAGCGCGAGAGAATTTCCATGAAACGCGGAGAAGAAAGGAAGGAAGGAGAGAACAAAAAGAGAACCTGAAACCCAAAGTACATCACAGCTGCGGTGTGACGGCCTCCTAGGCTTGAGGTCCAGTTACCGTGGCAACAACCCAAACAGCAAAAAAAAGATCTCCCTTCCTCCGGTCAGGACCATCCTCCCAACGGCCCAACCAGAAAGGCACTTTTCCGCGCTGCAAGGTCCACAGGAGAGCAGGTGTCTGCAGGGAACACGTACACGGACGGGTTCTGATGTGACGAGACCCTAGCACCACACCTGGATGGCCAGGTCCCAGGAGCCTCCTCCCACCAGGGTTCCCTGTCATGGGGCAGCTGCGTCGTCGCTGGGCCAGACCCCCCAAGAGCTGCTCCCATCACCACCGCATCCCCGTCTAACAGTCCAGGGGAAAAGCAGGAGAGCCCCGAGCCGAAACACGTACAGGTTTTTGGCAGCTCCGAAGCCCCCGGGGAAGACGGCCGCGTCGTGGTTAGCAGCGCTGAGTTTGGCCAGGTCGGTGATCTTGCCGCGGGCGATCCTCGCGGACTCAGTCAGAACATTCCTGGGGAAGAGCAGAGAGAGGCCCCCAGCAGGTTCAGTGTGTGGACAGACGGGAGAACGGGGCAGGAAGGAGCCTCCACGAGACAAGAGGACCTGTTCTCCCGGCTCACAGGCGGTGCGGGTTGCTCCCCAGAAAAGGCGCCACAGCGACAGTGACCACAGCCGGTCTGTGCTCGAAACGTCCCCTGGAGCCCTTTCAGATGGGCGCTTCCGAACCACCACGCCTAGTCACCCGGACTCCTGTGTCAGGCAGGGCCACCAGGGAGCATTTGGCGCTGGGAACGGACGGTGATGGAACCGCGGGGGCAGCGTTAAGAAGCAACTCTGAGGGACGAGTGAGGCAGCCCCGGACCGGCCGCAGAGGGAGCTCCTCCCAGCCCCGGCTGCGCGGCCCAGGGCCCAGGTCCTGACTGGGCCGCAGCCCCAGGAGACGGCACCGCGGCTCCTTCCCACCGCCCCGTCTCTCACTGTCTGCACCCGCTGGAGGGCACCTGGGAACCACAGCCCCCAGGGGCCATCGCCCTGCAGTCTGGGCCAGGCTGGAGCGGGGAGGTGGGTCTCAGCGGATGTGAGGCCAGGGCCGCACTCCCCTCGGGAACAGAAATGCTGGTGGGAGCTGCTCACAGATACGTGGGTCCAAACGGGTGGACGAGGATTGAGACCAAATGAACGCACGGGCATTCGGTGAGAACGAAGGCGCGAGGAGCTCACTCAGGGGGAACCTTCCTCCACTGCTCCAACAGTGCTGGACGGCGAGGGACGTCCTGGGGTCCGGCACAGCGTCAGGACCACTGCTGCCAGGTCCCCTTAAACGCGGACTCGGCTCCCAGCTAAGACGAAGCAACCGCGCGCACGTTCTTGGGGAGTTTCAACCTGTGCACGTTCAAGGACAACGAGGAGGGGCCCGTACCTGGTTTCGCCCTCAGAAGGCTGCCCCTTGGTGTGGTCAATCACGTGCATCTGAGGGATGTCAGGAGCGAAGATCTGGACCTCGGCCCCCGCACGGCTCAGGTGAACCAGTATCCTGCACAGGAGGGAATCAGACCAGACATGTGCCTGGCCCAGCTTTACCTGCCACCGGGTGTTTAAAGACAGTGTTTTAGGTGACTGACAGGTATACACTTCTCACATAGGTTAACAACCTCCTTGCTTTGCAAAAAGTCACGACTAGCTTGCTAACGACCCCAATGCCCTCTATTTGAGTTCGTTGTCACTGAACTGGCCTGTGGAGACCAGCTAGCCGCCCCCAGGCTCCCTTTACAAACCAGGCCGTAGGGACGGGTGACCCGGCAACTGTCACAGCCTGGATGTCTGCATTCCCAGGCTCCTTCTGGGTGTTCTTCCTCCCATGGGCCAATCCACAATGGCCTCGAGGGGTTGAGGAGGGCTTTCAGTCTCCAAAGTAAGTTCAGCTCCTGGTCTCCCCAACCTTCCCCTCATGGGGATGGGAGACACCCACGCAACCCTGGGGGCTGCTACTGATGCCAGCATCTACCAAGGGTTGCTCTGCGGCAGGTCCGAGTCCAATCACTGGCACGAAACCTGTCCCTGGCAGTGCTGTCACTACCCACTTCCAGAGAAAGAGGAGACACGAGACCCCAAGACAGATCACAGCTGTCCCCTGGTAGGGCTGGGACCCCTGGACTGGGGTTCAGCTCCTCGGAACCTCGCGGGCACTCGACCTACAACTCCTTGCTCTGCCCGGGAGGTTTCAAGCTGCTGGCTATTCCTCCCCGCCTCCTCTCTCCTGCCCCACCCTGCTCAGCCCCCATCAGGAAACTCCTGGCCCTCTCCACCCACCAGCCCAGAACGCTCTAAAGTTCACTCTCTGTCCGGCCACCGCCAGCACCCGCTGGCCACGCCCAGCGGCCACCCCCAGACACCAGCCTCAGGCTCCTCCGGGGACCAGCGAGGCCCCGCAATTGGGAGGGGTGTGTTCCCCAACCACCACCTAACTCTCCCCTTCAACTAACTCTGAACCTGACAGCCCCTACGGTCCTGCTCACAGGAACTTTTTAAGTAAATCGATCAAAGGACAAACTACTCGGCAACAGCTGGCAGGCTACCCCAATGACATCGGTCTACGGCGAGGTCACTGCACAGCCCTTAAAAATCATGCTGTAAAGACGGAGAAGAGCTCTCTGATTTCCAACACGCAGGACCGTTTGATCCCAATGTGTACAACACGTGGGTGTGGAAAAACAGCAGAACAAATGTTAAGTGGTTAGCACTGTGTTTAGTATCACAGGTGATACTAAAAAGCTCATTTTATATCTCCCTGTACGTTACACGCATTGAGTTTAAACGTTGTCCTTCGCGCCGCCCTGAGTCTGGTCCAGCAGTCCTCTCTGCCTTCCTAACCAGCAGGAAGGCTTCTCCGAACGGTTCAGGAAAAGGGGGACCGCCCCTCCCGAGGGCGAGCCGCCCAGGGGCTTACGATGAGGCCTCATGGAGCTCTGTCCCGTCGTAGACCCCGCATCCGGACAGCACCTGCAGGGATGGAGGGCCGGTCACGGGGGTCACGCGGTCCACCGGGCGGGCCGACCGCCTCCCGCAAGGGGAGGGGCCGACCTGGGGGAGAGGGAGGTCAGCGCGAGGGAGGCGGTGGGGGGCGGAGGGGCCGCCCGCGGGCACGGGGAGGGTGGGAAGGCCGACCTCGGCGCCCCGCCCGTCCGCTCACCACTGCGACCCTGGCCACGGGGCGCGGCGCGGAGGCGTGGAAGGCCGCGCGCGGGGACTGCGCCGCTCCGCCGAACGGCAGCGCACACAGGCCGGAGCGCGGCGCGAAGGCGGCGGTCACCGCTAGCCTGGACGCCACCAGAGCCCGGAGGGCCGCCATCCTGCGCGAGGACACCGGGGTCGCAGGGTCACGGTGAGCGGAGCCGCGCCTGCGTACTGCCGCCGCCCTGCCCGCGAGCGCGCCGGTGGGCGGGGCCGCGCCTGCGCCGTCGCCCGTGGCTCGCGCTCAACCCGGCAAGGGCTCGTGGCTCCGCAGCAGGTCCACGCGGCTTTGGGCACCGCCCCCGTCCCGCCCCGCGGCGGCGTCGCCGGGAGGCGCGCACGGTCGCGGTTGCCGAGAAGCGCTGTGCTGAGATACGGGCTCTGGAGTTAACTTGTGTCGTCAAGAGGCCTCAACGTGACTCCGCGACACCGAGTGGCCGGTGCCCAAGTGTCCAGTTCTCATCTGCGGCCCCCTTTCCCGGCCGCTGAGTCCAGGCCGGAGTGAGGCCCTCCCGCTGCAGCGGCCCGGCGCCCCTCCCCTCCTGCTCTTCGCCTTTCTGTTGACGTGGGTCCTTTTGTAACCCATCTGGTTGTGCAGAGGGAAGGCCAGATATGAGGCCAGGTCTTTGCAGAGAAAGAGGTTTATCACAGGAGGGCCAAGCAAGAACGGGCGTAGAGGTGCGGTGCGAAGCTCAGATTTGTGTCCCCGGGGGCCGCTGAGGGGATATTTATCAGGAAGTCGGGAGCAAGAAGGGGAGGGGGGCTCGGATATGATTGGTGGAAAGTTAGTGTAAGTTTCAGTGTAAGTATCAAGAGCTCTCCTGCGCAGGCGCTGGGGCTGCTAGTTACGCCTCTGACCGGTCGCAGGTGCAAATGGGCGGTGCGCGGTGTAACATGCAGTGGGGTTTTGGCCCGTGACGTCTAAAGGTCGCTAGTGTAGTCCCTCCTCGTTCTAGCCCTTCAGTGTGCCTGCGCAACGCTCGGTCGGCGGGGCTGTCAGCAAGCTTGTTGCCCTGGTCCTCTGCGGGAGTTTGGTGTTCTCTACGTCATTTTGTTTCTACCCTGTAGAAACTTGTAGCCTTGTAACTCACAGGTGGCGATTTCAGTCCATGCCTGTCTTTGGATCATTGCTCAGTCTTGAGGGATGAGGGGTGACCACCGCTCTAGCCGCTTTCTGCTGCTAAGGGCGAAGGCCCAGCAGGGGCTTGAGGAATGAGACAGCTTGACGTCTAGCTGTACACATTCTAGGGTATTCAAACTGGACTGTTGGAGGTGTTGGTATGCCCCCAATTCAAGGTTGACACGACAGAGGAATAATCTGGTGGCCTGCAGTCTTTGAGAGACAAACTTGACATGAAAGTTAAGAATTATAGGCCCAACAGAAGAATCAGTAGCGCTGTGACTAAAGGAAGTGTCAGTGGATGGAGTAAACGGCCGACTTACCGAGGAGAAAGCCCTATATAGAACCCCATGCCTCCGGGGCGCCATTACCAATGCTGTGTCACCAGCTGGCCTGTTGGTGTTATTTCCTTTACACTGGGTGGTATGTGGTATTTGTCCACATGCACCAGCAGGTGTTGCAGCCACACAGGCACCGCCTTGTTCTGCCAGGGGGTAACCGAAGGCTGTTGTCATCCATTGCTACAGTGGCTATGGAACTCACCATGATCTTTGGTCAGTCTAACTAGAGGCTGGCGTTTTGGCCAGTTCCTCCACTGAGGCAGGTAGATTTTGGAGGGTGGCCTCGTGATAGGTAGCCCCTTCCCCGTGGGGCTGCTCATCCTGGTGCTAAGCCTGTGCCCGTGATTATCAAGTCTGAGGCCGCCTTCCTTTTGTCTGCTCTCCTGGGGTGGACACGTTACCGACCCTCTTGAGTCGGGCACCAGTAAGTGTCCTTCTGCCCAGTGTCGCTCGCGCCAGTAGACAGAGACCAAGTTCAGTTGAGAAGCAAAGGAAAGCTTTATTCTTTGACCGAAGAATGGAGAGATGGGAGCTTGCTCTACAGCACGGGGTCTCCCCTGAAAGGCCCGGGGGGGGGTGCTGCTTTATAGGGTTCTGGCAGAGGGAGGGGTGGAGTCATTGTGGGTCAGGCGGGTGCAGCACTTCTGCACACGTTTCACCCAGTCTGGCTGTCACGCAGAGCTGCTTTGCACTGGGAACGCTAATCCGACATGTTAGGTGGGAAGCCTCTGCACACGGCCCCCTACAGGCAAGTAAAACTAGAATAAACACAGAAGAGGTTGGACCGTATCCCCTGGATTCCATCTTATTTTTCCCGGGACCCCACTGGGCTTTGCTGGGGACATTTCCTTTAGGTTGTGGCTCTCTGGGCCCCACAGAGGAACACATCCTCCTGGTGTCCACATCGTCATCCACGTGTGTTTCTGCAGAGGCCAACGGGCTGGGGCCGAAGGTGTGTTAGTGGCACGTGAGTGACGTGAGAGTGGGGCCAGCTCGCAGGGTCTGGTGGGCTGCAGGCCTCTTTGTTGGGGGCCTATTACACCAACTCTTATTTTGGTGTGCTTGAACCCATTTTTGCCATTTGATGGGCTCTTGGTAGCCAGTGTGTTCTAAGGCCCTCCAGGCAAGTTGGGAGTATCCTTGGAAGGCTAGACCATCTTTGGTTTGGGTCAGTTCCTCTGCTGACTCATTTTGGACTCCTCCACAGAATAGTTACAAGTTGGAAGGTTATAGTTTTCAGTGGCTCCCACTTGCTAGGGTGTCCTGGCTTGTGGATGAACGGTGGTCCGAGCTCTGTAGGGAGGCATTTAAGTACATCGTTAAGTGAACTGTAGAGGGTGCAAGGGGAGGTCAAATTACACGAGAACTTTGCTTCAGGAGTGGGTATTAGGGTAGCGTCTAGAGGAAGGTCAAGGTTATATTATGTAGTCCTCCTTCAACCATTAGTGGGGGAGCCTGGGAGAGGGCTGGCAGGGCTGAGTGTATCTTTCCCCAGCTGGGGGTTAGGATGACAGACCCAACACTGCCTTTCACCCCCTGCTGCAGTGGCTTTTGAGAGGTGAGTCAGAGTGTTTGGGTCCCAAGCTCGCTGTGTGACAACCCCTGGCAGGAAGATGGGAGGAGGAGAAGAACAGGGTCCATCCCAGTTCCTTTCAGGACCACGGGGATAGTTTACAGATGAGTTATTTGCATCTGAAAATACACGACTATCAATGTATTTATTTTCTACCTTGACACCCAAGAAGAGTAGAGGCTCTGATAGACGTCATTATGTTTACAAAGGAAATGACTCCATCCCAAGATAGCACATGAGTTTCATAAGCAGATAGAAGAGCACACAGCCCCACCAGACTAGCAAGAACCTGCCCGCCATCCATACTAATAATGGTCCAGTGACTCGTGGCCGCACCTCTGGTGACCTGCAGGCTGGGCCCTGTGTCCTGACCCTAGAAGCTGTAGCTTCCAAGGGACCAGGGGCCTGGCTGTGGCCTAGGCTGCCCTCACAGTGACCCTTCCCGAGGGGCATCGCAGGGTGGAGTCTTCCTCTCAGAGCTGGCCAGCAGGTTTGATGGGTCTCCCTGGAAAGCCTGCCCAGGCCCAGCCCCAGCCCCAGCCCCAGGCCCCTCTCCAAGGTCAGAGTCAAGCAGATGTTCCCTGCCAGACCCTGTGCGGGGACGATGGGGCTGGCAGCCTAGGCTGGGCCGTGAGGGCGAACCACCTGCCCTGCTCACCTGTTCCCCGGCACAGAGGCGCCAGCAGGCAGGTGGCCCTGATCCCCCAGCACGACAATCACGCCAGGATACATCACAAACATTTCAAATTCAGAGATCAGACTTAATACCTACGTTGTAGAGATACACGTTATCAAAGCTTTATATTAAAAACATAAAAACTCATACAAGTTTGAGTCTATACACGTGAGCCCATTCACCTCTCCGCAAGGTGCTTTCGACGGCAGACGCTCCTGGGCCCTGGGTGCCAAGCCCGCGCCTGCCAGGGACCCGTCAGCTCACGCACTGACCCCGTGGCCGCGTTTGGTTCCTGCAGAAGAGCGAGTCCTGGCAGCAGTGCCCTTGAGTCCCCGCTGCCCCCCGCGGTGGAGGTCCCACCTTGCCCAACGTCCCAGCCGAAGCCAGCAGGGCTGCAGGCGGCCAGCTCTAGGCCAGCGGCCCGTCTCCATCCCCAGGTCCTCTCCTGAGCAGGTGCAGGCTGTTGTCATCGCCCTCGGGTGCATCTGCTTCCTGCTCGCTGCCCGGCGGTTCAGAGGGCCGCTTCAGGCCCCGCTGCTTAGAGACGGCCAGAGCGTACTGTAGATTGTAGCGGTTCCAGTCACAGCTGCCGAGGGCACATGGGACTCACATTAGTCAGACCGACGCTGGGGCCTTCTGTCCCCAAATCAGACAACACAGAGAGCGGCCCTGGCGTGGAACCAACCGGAACCTGCTGGTGACAGTGGACGCCCCACCCTGCCCATCAGCCACTCCCGAGACACGTACAGTTTGGAGATGTCGTCCCAGTGGCGCTGGATGCTCTTCTGAAGGAACTGAACTGCCGGCAGCAGTGTCCCCACTCTGCAAAGGACACGTCCCTCAGCGTGGGCGGCCACCACGAGGCCACCCGGACCTGCTCCACGCTGTACGCTCGTAGAGCCTCCCCGGCCTGTGCACCCACACAGACAGCTGACCCAGCGACGGGTGGCCAAGGGAGCGGCGGGCCGTACCTGCACTTGAGCTTCTGTCCGTGGGCCATAAGCAGCTTCTGAGTCCATATGAGGTAGAATTCGAGATGGCGAGACTCTTCGAAGGATGAAGCTAAGAATTCCAGCGCCTTCTCCACGTACAAGTCAGGCAGGGAGGAGCTGATGACCTCAACTGGAAGAGAAGGAGAAAGTCCCACTCAGCCTGCAAAGAACCTGTCCGGAGAGACGCGCCCACAGCTCTGCACGTGCAGACACCTGGCCGCCGCGTGTGGCCGCAGGGCCCCCTCGGCCCCGCGGGCCCCCCCAGCCCTGGCCCGGGCTCACTCTGGTCCCAGGGCACCGACTCCAGGGCCTCCTGCAGCAGCTTCCTCTCGTTGAGCCGGAAGGCCATGAGGATGGCCCTGGTGAAGTCCCGCTGGTACAGCGCCGCCCGGATCTGCGCGGGCGTGACGCTGGTGTCCAGCTCGAACGGGTCGAAGAGCGTCCGGGCGTCCAGGGAGTAGATGAGGAGCCCCTCGGTGGTGGTGGCCGCCCAGCAGCGCCCTGGGAAATCAAGCAGACTTAACAGAGGCTTCCTGAACGTTTATTTCCGCTTTTCCCCATGTTTTGAAGAACAGGTATTGAGTACGTCCCCGGGGTCCTGAGTACAACAAGGGGGAGGAAGCCTGGGGGACGCCGGCCCCTGGGGAAGGAGCGCCCCGTGAGGATCAGCCGCTGCAGCCCCGTCCTCTCCCTCCTCCACCGGACACTCCTGGGTCGGCTCCACAGGCACACAAGCAGTCGCTCAGGGCAGGCGCCCACCTCCCCACAGCTCCCACGGCCGTCCGCCAGCAGGGACAGAGATGGCCACGTCTTACCCCCCGGGGGTCGACGGTGCCCAGAGCCAGCCAGAGGCTCTGTGCTGCCCTCGCCCCAGGAGGGGGCTGCCAGGCCCACCGCGCACACCCGGAAGGGACCAAGCCCACCCCTCCCACATCAATGACCTGACACCCAGGGCGCACCGGTGGGAGAGAAGCGGAGCGAAGTCACCCTGATCTCAGGTTTGAAGTGCCGAGAGCTCATGTCACCTGGGAACAGAGGCACCGCCGGTCACAGGGCAGCACATCCCTCACCACTCGCCCCACGAAGGGAGGCCCGCCCTGCAGAGCCAGCAGAGGCAGCAGCACCGTGTCGGGGCCTCAGGTGCTGCTTCACGGGCGCTACGGGCCTCCCCGGACGAGCCGTCAGGGCGGGCGCTCTCTGGGCTCCGGCCTAGCCAGCAGCCGGCTTGTCCGTTCTGGAGAAAAGCCCTGCCCAGCCAAGGCTGTGAGGTAGGTGGTTCCAGCCCCTCAGGGCCCTCAGGCCGGGGAGGCTGCCAGCCCGACACTGGGCTTGCCCTGAAGTCCACATGGGGACAGGCGCAAGGCACAGGGCTGGGCACCGGCCAGATGCCCAGCCACTCGCAGGGGGGACCCTGCGCCCTGGCCACCAGCGCCAGAGTTCCTGGACGTCAATCGCTGCAGCCCCGACGAGAACAACACCGCCTGCTATCCCCCAGGAAAAGCAGGCGGTGAGCAGGGCGGCCTGCCGTGCCCTGGCCAGGGGGACACAGTAGGACCCTCTGCTCACCCTTCTTTACGCCCGGCAACGGTATCAGGACCCCGCCCTCCTCCATGGCATCTTGGTCGATGAGCGCCAGGTTGCCAAACTCTGTCATTTTCCTTCGGTTCAAAAATTCCTAAAGGGCGAAACCCGGACATCTCACTGCAGGAGGTGCAGGGAGGGTGTGCTCGTCTGCCCCAGCTCCCTCCTGTGCCACCAACACAGGCGGGGGGGCGGCCAGCCCTGCCTGGAACCCCACGGGGCACAGGGAGCCCGAGACAGGACAGGGCGGCGCCTCCCCTGGGCTCCCGCAGCCAGCCCCGTGGTGGGCGGATTCTCTAACCCGACAGCCGAACGAAGGGCGCGCGTGAACCTGCGAGGGAGCCGCACGTGGGGTGCCGTCTGCTGCCACCTGCCACAGCCCGTCCTACTGCACGTCCCCTTGGACATGACGAGGACAGCCCACCCCGGAACACCCAGGAGGGGGCGGGCTTACAGCCGCACGCAGAAGCCCCTCGCCTGGCAGGGGAGCCAGAGCAGGTGAACCCCGGCAGGCACACCTGTCCAGAGGCCCCCCCCCCAGTTCCCCGTGAGCTGGGGCGTGAGCAGGGCCACGGGCGAGGCCGGGCAGCCCAGGGCGTTCGCAGCAGGGACCACACAGGGGTCCCGTGCAGCCCCCGGGCCCTGCTCTGCGGCCTTGCAGCGCTCGCTCACCTCCATGGCGTCCAGAGAGAGGTTGCAGGAGATCTCGAACTTCTTCCTGAGAATCTGCTCCTTGACGTGATAGATGCACACAAACTTGGACATCCCTCCCGCCAGGATGCTCTGGCCGTCCGCAGAGTAGCACAGGGTGGTGAAGGCCCTGCAGAGGGGACGCGGCCTCAGCTGCCGCCCAGAGGGCCAAACAGCACCCTCCCCAGCATCCTCCAGGGCTCTGGCCTAAACCCCGCAGGGTCAGAACCATGGCCCAGTCACCAGGCTCCTTCTGGGCAGCACGGCCCTGGAGGAGGGGCAACGCTGCAGCTTCCGAGAGGCAGGGTGGCTCCCAGAAGGGCCGCGGGGAGGGGCCCGCCTGCCCCGCTCACGGCGGCGCTCACAGGGGCGTCTACTCAGGCCCGCAGAACCAGAAACCTGGCGCTCACTGCCCTGCTGGCTCACAGGACCTGAGACGGTGACCTTGGGTCAGGCAGAAGATTCTTAGATACAACACCGAGAGCACAAGTGACACAGGAAAAAATATATGAGTGGGCCTTTGTCACAATTAAAAACGTGCTTCAAACAACACCTTCGAGAAAGTGGAGACGAGCCACGGGAGGAAGAAGATACTTGCGAAGTGTGCATCTCTGATAGGGGTCTCGAGTCTCAGGTACACAAAGAGCTCTTACAACTCAGCGACACAGACGGCCCATGAGAACAGGCAGAGGCTCAGAGCCCACACACAAATGGTCCATCGGCACGTGAAAAGATGCCAAGATCATCACTGCTCAGGGAGATGCAAACCAGAACTAGGAGGCACCCGCTCACACCCGCCAGAACAGCGGGGATTCTTAAGAACAGGCAGGAAGGAGCATTGCCAATGATGTGGGCCCAGCGGAAGCCCCTGCCCTGAGGGGATGTAAACTGTGCAAGCTCCTTGCAAACAGTCGGGGTAGGGGCGTCCTCAAAAAGTGAAACAGAGTCACTAGGGGGCCTGGCAATGACACTGGCAGGGATGCACCTGAGACAACTGAAAACGGGCCACAGGTTCTGGTCCTCGGGGTGGGAGGATGCAGAAGCCTGTTCCTCCACACGGACCCCGCCAACACCCTGCTCCCTCTGGGGGGCCCCGCTGCGGAGCCCTGGGCTCCAGGACGGCCCCACCGAGCACTCACTTCCCCTTGGCTGCGTGCTTGGCAGTGATCTTGTCCAGCTCCTTCCTGCCCGTCTTGAGGTCGTGCCTGCCCTCGATGGAGCCCGTCTGCACCGCGTTTTCGGGATCCCAAAAGGTGATCTGCGAGTTCAGCGTGGCCACAGCCAGCTCGGCACCGTCAGGGCGAAAGGTCACGGCCAGAGCTGAGAAGAGGCGCGGAATTAGGGCCGAGGAAGACCCTGGGCTCCGGCCGATGGGCCACACCGAGCTGCCCTCGTCCCAGCACCCTGAGGGCCTGGGGGCCACAGGACGCGCACAAGGCATAACCGAGCCGGGGCGGCCCAGTGGAGGGCTCTGGGCGGGAGGCGTCACGTGGAGGTCACGGGCGGGCCAGAGACGGACTAGCTGGAGGCGGGGGTGGTATAGAGGCCCCCGGAAGACGCAGGGGGCCAGTGGCTAAAAGCCTGAATCAGAGCCAGCTCGGGTGGCAGGAAGCAGAGACCACCAGAGACCACAAGCCGCGGGGCCAACGACCGGGTTCCGTGAGGGCCAGACACGGGCAGCGCAGCCTTCGCTGTGACCCATCAGCTCTGCAGCCCGGCCGGCTGCGCGCCAGGACGCTTTGCCCCCAAGCGCAGGCGGTGGGACTCCAGGACAGGGCCTCAGGCCCAGGAAGCTGCTACAGCAGGGCCCCCGGCTTGCTCCCCTGGGGGAGCCCGATGCCAAGTGACAAAACCAGGCCGCCAACCCTAACAGCCCACGGCGCTCGGAGCCCTGGGTTATTCCAACCACGTGCCCGAGACCGGGCCTTCCCCCCGGTGCCTGGCAGCCGCTTACCGTCGGACGTGAGGGCCAGCGTCTCTGTGGTCCTCCAGCTGTCCGCCATGTCCCACAGACGCACCGTCCTGTCCCAGGAGGCGCTGGCCAAGACTGACTTCATTGGGTTAAAACACAGACCACTGATGGGCCCCTCGTGGCCGGACAAAACCTATGGCCATTCAGAAAAGAGCTCTGAGGACGAGAGACGCCCCGCGGGCCACCCCGGGGTGCAGAGGCCGTGGCCGCTGGGCTGCGGTGTGGGCCAGGAAGGGGAGCCCGCCCAGGGAAACGCGTGTAAACGGTGCTGCCCGTGCCCGGGATGTGACTCTGTCCCCCACTCCTCAAGTCAGCCAGGCCCCCTCCCCACACCCCAGCCCCCGGCCAAGAGCACAGCTCCTGGACTCGCGGCCCTTACGTCGAGGAGCCTGCCTGTCTGCATGGACCAGATGAGGATCTCAAAAGAGTCCTGGGCCCCAGCAGAGACGATGTCCCCGCTTGAGTTCACGGCCACACAGGAGAACTGGGTGGGGCGCGGGGACGTGAAGGTGCGGAAGTTGCGGTACCTGCGGGAGGAGAGCCCGGTCGGGACGGTCCCGGGGGCCCACGAGCTCTCGTGGGCCTCACCCTGTGTCTGACCAACGAGCCCAGAACCCTCAGCCTCGCTCTCACAGCCCAGCACATGCGGAGAGGCTGCAGGGCAGGCCTCCCCGCAGGAAGGTCACCTGTGAAGGTCAAAGGCGCGCACGGTCCCGTCCATGGAAGAGGTCACAATGACGTAGCCAGTGGAGGTGAAGGTCGCGCCGGTGACCCCACTCGAGTGCTCCGTGAAAGTGATGAAGCAGAAGCCGCTGAGGGTGCTCCACACCTTGACCTATGGCGGGTAGCGCCGTGGCTCAGGACACCCCACGGGGGTGCCCCTGCGAGCGAGGACTGGGGCGCTGCGGGGGGCAGCCTCCCCCACCTGAGAGCGGCCGCGGGCACCACGGGCCCCTTAGACGCGCCCAGAAAACAGAGCCAAAAAGGGACACCCCAAGCCTCTCCACTCAGACCGGGCAAGTCTGCAAACGGCTTCTCGGGAAGACAGATGAGGCGGGGTGGGCTCTGGAGCTCCAGGCTGAACCCCACGTCAGGGCCTGGCCACGGGCTGCACCCCGCCTCAGCCAGCCCAGCAGAACGGGGACAGGACCCCTCGGGCTCGCCCTCGCCACCCCCGCGGCCCACCTTGCTGTCGTCCCCGCCGGTCACAATGTACTGCCCGTCGGGGGAGTAGGCCAGGGACACCATGCTGTTGAAGTGGCCCTGCTGCTTGAGCACGTAGGACTCGCTCTGCCACTCCCACACCAGCAGCTGGCCCAGGCCTGCGGGGCACACGGGGACCGCTCGTGACACCGCGCGCCCGTCTCGGCCTGAGGCAGGTGCCGTCAGCCTCCGCGTGAACGAGGGGCCCAGCACGGAGACGCCAACCTCCCGCGTCACCCACCAGAGGCCGAGGCGACAGGCCAGGTGCTGCCGAGGGAGGCCAGAATCCAGGCGGCAACGGGACTCAGGGCTCAGAGGAGCCCTTGTGCAGGAAGCTTCAGCGGCTGCTCCTCCGTAGGGAGCCACCTGGCTGCTGGCCTGGCGCGGCGCCTTGGGGGGAGGCGGGATGGCCGGCAGGCTTCCCGGAGGAAGAGTCCCGCTCCTATCCTCACAGACCCTGGTACCAACCTGAGCACCCAAAGGCAATCCAGTCCCCAGAGCCGTTGATGGCGATGGACGAGACCCTCTGATCCGAGACACTGCGGAGAAACGCGGGGCTCGGTCAGCACAGCAAGGGTCCCCACCCCTTCCCCGGGGTGGCCGTGCGAGTGAGGACAGGGCCAGGCCTCCCCGCTAGCAGCACCCACTTCCTCCCCACCCATTTACTAGACACAGACGATTCACTTCACTGAGCGCATCAGAAAACCCAGAGTTTTCTCGCCCCACGTTCAAAAGCTCGAAGCTGCGTGACTTTGGGAAACCAGTGCTTTTAGTTTTCTCAACGTTCCAAAGATGCAGAAGAAGAAAAATGAGAACAGGAAAAAAACACAATGTGATCTACACATGGAACCAAAAGCTCCCTCTGACTGGGGGGTGGATGGGGCCGAGGGGACTGCACGTCTGAGATGGGGGCAGGGCAGCAGCGCCCCCAATCTCTCTAATCCAGGAGAGAGGAAGGCACAAGTGTCCTGGGAAGCCATCCGTGTGGCTGGCAGCCACTCCACGGCCCTCGATCCAGACGGGCACAGCACGGCTTCCACCTTCCCCCACTGCCTGCCGGTGGACTGAGAGTACGTGCACACACACAGACACACACACACACGCATGCACACACACGCACACACGCGCGTGCACACACACGCATGCACACACGTGACCACACAGAGCAGAATCGCAGACCTCAGGGAGTGGATGAGGTTGAACTCGGGGAGCTCGTGAAGGTGGAAGATTCCGGAAGCAAAACCAGTGACCAAGAGGTGGACCTTCTTGTGATATGCTGCAGCTGTCAGATGGTTGAAATCTCCTTCTTTATTGAAGAAGTACCTAGCAGGCAGGGACACGAGAACTGTGGGAAGAGGACCAGAGAGCCCGGCTGGTCTCACAGCCCCACCCCGACCCTCAGGGCGTGCAGAGGGCAGCCTGACGGCAATGCCCTCGCCCTGAGGATGACCTACTACGTCCTCACACTCGCAGCTCTGCGCTCCCAGCTCCTGACCCTTGCTCTGCCTGGGACCGCACTTCCCCAGGTACCCCCGACTCCTCACCCACCCACCCCCGCCTGGGGCCCTGGGGCAGGAATCACAACGCGGCCCCAGAGGGCGCAAGGCCCACCCTGTGCAGGCGGGAGACCTACTTGGCCGCCCGCGAGTACTTCACTTTCCCCTGCTGTTCCTCGGCAGTTGGTACGGCCTTCCCGTGGACGGTGGTCTCCCTCTCCGCCCCGTCCTCCCTCTGCAGCAGGTCCGCCTTCCAGCCCGCGGGGGCTTTCAGCCTCAGGCCCTCAGGGGGGGTGTCACACTGCCACACGCACAGGGCGCCGTCCTGGCTGAGTGTGTACAGCTGCGGAGGGAGACGCGAGACCCTGGGTCACCCTGACCCCCAGCCCACGGCGGCCCAGGCCGCACAGACACCTCCCAAGCCTGCCCCGGCTACCGCGGCCCCAGCCTCCCCAGGGAACCGGAAGCAGCCTCAGGGGAGGGCCCAGCGCCCACTCGAGGCTGTGACCGGGGACGTACGTCCAGGCTGCTGGACTCGAAGAAGCAGCCCACGATGGCGTCCTTGTGTCCCCCCAGCGCATAGTAGATGAGGTTGTCCCACCGCTCGGCCCCAAACACCCACGTGGACATGTCTTTGCTCCCGACCGCAAAGCACCTGGGGGACAGGGGAGTCGCAGCTCAGCCTCGGGCTTGCAGGTGTCAGCCTCCCCGTGGGGTCCCCGGGCACAGGGGAGACGCCCAAGGCTCCAGGCGGGGACAGCTCTGGTCTGCTGCGTCCACCTGTGCTTCTCCCGGGACCAGGAGCCTCACTGCACGTGTGTCACTGTCCCTCCAAACAAAGCAGTCTCCCGGCGCGGGGCAGCCCAGGGGAGCCTGAGAACCGACCACTGAGCCCGTGGGGGGCTGCCTGGGGACCCTGTTCCTCATGCCTCCCCGACCCGCCCTTGATCCCAGGACCCGCGGAAGGGCAGGAAGGCTTGGCTATGGGGTGTCCAGTCCTCCCCGCAGACCCACCCCCAAGGAGCCCACCCGCGTCTCCTGTGGATGCCTTGCGCGCCTGGGGGCTGCGTGCCCCGCACCATGGCCAACCCCGTGAGAACAGCCCTCCTGGTGTATGAAGTGGCAGCCACCACCAGCCTCCCCTCCCACTCCCGGCGCCCAGAACCCAGGGCAGCGGAGACACAGCCAGCCCCTCTCAGGGACAGCTGGGCCAGTCTGGCCCAGCAGCCAGGCTGGGCGATGCCCGCCAGCTCTCCTCCTGCCCACAGCTGCCCCGAAAGCTGGGCCACCGCATGCTGGCTTATCGCGGTCCTCATCCAGGGCCGCGCTCTGCTCTGGTTTCCGGTGACAAGGGCCAGACAGACCTCAGACCCAGGAGCCAGGCCTGTGCCCCGTGCCACACGAGGCTCGTGAGAGACCATTTGAAAACAAGACGGGGATGCGACAAGTCACCCCGAGTTCCCCAACAAGGTGCTGTTTACATGTTCCCCTCGGGCCCCTCCTATGCCCAGCCCCACCCCGACCAGGCCTCACCGGGAGTCGTCTGTCCAGTCAATGCACGTGGTCTCGTCGTACGGCCCGAAGTAGGTTTTGTCCAGAACAAACGCGTTGAATTCCCGCTTCCTCCCAGGGGCGTGGTACATCTGAGCAAGGTTGCCTTTGGTGACGACAAATTTCCTGCCGCAGAAGCGGGTGGCGTCAACATCCAACGCCAGTGAGGGCCCCGAGCCCAGCCCAGAGCTCCAGACAGGGCCGCTCTCCTGCTCCGAGGCCAGCCCTACAGGCGGCAAGCCCTAACCCTGCCTCTCGCGGGCCCCGAGTCCCCGCTTCTCCGGGCGGACAGAGTCAAGGAAGCAGTGGACAGACCCCGGGCCCTGCCACACCTCTGTCCCGGAGCAGAGGCCCCTCAGGTTCTCCCGCCGGCCCAGGGGGTGGTCACCAAGGCCAGACCAAGCTCAGACAGCCCCGGGTGGAACCAAACGCAAGACACAGACAGGCCCTGTGACAGGACCCGGGCGCGGCCCCTGCCCAGGACACCTTCTCCGGGGTCGCTGAGGGTGTACATGGGGTAGCCGCCCCCTCCACGGCACAGCCGGCCAGCCTGGGCCTCAGCAGCCGGGAACAGTCCCCCTCCCCACAGCCCTGGAGCCCAGGGCAGGCCCGGGACTCCCCACGTGCTCCTCCCAGCGGGGTCAAGGCCGCGGGTTAGTGCCGCTCAGCGCCAGGGCTCCTCCATGACCCGGTGTCTGGGGGCACAGCTTCCCTGGAGACGGTTCTGGACGAGAACCTACAGAACCTGCCACTCGAGGTGTGAGCACCAGCCCCGGGGGAGGAGAGGAGGGGCCTGTGCAGCCCGGATCCAGAGGGGGACCCAGAGGGGCACGGGCTCGGGGACTGTCTGTGGCCGCCGCAGTGATGTCCGAGCCCACCAGGCGCGAGGGAGCCTGCAGCTCGACAGCTCCCGCCCCGCCCGCAGGTGCGTACCTGCCATCGGGGGAGAAGGAGACGCTGTGCACAGCGCCCTTGAAGTGGAAGTGGTGCAGCACGGCCCTGCAGACCAGGCTGGCGAGCAGCGCGTTGCCCCCTGCGGGAAGGGAGAGCAGAGGGAGGCCCCGCATGTCACACGCAGGCATCAGGTCTGGAGGCCCAGCCCCGCGGTGCCGGCGGCACACGGCCAGGGAGGACACCCCGCATGCCCGCCCGAGGCCCACCGGGGCCCCAGACACGGAAGCAGCCGAGGGGACCATGCGGGCCTGGACCCCCAGGGGTCTTAGTGTCGGCCTCGGGTCAGCTGGACACCCGGCCCGCAGCCACCACCCCATGCCGTCGCCACCTGTTGGCCAAGGGCGGTTACCTTCATCGACAATGATGGCAAGGCGGCCGTCCGGGGAGAGCCCCACACACTTGATGTTGTACCGAGTGGCCAGGGGCAGAGTGTCGGACTTGTTGCTGGGAAACAAGAAACCAGAGAAGAAACCAGAGCTGAGCTGCTGCTCTTGTGCCGTCAGGCGGGGGTGGGGGGCCGGGCCAGCCCGGACCAGCAGCGCCCCCCTGCACCCGTCCCCCCGCCCCTCCAGGGCTGCCAGAGCCCCATACTCCTCAACCGCCCCGCCTCGAGAGGGAGGAGAAGTAAGACAACGTCCTGGAGAAAATTTCGCTAAGCATGTAAAAACCTTAAAAGTGGGTTTCGGACGTGTCAATTTTGCTTCCAGGACCTCATCCTGAGAGGACCCTGGGAACACAGAGTCAGGAAACCAGAAACAAGCCAGCTGTCCAACAGGAGGATAAACTCAGGGACAGCATGCCCTGCGGGTAAAGCTTTTTGCAGAAATGCAAAAACACAGAAAAATGGAGAGCTAAGCAAAAGTAAACAACCGCCGGATTACATTCTAATTTTGTTCTTTATTATAGAGTGCCCCCACGTGGTCATTCCTCTAGATAGCACCGTCACTACCCACGCCGGTGACGACCCCGCCAGCAGCTGGCCCTGCACTTCAGGAAACAACTCGAAAGCAAGGACTACGGCCCCATCTTACAGACTCGGAAACGGAGGCCTGCAGAGACCCAGGCAGCCTCTGCAACAGGAGGGTCTCGCCCAGGCCACACATGTCTGCAAAGGGGTGACAGCCTCCCCCCAGAAGACAGAAATGGAGCCACGTACTTGCTCAGCAGGAGACAGAGTGAACCTGAGCACACAGAGCCGGTCCCAGCAAGGACGCCGGCCGGCCCGTAGTCCAGGGCGGCTCCCACGCCCCAGGCACCCCCTCCCAAACGTTTCAGCCAAGCGACACGCAGCTACTACCCCGAAGGGAACAGCAACAACCTCATTACATGGGGTTCAGCTGACAGACGAGAAGGAAGAAACCAGGATCCCTACTGCCAGCCCCACTGCTGACCCGTCGGCACTATGTAAATCCCATAGCCCCCTATCGGGGCTCTGTCTCCATCGCCTGCTTAATAGCAACAGGTGCGCTATTAAAAAGAGAGGAGGGGAAAACACTGTGTTTTCACCTGCCAACTACAATGATCACAGCTGTTAATGTCATTTCAGTGAACTTACTTTTTTAGGTCGAACACAGTGACTCTGTTTCCCACGGGACTGATAACTGAATTTCCATCACACGTAAAATTTAAGTTTCCACATCGATAGACTGTCCCCAGCAAATTTGAAAACTGAAAAGAAAACAAAGCTGTCTTAACACAAAGGAAATACAACTCCGGGAAAGGGCTAAGCGAGGCCTCCAGCCAAAGAGATGGCGCACAGACCCCCGCAGGCTCCCTGATCATTCCTGGGGTCCCGCTAGCCACCTCCCACCCCCTGGGACACTTCCTGGGCACCTGCAAGGCCAGGCCCTGAGCAAGAGAGAGGAGGAAGTGAGCCCAGTCCCCAGGGGCCCTGAGTTCCCGCTGGGGTGGGTAAGGGGCATGGTGAGCGCGGGGAAGCGTCCAGACGGGGTGTCTGCCGGGTGGAGGACAGGACAGGACCCACGTTGCAGGAAGAGAACAGCTGTGACAACGGAACAGCGTCCCAAGTGCATCCTGGGTTCAAGGCTTCCTGAACAGGGTAACCTGCTGCAGCCCATCCATTCATTCATTCATTCAACCATCAACCGCCCTCAGGTTCCACGTCGGGCAGGCGGGCGATGGAGACAGAGCTGTGATTGCAAGGGTGCCGTGCTGCCCAGACAGCCAACCCCGCAGTCCAGGCAGGAGAGGGAGAGGAACTTCAGAGGGTGGTCAGGGAAGGACCCTCAGAGGGGCCATCTGAGCTGGAACCCAGATGACAAGGAGCATCTGCAGCTGCAGGCAGGCAGGGCCCTGGGAACCCCAAGGAGGCCACAAGGAGAGCCCGGTCAGCCAATGTTTTAAGCAGAGGTGAACCACGATCGATCCCCTTTTTCGAAGGTCACGCGACCCTGGGAGCCACAGGAGATGCAGGGAGTCGGTGAGCCTTTGGTGCGATTCCACACAGAAGGCAATGGTGTCGGAACTGGGGAGATGACCCAAGGAATGGAGAGCGTGGAGGAAATTGGGCCCGAGAGGAGCCGGTCAGCAGGAGGTTTGGGTCACAGTGGGGGAGCAGTCCGAGCGGGAAGACCAGGTTGGGTGGGGGCAGCGTGGGTGTGGGGTGGAGCTGCTGGAGGCCCGCGCTGTGGCCAGGGCCAGACCAAGCCTGTAAGGAGCTGGGACCCGACGGAGGGGGAAAGGCCGGAGGCGGCGGCCCTGCGGAGGAACAGTCTTCAGGAGAGTGGCAGCAGCGGGCGGGGCCGCGCAAACGCCCAGAGCTCCAAACCCGCGGGTGGCCCGCTGTGCCAAGGGTCCCGAGACGTGGGGAAGATGCAGAAGCGCTCCAGGGGGCTCGGCGCCTGTCCCCCCTCCCTCTGTCCCCGCGTCCTCCCGACGTCGTGCGCTGCGGGCTCCGGGAACCAGGACTTCCGTCCGGGCTGGTTTCCGCTGCCCTCCCGGAGCTCAGCCGGACCCTCCCGCAGCGTTCCTGCTCCTCCCGCCCACGCCCGCCGCTCGGTCCCAGTCCAGGGCGCTGCGGCCCCTCGCCCGGCCTGTCTCAGGCTGCACGGTGAGGGACCAACCGGCGCTGCCGGACCCAGCCCGCCCAGGCCCGGCTCCCTGGCCCCGAAGGAGCAGTCTCGAGCAGCGACCCCACCGGGACCCCGGGCTAAGGACCCAGCACCACCCCCGGCCCGCACTCACCCGGTACGCGAACTTCATTGCGGCCGCCACACGTGTGTTGCTTGCAGCCTCTGCGCCCCGCCTCCCGGCCCGCAGTAAGCACTTCCGGGGCAGGAGAGCGGCCCCCACGGGGCCCGGAAGAGCTGCGCCGCCGGAGGCTGGGCCCCAGCCCGCCGGGCCCGCCCCCGAGGCGGAGCCCCAGCCCACCGGCCCCGCCCCGGAGGCGTGGGTTCCTGCCCGCCCGCACCGCCCACCGCAGTCCAGGCTTGGATCTTCACGGGCTTGGGCCGGGCCTTGACGAGCCATTCAGGCACCAAGGAGGGTGAGAAGGTCCAACCCCACGCTTATCCGTTTGCCTCGATTATGAAGTGGGGACCAAAACAACGAGACTGAATAAACTGAAAACCTTTTCCGAAGAAAAGAAATTGTATTAGCGATGCTACCAAACATGACAGAGGCAGTTTTACCTTGTCAAACTTCAGGCTGGCAAATAGGTCCACAAAAAACTCTGAGAACTCTGAACACTGAAATGTCTTACTTCTAGTGAGCTACTGGGTAATAAGTTGTGAAAATATCCCTAATGCTCCCCCAAAAGTAAATAATCTATGCTTAAGAGTCAAGAACAAGGATTATGGAAAGAAAACAAGAAAGTTTTTTAACTTTAGACACTCAATTTTCACACCCCACAGCAAAAGAATCAAGTTCACAGCAGCAAGTTTCTTCTTAAAATGTGTATTTTCAGAATTATAATGCTTACATTTTAAACAGTCTTAATACAATGGCTTTAGTCTAACAATATATTACAGAATAATGTGAAAAATGACCTTCATAGTAAACCATGAAAATGGAGTTAATACCTGCAGTATCAAAGTCACCAACCTGTCACATTTCCAGCCACAGAATCCCAGCAAACCATCAACAATGCTTTTGGGTCTTACAGCCTGACGCACAGGATGAATACATTTAGAGAAAGGGGCATTTTCATGAAAAATCAAATTTTAAAATCACACAGGAGATTTCTTTTAAAGATCACAGTTGACAATAAAACACTTTGATCAGCCTAGTTTGTTCTTTTATAAAAAGTTGTATAAGTTTTCATTTTATGTACACACCTGGAGTGTTTCATTTCATTTTATAACTCAACTTTATTTTAAACACTAAAGAAAAATTGACTAGAAGCCTGTGTGTCTTTTCTCCACTAACCCTTTATGGGATACCCAGCCCCACCATCTAAGACGAATATGGGAACCCGACCCACTACAGGCTGGGCTGACAATGGAACTGTAGGTAGAAGTCATTTTCAGATTAAATACAATTTCCACATTACAATCAGAAGAGTTATAATTTTTCCAATCATAGGAGACCCTATGAAATTCACCAAAATCATAACCTATTTTCTTTTTCATTTGCTACTATTTACATCTTCCACAGATATTTGTAAAATGGCTGCATATTCTGCTTCTTAGATGCACATTCAGTACCTGGCTTCACAATTGTTTAACAGCTGCTACACCTTTACCAACGAAACCAGCTTAGCTTGTCTCAAACACATAAGCCTTATTTTAAGCAAAACAAAAATCCAATTACCGCCTTTTAGTTAAAAAAAAAAAAGACGAAGTTTTAGGTGACATTCTTCATTTCTGTTAAAAACAACAACAGAGGCACTCACGTAACTTAGATTGCAAAAGATCTTTTGGGTAATTAGGGGGTAAAAAATAAACCTGCGATAAATTTGACTTCATTCAATTTCCAGACATAAGAAACTACCATAAACATTTTGGATTTCCCCTCCATTTTTTTCTCCTCTAAATATGTAAGTAGTTAGAGAATTTCATCCTGGGATCAGAACCCAGCACAAAAGTCAACCAAAAATCAGGGAAGCACTGACTCACATTCCCCCTCCAGAAGGTGAGAGGGAACGCTACATCACACACGGAGCAAGGGCGCCTTCCCCGGGCTCCGAGGCTCACCACGTGGGTGAGAGGCTTTTCTGACAGAATCAAATATCAAAGATCTCTTCATTCACAAGGCTTGGTGGATCTGTAGGGCAATCATCAATTTTTACAATGAAACAAACTTACGTAAGAAACCCTAAACTATCATTAGATTCTGAACTTCTAATTTGCCTAGTTTATTAGTTTTAAACTGTACATAAGGAAGGTAAATTTCTGAGAAGTTTAATTAAACATACAAGCATTTATCTTCTTTGTACACTTCTCCAATTTCTACAAATGAAAACCATGGTGGGGGGCGGCGGGGATCACCACCTTCATCTGTTAAGCGAGCTAAGGACCGCGCACAGAAAGCAGCTGCTCTGCTCTATGTTCACTTTGCCCTGCGCCTTCCTGCCCCACACCTCCAGCAAGTGGCATATATGCCAGGACAGCGGCAGCTGCTGCAGAAGGCTCCTTCTTCCCTACCGCTCACACGTCTGAGGTTATTCATGAGGACCCACCCTCTGCTGGACCGGCTACATTCGCATTAATCTGGTCAAGTTCAATTCCAACCACACCTTCCCAGTGAATTAAGAGTTCTCTATTTCTTATGTACAAAAATACATCGCTTTGGAGAGCTGGAAAAGGTTTAATACATACAACACTTATTTACAAGCTGTGACTTTCACACCAATAAAAACAAACACATGTTTATTTTGTCCTTGATTTTTGGTGCAACTTAAACATTACATCAGTTAGTTTGTACTTTTAAAAATAATAAATCGACCATATGTACAATTAAATGTACAACCTAGAGCAAAGTAATCCTTTTGCATGGTATGACTGCAATGTAGTGGACAGCAGAGAATAACAGTCCAAGACTTTCGTCCTTCCTACACCCAGACTAAAAATACACTGAGAAGACCCCTCTAATCGTCATTGAAATGGAACCTCTTAATTTCTGAGACTTAAGGTGCAAAAGAAAAATATTCATCATACAGTTACATGTAAAGACTAAGTTTAAAGGTGAGAGAAAAACAACGTAGTAACCCCCACAGACACTATGACAATTAAAATAAATATATACTTAATTCCATGTGCATATAATACCTAATCCACATCGGGGGAGAAGGGAGAAAGGGTTCCAGAAACACTTACTTCCAAATTATTTCAACACCGAGTTCTTTCTCGTGCCCTGGTCTAGTCTCAAAGTACCTTTAACATGGCTCCAGCGGATGAATGCTCCAGGTCCGCCCAGTCTGACATCCCAAGGCACAGAAGGGGTTTTGTTCTTTCCCCACCCCACCCCCAGCGCCATCCCCCTGCCCAGAAAGGGTGTTATTCTAGAAAAGCACAACTAGAGGATCTGGGGTAAAGGACTGTGTTTTACCCCTTAGGACACATACAAATCCACCTGGTCCAGAGATCGGGCAGCCGTGTGACCAGAAAGGCACACACGTGTCACTAACAGGCCTGCAAGGCCTGCTGCGCGTCTACCTGAAAGAGCCCTGGGCTTCCAGAGAACCAGCAGATGACAGGCTGCTCAGGGGAGAGCGCTAGAAGCTCTTTCCTGAGCAGAGGGTGAGGGAAAAGGCGGGGCTCTGGGCAAACATGGGAGGACAGCAGCACAGGCACGGGGCAATGAGAAAATAACAAGGCATCTTACACCCCAGACAGCACACAAGTAACGATGCAACCCAGGTGACCAGCTGTACACTGAAATTCTCTGATGCGTCCACGGCCAGGCAGAATCACCAAAAGTCTGGTTAGAGCGAGACAGTTACAATCGAGTCAGGATCCCTTCAGGCGTGTAGGCGCACGCGCGCGCGCAGGCCGGTCTGGGGACTGAGCCCTGGGCGTGGTCACGTGACACTGACTTCGAGAACATGGTCGTCCTGGCTGGGAATGACCAGGACCTGCGTGCCCGCGCTGGCGTTGAAGGCCTGGCCGGGGGGCAGCGCCCGGAGCCGGGGCATGGGCAAGCCCTTGTGCTCGCTGCTGGCCACCGAGCGCGTGCTGCCCCTGCTCTGGACGCTGCCGCTGTCCAGCTGGTCGTCCACGTGCTTGTCCACCGAGAGGCTGTCGTTTTCTATCCAGCTATCTGGAAAGCGCACAGGAAGTGAGATGGAGGCCGCCCCGCGCCGACCTCTCCCCACCCCGGGGAGCCGCCAGCCTCCCGAGTCGCCCTTCAGGGCACAAGGATGTCGAAGGCGGCCTCGCCTTTGAAGAGAATCCAGCGCCTGGGTCCTGGGCGGACTGCTCTCCAGGCCAAGGCTCAGGACGTGTAGCCCTGACTAGCGTTTGGCCCTGGACACGGGCTGTTAAGCAGCAAGGCTGTCCCCATGCTCGTCTGCGGCCGCTCCGCACGGAGCTGCCCCTCCCACACGGGCGGTGCCCTCACCGCACAGTCCTTACCAGCATCCAGTTGTGACGAGTGCGCAGAGTGATGGGGCAGGTATTTAAACAGCCTGACGTCGGGGAGGGGCAGGTAACCCGCAAAGAGGGGCATCACCTCCATGCGGACTCTGTGAGTGGCCCGAGCAGCCACAGGCATGGAGATGACCCCGGAACTCTTCCCGCACACCGCCCAATTGCTGCTGTTGTCGACAACTGAAACAGAGAGGGGAAGCACCGTTTTCACCCCAAAAAAGGACCTTCAGTGCTCACACCAAATAAGGAACATCAACAGGCTCACACTCCACGATGAGAAGTCCAGAACCGGAGCGTATACTCTGTGTCTCGATGCCTTGTAACTGCACCTCAAGGTAAAACACATCTGATTTAATAAGGAAGATACAGGTTGGGTGTACAGGGAAAAGTCACTTTTTCCCCCTCAAGTTAATAAATGAGCAGCGATTCCATTCTGCCTTCAAATCCCCCTGAAAGCGCCGTGTGACGCTTCAAGAGCACGGTCGCTCCGGCTGCAGAATGGGGGCGGGGCAGGGAAGCTGGCTCCTCTGGGGGTGGGTCTGACCCCAACTCTACCAAAGAGGCTCTGATGGGATGGGAAGAAAAGATGCAGGTAAGCACTTAGCTCCTCTACGCGCACCTCGGAGAGGCTTACTATATGGCAGGCGCTATTACGAACACTAACTTAAACCACAGCTGGGATGTAATTCAGTGCGACTCGAACACCTAACTGAGCAGTCATTCAGAAGTTAAGGAGGACAGCTGTTGCTTGTCCTCGAGCAGCAGGTGACCTTGCACAGAGGTCAGAGCATCCCTGCCATGGGACACAAAGCAAGAGCCCAGGAGCCCATGACTAGATGCTCCACGAGCAAAGAAGGGGTGGCAGAGGGCGAACTTCCCACAGGTGGGGCCGGGGGGCCTTGGAGGACGGGCAGAAGCCAAAGCAGCATCGCGGAGGGGCACACCAGAGCAGTGGTTCTCCGAGCTGGTCCTCAGGGCACCCGTGAGGGCACGTTCCTGCCACCAGAGGGTGTTGACACGCCCTCTGGTGGGAAACGCGAGGGCCTGAGTGTGAGCTGGGGCCCCACGTGCACTCAGAGTCCAGGCATTGTGTTCTTCGCCACCACAGGCTTGCAGGAAAAGACCGCCAGTTTTAGTTAAGGATGCCCTCATGAAGCAGTCAAAATCAATTTAATTTTATTAATTCAACCCTTTCGTACACATCTCTTTTTCTAACTTTAATTTTGAGATGATTAGAGACTCACAAGAACTTGCAGAATAGTAGAGAGAGGTCCGTGCACCCGTCACCCTGCTTCCTGTAACATGGGAAGCGGGCCTGGGCACAGCACAGGCCGCCAGGCCACTGAGCTCCCTGGGGCCTCACCAGCGAGCTCGTCAGCCTCAGGCATCCGGCAGACGCCTGCTTATAAATGAATGGCATGAGCCGGGCACTTCTAAGAAGTTGCCCATGATACAGTTCAAAACTCTGATCAAAAGTTAGCATTTTGGAAAACCTGCCTTTGCCACTGTGAGCTTGGCAGGGTCCCGGCACTCCAAGACTCTCCTGATGGGCCCAGCGTGAGCCTGAGACCAGCACAAGTTTGTGGCCCTGAACAACGAAAGGGGCTGCACAATTCAGGAACCGTGTTTCGCAAATGACGGAGGCGCGGGGCTACGAAATGTGCCCGGGGAAAAGATCCTTCCAAAATGCGAGGCAGATGAAAGGACTGAACGAGACAGCACGAAACGCTCCCTCATGTGATTTCAGATTCCACGTTGTAACCAGGCTGTCAAAAACTACCGCTTGTTGAGTTTTGGTGGAGTATCAGAGAACATCCACAGTTAACTGAAGGCTGTTCAGAGAGGGCTGCCTTTACCAATTACGAATCTGTGCGAGACTGGAGTTTCTTCATCTACCTTAACCAGTACGGGACCATCACCAGATTGAATGCAGCAGACAGGAAAATTCAGTACCTGCCATGAGCCAGACCTTAAAGAGATCTGAAAGGCTGCAAAACGCCATTCTTCTCGCTCTACTTACTGTTCTGGAAAATAGTTCTTTTTCAAGAGTATTATCAGGTAATGGCTTCCCTATTATTTTAAAATAAGTAAATAAATATTTGCCTCCTTAATTACTTTTAGAGCATTAATGTCCTGACGTCAAAACCTGAGAACCACTACTGAAGAAGCCCAGGCCCAGGAGGAGGGGGGCTGCAAAGGGGTGTCGGGCAGAGACTGGGGAGGGTGAAGGGCCCGGGCATGTCAGGGTCGGGGTGCACGTGGCGGGTGAGGGGAAAGGGAGTGAAAGGAGGCTGGAGGGAAAGGGCAGGAGCATGACTACAGGACGCCTGGCCTGCTCAGCAACGGGGTCTGGGCTCTGCTCCGGGGGGATGGGCCTGACTCACGGGTAGACAGGACAAGGCAGCTCTAGGCACCGCTGTGTGCTCAGCCCTGAGCCCCAAGGCTGTTCGAATGGCTGTTAGGAGAACGACTCCACAGTAACCAGGCTCAACATCCCGTGAGCCCAGGACCGTATCATACACTGGAACATTCAAACGTGCTCTTTCAATTCTAGAACGTTCTCTCTTCAGATGAGGAACACTACACTTTGTGGATGGCAGGGATGAGCACAATAGCCAGTGGAAAGCAGCCTCTAGACCCACCTTCGTACATAAGCTTCGTTGAAAAATAGTCCTCACGTTCCGTCAGCGCCTCATCCTTGTCCGCGTCCGAGAGGTCCGAGAGCCGCGTGATGGACACCTCCAAGGAGCAGAGCGAGCCTGTCTTACAGAGCTCTGTCCCTGGAGGGGGCGATATCTCCGCTCTCACACTGTACAAGGTCTGGGCGAGAAAGGAGAGAGAAGGGCACAGGAGACATAAGCCATCTGAAGAAATGTTGTTTGGGGCCACCACGGTGCCGCCCGCAGACTCGAGAGAGAACGGACCAGAGGAGGAGCTGTGCGTTCGCTGCCCCTGACCACTGACTCCCTGTAGAGATGATGCCCTCGGGAAGCCCCACCTCAAGAGCCTTAAGCTCTCTTCCTAACGAGAACGCGTGCAGGCATCTCAGGAGGAGGAAGGACGGCCCGTGACCCTGCATGGGCCTGTCACCCACAGTCCGGGTCAGATCCTGCTTCAGGAGCCGCCGCCATCCATCGATCCACATTGATTCATCTGCCCAGGCTGCTTTAAAGCAGATTCCAGACCTGTCACTTCACCCATATATACTTCAGGATGTGTTACTAAACAGTACGGACGTTTTCTTAACAAAACACAATGCCATTATCACAACTAGAAAAATTAACAGGAGTTCCTTGGAAAGGTCTATAATGAACCTTCTCCATAATGCTTCTTTCTCCGTGACCTGTCTGGTAGTCGCACATGTTCACACTTGCCCACCACCCGGGACAAAGGCCTCAAGCCCGCACAAGGGATCACAGCCCAGGCCCCCCACACGTGGCTGCCCCCCTTCTGAAGAAGAGAACAGCAACACCAAAGGGGCCGATGGAAGAGGCCCTGGCCCGAGCAGCTCACGGCCAGAGCCCGCACGGTCCGCAAGGGCTGCGAGGGCAGCCAGACGAGCGCGACTGTGCTGAGAGCTGGAGAGGCAGCTCCAAGTGACAGAGCGACGAGGCGGCTGCACTCCTAAGTGTGTCCTCGCACACGGCTCCCTGGCTGCTCTCGGGAAGGAGGGGCGGCTGAGCCTGCGTCAGCAGCAAGGGGCCTGCTGACAGCAGCCGCGGAGGCTGCGGGTACAGTGCCTAGAAGTGAGCTCCCCAGAAATCAACTCGGCAGATTTTCAACAAGGGTGCCAGGACCATCCAACGGGGAAAGAAGGGTCTTTTCAACGAGCAGCATAGGGGCACCACATGGAAAGAAAGAATCTGGACCGCCACCTGTCACCATACATAAAGTTACCTCAAGGTAGATCGTAGACTGAAATGTAAAAGCTAAAACTATAAAACTCTTAGAAGAAAACATGGGAGGAAATCTTTTTGAACTTGGGATGAACAATGATTTCTTAGATCCTACACCAAAAGTACAAGAAATAAGAGACTAAGGTTGGACTTCACCAAAATTAAAAACTTTTGTGCTTCAGAGGAAACCATCAAGAAAGTGAAAATACAACCACAGAATGGGAGAAAATATCTGCAGATCGTATGCATGATAAGGGACTGAACATACAAAGAAACACTTACAACTCAATAAAAAGACAACCCTACTAAAAGATGGGAAAAGGATATGAACAGACATCTCTCCAAGAAGACACACAAATGGCCAAAAAGCACAGGAAAGATACTGAACACCATGGGCCATCATGGGAGACCAGCTCACGCCCACTGCGATGCCTGTGATCAAGGGGCAGCAAGAACAAGTGTTGGTGTGAGTGTGGAAACTGGAACCCTCACAGGTTGCCAGAGAGAATATAAAGTGATGTTTCTTTAAAAAACAGTTTAACGGCTTCTCAAAAAGTTAAACCCAGAGCTACCATATGACCCAGCAACTCCACCGCGGAATTTACCTAAGAGGATGGAACACATACATACACATAAAAGCTTCCACAAGGATTCTCACAGCATTATTATTCATAACAGTCCCAAGGTGGAAACAACCCAGATGTCCAGCCACAGGTAAACGGAGAACAAAATGTGGCCTATCCACACAATGGAGTATTATTCACCCACAACAAAGAATGGAGTCCTGAACATGCTGCAAAATGAATGAGCTCTGGAAACATCCTGTCACGTGAAAGCAGCCAGTCTTGAGAGGATCGCAAATAACACGACTGCACCTGAACAGGCAAAGCCCAGGCACACTTGCCTCTGGATCAGCGGTGGCCCAGGGTGAGAAGAGGAAGGAGGGCGGGTGAGTGTGAATGGGGCACAGGCTTCTTCTTGGGAGGATGAAAAGTGTGCTAAAGCACGATCGTGGTGCCGGTAGCACAGCTCTGTCAACACGCCAACTTCCCCGACGTGCACAATCCAAACGGGGGAACTGCATGGTATAGAAATCAAATCTCAATGAAGCTTTTTAAAAAACGTGGTACCTGGGGACTTCCCTGGTGGCGCAGTGGTTCCGAATCTGCCTGCCAAAACAAGGGACACGGGTTCGAGCCCTGGTCCGGGAAGATCCCACATGCCGGGGAGCAAATAAGCTCATGCACCCCAACTACTGAGCCTGCGCTCTAGAGCCCGCGAGCCACAACTGCTGAGCCCATGCGCCTAGAGCCTGCGCTCCGCAGCAAGAGAAGCCACCGCAATGAGAAGCCCGTGAGCAGCAACGAAGAGTAGCCCCCGCTCGCCGCAACTAGAGAAAGCGCACGTGCAGCAACGAACACCCAACGCAGCCAAAAAAGAAAGGTGGTATCTGTATTTCTTATCCTCAGAATACCGGTTTTGAAGAGAGCAATCCACCAGGTATTTTTCTCTGGCCTTTAACTAAGCTTGTTCAGTTCGAAAGGAAAATTTTTCCTATGCTCAATGTGAAAAGGAAGCAAGAAAGACAGAAAATAGTGGAAACTGCTAACTAGTGTTAATCATCATCTGCAGTAAGGAACCCAGATTAAATTTATGCAGACTCTTTACCATACGAATAACTTAATGTCCAGCTGCTATTAACAACACAGCAAAAAGGCACCTGTTTGTCCAACAAAAAGAGGAACTATGCTAGTGATTACGTTTAACTCTAAGGCTAATAAGGAGAGCTCAAGGAAGCAGGAGGGTGGAAACAAATAGTCTTCTGGTTGGAAGGAGGTGTTGAAAAAATTGCTAACGTCAAGAGCTATACAAACACCTTCTCAAATAAAGTGTTTGACGATCTCAGTCGTAAAGAGAAGAAAAGGGAACACCCCAAAAGTTGTGTATCCACATTTTGATTTACCTAACACCAAACCCAATCATCTCAGTACAGAAACAAAACACAACTACTGCCTTTACTCACCTAGGTCTAGGCTGCTTTTAGCTCCACACCTAATGTGCGGGTTAAAGAAAATCTGCTTTAAGTAAGTTTCCATAATACTTTCAGTTTTTCTTCTAAAAAACTAGAGACACAGCGGCTAATGCTCAAGATAAAAGGACTCTTAAGAAATGGGTGCAGGACACAACTAAGTCAGCGCTAAGGCAGAGAAAAGGGAGGAGAGGTGGGGTCCTGTCTCTGGAGACGACCGCGCCCAGCGGGAGCCGCGCAGGAGGGCACGAGTGTCAGACCCGCCACCGGACCGGACCTCGGGCTCTAACTAGCCAGTCAGGGCCTCCAGGCCCCAAGTGCTGGGTCTTTTCTGTGACTGGTTGCTTCATTATATTGAAAGCTTTTGTCTGATTTACAGAAGGTAAAGAATATGATGCCTTCTTCCATCTCGCCACCACACAAGCCCACCAGAAAATAAGGCAATACATACCAAAAAATTGTCCACTTGAAATTCATAAGTATAGGGCTTTAAGGAGACAGACAGCCGCTCCTCAGAAGCTGGGGAGAATCCAACGGAGAACCGGCAGTGCAGGGAGGGGGGGGGCTCCTGCGTCCACTTCAGCTCCCAGACAAAGAACACCGCCTGCCTGCTGTGGATGCGCTGCAAGGGAGTCGGCCGTCACTGCCCGCGCACGCGACACAGGCGCTCAGTCCCGGGGGCGCCTCCCGCCAGGGGGGCGAGAGGGTCGGGGGAGGCGGTCCCCCAGGGCCCGCTTCCCCACACGCCGCCTGCACTGCCCCGCCCGCCTCCCCAGCACTGCCCTCAGCTGCCCTCGAGGAAGACTGCCTCGAACTGGTCAAAAGGGTCTCAGCCTTTGTGATTCCATAAGCTCTACAGCACAGGGGATTATTTTAAAAAGCATAAAGAGCGGTTACTAGTATTCAGTATCCCATACATTCCCAAAGTGGGAAATGTCATCAAACAGTTAAAGGGACATCCTTACACCCACGCCAACTACTGTGTATTTGCCACTAAGTGAAGTGAGGAAGGGAGCTGGCGCCACCTCAGGCAACAGTCCATACCTGTAAGCACAGTGACAGACCTGGGAAGCATCTGAAATGGGTCAAATGCTGGGAAAAACCCTTTGAAAATGCTAAAGATCAGACATCCGTTAAGAAAACCTTTGATCTTCTAAACACTCAGCACTGTCTAAAAACACACGCAACCAATGAACAGAAAAAACAGGGCCAGGATTCAGCCAGACAGTGTGAACGTGAATGTGACTCCTTCACAAAGCTACCCCGACACCTGAGAGCCCGTCGCTGGGCGAGGCAGTCATGTAGGCGGCAGCCACTGTTTCTGGCGGTGATGGCGTCCACGCAATCAGCATGAGACTGATCAGGACAAGCTTGGAATAAATCTGTGTGTGGAGTCTGACAAATGTAAGATTTAATTTTTCTAAAAATACAAATATCAACCTATTTCTTACTCCATGTGCTGTGCCACTCGGCCCACAGCGAACCGCAAACATGCACATCGCAGCAACACAGCTGCATGTCAGTGCGTGCTTCCCACTGACCACCAGCAAGGTCGTTCCCTGCACGGAAGGGCTCAGCTGAAGCACACGGTCACTTCCATCAACATCACTACACTCTTGTTCTCCTCTGTGTCCTGCTGAGAGGTTTGTGCTCGGTTCCAGGAAACGGTTACCTGTTCGGCTTCCGTGTTCAGCGGTACTGGTCGCAGGTCGGTGCGACCGCCAGTCTCCGCGAGATGACTGCCTGACAGCTGAAAGTCGAGTTCCGACAAATTCTGGACACACACTTGAACGTACTTCCTAAAGGAGAAAAACAGGAAGATTTTGCCATTTAAGAACTTTATTAAATACAGTTTGGCTGTATTAAGAAGATGTTCTGTAAGGAATCAAAAAAGTGACACAGGAAAATAAGAACCAGTTGTTAACATGTATTTCTACTTTTAATTTCACGTGTAAAAGTGTCAGAAAAAAAACAGATCTTTCTATGCAAGCTATCTCTTAGGAAAAATGGGTCTAAGAATATTCTGTTTTGGATACTTTATTACACGACTGTAAATGATTTTCCTAAACATACAATAGCTTGCAATGAGTCATGGAAGAAAGAGTAACGATTACCCTTCATCTATAGAAGTAACGATTACTCACTGACAAACAAGGTCAGTACAGAGTTCACTTGAATTTCTGTTACACGTAAAGAGGAGTTTTGAAAAGCCAGGCTCAAATAAAGCAACCCAGATTCTCTGTAGAGCTGTTGGTGTTTTTAACCACCACACACTGAGTCTCCTGAGGCGGGGACAGGTGAAGCACAGGATGACACCTGCAGACTTCCTTGTCCAAAAACTGAATCTGAACCTAGTCAAGCCTCTAAAGCAGTAGCTCTCAACCGGCGACAATGTCTGGAGCCATCTGTGGCTCACACTAAGGGTACGGAGGGCGAGGAGCGCCGCTGGCAGAAAGCGGGGGCCAGGGGTGCTGCCAAACAGCCACAACACAGGGACCTGACCGAGCGTCGGGAGTGCGGAGACCGCAAGCCCCCCTCTAGAGGTGACAGACAGCAGCCGACAGGGAGCTACTTACACAAACCCACGAGGACGTGACCAGGGGAAGCCAGATATGGCAACTGACCCAAGTCTGGCAACGGGCCAATGGCTTGAAAACAGGGGGAGGAGGGATGAGAAGGGATCTCAGAAACAGAGGGGACTGTGTTTGAATCCCACATCCTACAAACCAAATCTGAGTATGGGCTGGGCGCTATAGGACCCAGGGAATTACTGTGAATTTTAACAGGTGGACAGTGGCATCATGGCCATGAGAAAACATGCTCAGCGTCACCAAAGCCAAGCTCTGAACAGTAGGGCCTGCAGGTAGGGGAGCCTGGGAAAGGGGCCTGAGGTCCTTTACCGTGTCCCGGATGACAGCAGGGAGTGCGTGGTCCTGAAGGGCATGCTGAACGTCAGCGAGATGACGGTGGAGTAGATGGACCACGGGCAATCGATGGACACCTGAGGAGAGACGGGGGACAGGCGTTCAGACCCCTCATCACACGGGACAGGCACCGCCACCACCATCCATCCAGATCTGTGGTGGCTGCCCATTTCCTAGACATTTGATGTCTTTACCATTTCTTATCCAGAGAGATAAACCCCATTAAACATATACACAAACAAAGGAGAGAGAAATGAGCCATCGGCACGGTATCAACGGCTCCGAGCAGACGCCGCAGCCCGCAGCGCAGACCCTACCCCGTTATTCTCATGGGCGTGTGGCCATAACGCCAAATGTGTTTTTAATGTGCAGGAGGTTATGACAAAGTGCTTTTAGTCACTCATGTGCAGATTATACTAATCAATCATTAACTATTACAAATCAAGGGAATTACCCAAACTCTTAATCCACAAGACACTGAATACATAACTGCAAACCAATTTGGGGCTGTCGTGTGGACCAATAAGCTATTAACTTCCTTAAGGGCAGAAACCAGTTCCCAAGCTTGTATTTTATTTCCCCCCACAAAGGAATATACTGAGTACAGAACGTGAGCTTATTGTTGTAAGTAGCATCTTTGCCTCCTGAACTCTGTATCAGATAAGGAAGGAAGAAATTTCAAGGACTGAAAATTAAGACGTTCTTTTTGAGATCCTGCCTTGCCTGGTATTCTATGCCATAATCCCTTTGAAATGACTGCTTCGATTAGCCTTTTATCCTACTGCTTTTGTGCATTCTCTTCTTTTTTAAAAATTGTTCAATTTATTTAAACTAAAAAACAAAATAACAAAAAAACAATTCATCCATTTCTCTCAACCCCTACTCCACGCCTCGGGCAGCCACCAATATGTCCTTATCTATGAGCTTGGTCTTTATTTTTACTTTTTTAGATTCCACATATAAGTTAGATCACATGGTATCTGTCTTTGTCTTCTTTCACTTAGCATAATGCCCTCTAGATCCATCCACGCTGTCGCAAATGACAAGACTTATTCTTCTTTAGGGCTGAATAATATTCCTCTCTCTGTGTGTGTGTGTGTGTGTGTGTGTGTGTGTGCGTGCGCTCATCTTTATTCATTCATCCCTGGTGGATGTGTAGGTTGCTTCTATATCTTGGCTATTATACATAATGCTGCAATGAACACGGGGGTGCAGGTATCTTTTTGAGTTAGTGTTTTTGTTTTCTTCAGAAAAATACCCAGAAGTAGAATTGCTAAATTGTATGACAGATCTATTTTTAATTTTTTGAGGAACTTCCACACTGTTTTCTACAGTGGCTGCACCACTTTACATCCCCACCAATAATACATGAGGGTTTCCTTTCTGCCGACACTTATTATTTGTTGTCTTTTTGATAATAGCCATTCTGACAGGTGTGAGATGATTATCTCATTGTAGTTTTGATTACATTTCCCTGATGATTAAGTGATGTTGAGCATCTCTTCATGTACCTGTTGGCCTTCTGTATATCTTCTTTGGAAAAATGTCTGTTCAGATTTTCTGCACATTTTTAAATTGGACTGCTTGGTTTTTTTTGCTATTGAGTTGTATGAGTTCTTTATACGTTTTGTTTATTAGCCACTTATCAGACATATGATTTGGAAATATTTCTTCCATTCAGTAGGCTGCCTTCTCATTTTGTCAATAGTTTCTTTGCTGTGTAGAAGCTTTTTAGTTTGATGGAGTCCCAGCTGTTTATTTTTGCTTTTATTGCTTTTGCTTTTGGTGTCTGATTGAAAAAATCAACATCAAGGCCCATGTCAAGAACTTACTACCTGTGTTTTCTTCTAGGAGTTTTATGGTTTCAGGTCTTACTTTCAAGTCTTTAATCCATTTTTAGTTTATTTATGTGTACAGTGTAAAGTCCAGTTTCATTCCTTTCTATGTGACTCTCCAGTTTTCCCAACACCTTTACTGAATGTCCTTTCCTCATTACACATTCTTGGATCCTTCATCATAAATTAATTGACCATATATATGTAGATTTATCTCTGGGCTCTCTATTCTGGTCCATCGATCTATGTGTCTGTTTTCATGCCAGTACCACACTGTTTTAATTACTATAGGTTTATAATATATTAATAGTTTGAAATCAGGGAGCATAATACCTCCAGCTTTGTACTTCTTTGTCAAGATTGCTTTGGGGACTTCCCTGGTGGTGTAGTGGTTAAGAATCCACGTGCCAATGCAGGGGACACAGGTTCAACCCCTGGTCTGGGAAGATCCCACACATTGCGGAGCAACTAAGCCTGTGTGCCACAACTACTAAGCCTGTGCTCTAGAGCCCGCACGCCACAATTACTGCCCTAGAGCCTGTGTGCCACCACTACTGAGGCCCACGCGCTCTAGGGCCTGTGTGCCGCAACGACTGAGCCTGTGCTCCACAACAAGAGAAGCCACCGCAATGAGAAGCCCGTTTACTGCAACAAAGAGTAGCCCCCACTCACCACAACTAGAGAAAGCCCGCGGGCAGCAACAAAGACCCAACGCAGTCAAAAAAAAAAAAAAAGATTGCTCTGGCTATTTGGGGTCTTCTGTGGTTCCACACAAACTTTAGGATTGCTTCTTCTATTGCTTCTATTTCTATTGTGAAAAATCCCATTGGAATTTTGATAGGGATTGCACTGAATCTGCAGACTGCCGTGGGTAGTATGGACATTTTACAATATTAATTCTTCCAACCCATGAGCACAGACTACCTTTCCATTTATTTATGTCTTCTATTTCTTTCGTTAATGTCTTCTGAGTTTCAATAAACAAGTCTTTTACCTTCAGGGTTAAATTTATTCCTAGGTATTTTATTTTTTGATGCAATTGAACATGGGATTGTTTTCCTAATTTCTCTTTCTGACAGTTCATTGTTAGTGTAAAGAAATGCAACAGATTTATGTGTACTGGTTTTGCATCCTGTAACTTTACTGAGTTTGCTCACTAGTCCTAACAGTTTTTTGTGTTGGAGTCTTTAGATTTTTCTCTATATAATATCATATCATCTTCAAATAGTGACAGTTTTACTTCTTCCTTTCCAATTTGGATGACTTTTATTTATTTTTATTGCCTAATTGCTCTAAGACTTCCAATACTATGTTAAATAAAAGTGGTGGGCATCCTTGTCTTATTCCTGATCTCAGAAGAAAAGCTTTCAGCTTTTCACCATTGATCACAATGTTGGCTGTGGGCTTGCCATATATGGCCTTTATTATGTTGAGGAACATTCCCTCTGTTTTTATCATAAATGGATGTTGAATTCTGTCAAATGCTCTGTCTGCACCTATTGACAAGATCACATGATTTTTAACCCTTCCTCCTGTTAATGTAGTGTAACACATTATTTTGTGGATGTTGAACCATCCTTGCAATCCTGGAGTAAATCCCACTTGATCATGGTGTATAATCCTTTTCATGTTTTGTTGAATTTGGTTTGCTAATATTTTGTTGAGGATTTTTGTACCTATGTTTATCAGAGACACTGGCCTGTAATTTTCTTTTCTTGTGGTATCCTTGTCTCGTTTTGGTATCTGGGTAATGCAGGCCTGTAAAACAAGTTTGGGAGAGTTCCTTCCTCTTCTATTTTTTGGAAGAGGTTGAGAAGGACTGGTATTAACTCTCTGAATGTTTGGTAGAATCACCAGCGAAGCCATCTGTCCTGGACTTTTGTTAGTTGGGAGGTTTTTTGAAAACTGATTCAATGTCCTTACTAGTAATCAGTCTGTTCAGATTTTCCATTTCATCATGACTCAGCCTCGGTAGGTTGTATGTTCTAGGAATTTATCCATTTCTTCTAGGTCATCCAATTTATTGGCATGTAATTGTTCATAGTACTAGTCTCTTATGACACTTTGTATTTCTGTGGTGTCACTTGTAACATCTCTTTCATTTCTGATTTTGTGTCCTCTTTTTTTCTTGGTGAGTCTAGCTAAAGGTTTGTCAATTTTACCTTTTCAAAGAACCAGCTCTTAGTTTCACTGATCTTTTCTATTATCTTTTTAGTCTCTATTTCATTTGTTTCTCCTCTGATCATGGTATTTCCTTCCTTCCACTAACTTTGAGCTTTGTTCTTTTTCTAGTTCCTTGAGGTATAAAATTAGGTTGTTTATTTGAGACATTTCTTGTTTCTTGAGGAGGGCATTTATTGCTATGAACTTCCCTCTGAGAACTGCTTTCACTGCATCCCATAAATTTTGATATGTTACATTTCCATGTTCATTTGTTTCAAGGTAGATTTTTATTTCTCTTTTGGTTTCTTCTTTGACCCATTGGTTCTTCAACAACATGTTGTTTAATCCCCACATATTTGTGCAGTTTGCAGTTTTCTTCATGTAATTAATTTCCAGTTTCATACCTTTGTGGTTGGAAAAGATGCTTGATATGATTTCAATCCTCCTAAGTTTATTAAGACTTGTTTTGCAGCCTAACGTGATCTATCTTGAAAAATATTCCATGTGTACTTGAGAAGAATCTGTATTGTTGTTTTTGGATGGTATATCCTGTAAATGTCTGTTAAATCCTCTAGTTTAACATATTTAAGGCCTATGTGTCCTTATTCATTTTCTGTCTGGAGGTTCTATCCATTTATGTAAGTGGAGTATTGAAGCCCGTACTATTATTACACTGCTATTCTCCCTTTAGATATGTTACTATTTGCTTTGTATTTTAGGTGCTCCTATGTTGGGTGCATAAATACTTGTGAACATTGTATTTTCTTATTGGATTGACCCCTTTATCATTACATAACACCCATCTTTGTCTCTTACTACAGTCTCTGATTTAAAGTCTATTTTGTCTGATATAAGTGTAGCTACTCCAGCTTTTTTCCATTTCTATTTGCATGGAATACCTTTTTACATCCCTTTACTTTCGGTTTGTGTGTCCTTACATCTAAAGTGAGTCTCTTGTAGGCAGCTTATAGATGGGTCTTGATTTTTTAATCCATTCAGTCACTTTGTCTTTTGAGTGGAAAATTTAGCCATTTACATTTAAAGTAATTATTGATAGGTGTGTGCTTACTGTCATTTTCTTAATTGTTTTCTGGCTGTTCTTAAAGTTCCCCTCTGTTCCTATCTCCTTCTCTTGCTCTCTTCCTTGTGCTTTGATGACTTTCTTTAGTGGTATGTTTATATTCCTTTATCTTTTGTGTATTTACTATCGGTTTTGCTTTGTGGTTACCATGAGGTTTATATGTAGTAACTTACATCTATAACAGCCTATTTTAGTTAATAACAATTTAAGTTTGATCCCATTCTAAAACTCCGCATTGTAACTCCCCCCTCCAACATTTTGTTTTTGAGATGTCACATTTTACATCTTTTTATCTTGTGTATCCCTTAACTAATTACTGTAATCATAGCTATTTTTACTGCTTTTTTTTTCACCTTCATACCAGCTTTATAAGTGATTAATCCACTACATTTATCAAATAGTTACCTTTCCAATGAGATTTATTCTTTCATGTGTTTCTGTTACTAATTAGCACAGTTTCTTTTCATCTTAAATAAGTCTCTAACATTTCTTGTAGGGCTGGCCTAGTGGTGATAAACTTTAGTTTTTACTTGTCTGGAAAACTCTTTATCTTTCCTTCAATTCTGAAGGATAACTTTGCCACACAGAGTACTCTTGGTTGGAAGTTGTTTGTCCCCCACCCCCTCCCCCAGCAAGTTTAATATATTGTGCCACTCCCTTCTGGCCTGCAAAGTTTCTGCTGAAAATCTGCTGATAGTTTTATGGGGTTCTCTTGCACATAACAGATTCTTTCCTTGTCTTTAACTTTTGACATTTTACCTATAATGTGTCTTTGTGTGAGTCTCTTTGGGTTCATCTTGTTTGAAACTCTCTGAGCTTCCTGGATCTGAATGTCTCTTTCCCTCCCCAGGGTAGGGAAGTTTTTAGCCATTATTTCCTCAAATAAAATTTCTGCCCCTTTCGCTCTCTCTCTTCTCCTTCTGGGACCCCTATGATGTGAATGTCTGTCTGTTTGATGTTGTCCCATAAGTCCCTTAGGCCATCTTCCATTGTTTCCAACCTTTTCTCCGCTCTGATTGGACAAATCCCCCTGCTTTGTCTTCGAGTTGACTGGTTCTTTCTTTGCTCCATCTAGTCTGCTGCTGAACCCCTCTAGTGTATCTTTCAGTTCGGTTACTGTGCTCTTCAGCTCTGAGACTTACTTCTATTTGGTACTTTCTTATACGCTTCTCTCTCTCTGTTGAAGTTCTCACTGTTTTCCTCCATTCTTCTCCCCAGTTCGATGAGCATCTTTATGAACATTACTTTGAATTCTTTACCAGGTAAATTACTTATCTGTTTCATTAAGGTTATTTCCTAAGGTTTTATCTTGTTCTTTCATTTTGGAACATACTCCTCTGTTTCTTCATTTTGCTGGTCTGTGTCACTTTCTGTACAGTAGATAAAACGACCACCTCTCCCAGTCTTGAAGGAGTGGCCTCGTGTAGGAGATAAACCTTGTTGTTCAACTCTGCCCCAGCTCTTGGCTGTCTCTCAAACCTTTGTGCTTGTCCAAGCAGCCTATTGTATTTCTAGTGGCTCCCAGGAGTTGAGGGTGTGCCAAGACCTGTCAGTGTCCCAAAGGGGAGGGTCTCAGCAACTACCTTCAGGCTGTTTGGAAGCCAGACCCTCAGGCAGCAGCTTTTAACAGTATGCAAAAAATACAGTCCCATGGGACCACAAGCACACACTTCTACCCTTGGGTTGTTCAAAAGCCCTCGGAACTGATATCTGTATTATAAGACATGGACAAACTCAGAAAAAGCATGATGCTAGTGACTGGTTCTGTGAGCTGACGGACTGTGGATTTAGAATCAAAGTCATGGATCTCTCAAATAACTGTCAATAAATACCAGCACCAAAGCATAAAATCTTAGCACTTCCTCCTTGCTAAGTATGATGTGATGTTTCAGGGAACAGAAAGTAAAAGCACACCGAGACACAGAACCCCCTCCAGCCTAATCACCAGGACAAATGGGCCACAGAGGCAAGGTCACTGCCCTCTAAGCAAAAACTGTGTCTCTACAATAAACCGTCCTTCCTCGAGTTGGGACAGAGAAGTTAAGAGCCTGTCTTTGTCTTTCCAAGATGCACCCCTCATCTAAGAAGGGGTGATTCACAGCCATAAATGCTAAACCCAACCCGAGCTTGTGGTACAGGGACTGGAAACCTGCCACCCCAACAGAAGTCATCTTGTATGTACTGTCTTTCAAAGCAAGTGGGACACGCAGAGGCTGCCCACAGCGCTGCACCGTCCCAGCCCCTCCTTACTTTGTGGTCCATGGTAGCCATGCAGTGGCCAGCTTTTTGTGTGTCCTTATGCTTCCCATGGGGCTCTGTCATCCCCAGCATGGTGCTCTCCCCTCCAGTTGCTGGAGCTGAAGGTAAAGAGAGAACTTCCAGTTCAAATTCGATCATGTGGTATGCAGGCGCAGCCGGCAGGCTGATGCTCGTGACCTTGTCAGACGACTGAACCCGGAGCGCAGCGTCAGAAGCCTTTTCTAGGGAAGACAGGAAAAACCACCTGTGACACAGTCCCCTGTGTCCTGGCTCCCTCCCCTCCAGCAGGCGATGGGCCCAGCGGTGAAGTTCCAGCCCAGCTCCTGCTACTCATACACACACGGAAGAGTGTAACTGGGAAGGATCGCAGAGGGAGGGAGACAGGAAACTCAGGAGCAAACCCCCGAAGACAGAGAAGCACTGCACAAAGGCTGTGCAGCTGAGCTCGGCTCAGAGAACCGTCACCGTGCTCAGTCTGAAGGCAGAAAGGAGACACTTCGCACAGCCCGCCCGAGACCACAGGTGTCCCCACAGGACATGCTCCCACTCCAACCCACCACCAGACCAACTCCCACTGAGAAAGAGAGCTGCATCCTCCCCTCTCCAGACCTCGTGGCTGGGGACTGTGGGAGATGGGACTGTTTTAGGGCTTCCAACCAGTGTCTTAAAAGGCTCATTTGCTTTTTCTTTCTGCTGAGGAAAGTCGAGGAGGGTGGAAGGAGGCCGGAGGCCAGCAGGGCATCGCCATGGAGCGTGAGCCCAGGCAGTAACGCTGCATCACGAGACCACAGCGAGGTCAGCACCGCCAGCCACTGAGCGCGTGCACAGCTCTAAGTCTATTCCCCTCCAAGGTAACGCCCCACCTAGGGGAAGGGTTACAATCCACCTACAGGTGGAACATGGCCATGAAAGAGCTGCAAGGAGAAGCGGGCCTCAGATGCCACCTGAGGAAGGCAGGGATGACAGGCTCCTTATATCCTCACGGTGCATGACAACGCCAAGAATCCACCTTCGCCAGGTGACTGCTGCCTTACCTCTCATGTTGGAGTAGATCACTGCTCTGTTCTCTTCATGACCCAGGATAAGCATGGCTTCTACATTGCTGAGCTGAAGGCTGTCCCCGTTTTTTACTGTATAATGGCCAGTAGTGACAGTGAACTTGACCTTCTGAGGAATACCAGCCAAAAGGCTATCTAAAGGGAAGAAGACAGCAATAAGCATCACTGCCAACCAAGAGCGCCAGTGGAAGGCCTACCGTGAGTTAAAGAGCGCTGCTTCTGCTGCTAGAGGCGACCTGTTCACTGCACACACTCCATAAGGTCGCCCAGCGTCCACCCTCAGCGCTCACCTCAGTTACGCGGTCTGCAGCGTTGAGGGGTCCTCGCTAGGCACAAAAGGATCTGAGAGCCTCAGGGACCTTATCACCACTTCAGTTTAGAGAGTTAGCAATTGTGGTGGCAATCGTGTCTACGAGGGTCTCAAAACCTACCCGCTAGCCAGTTATTGAGAGAAACTCAGATAACGACACTAAAGAAAAGCCTAATGAAACCGCATGTGCTGCTGCTATTCAGATTTCCCTCTGGCCTTTCCAGATCTCTGGTTCACAGCAGCTCGACAGAAGATACGGGTACACTTCCTCCTGGATGGAAATGGGGGGCGGCAATGGGCTGAGGCTTTCTAAGAATCGGCTCCAGGGAAGGCAGAAGGAAGAAGGCAAAAGACAAGACACAAGGTGGAGGAATAACAGAGAAGAGAGAGAGAGGGAGGAGAGGCGGGAGGTGAGAAAGGGAGTGCGGGCTGGGGCAGGGCGGGGGCGTGAGCCAGCACCTCCCAGGCTCTCCCAGCTGCAGGGCTCAGTCTTTCTCACAAAAGGTAAAAAACTACAAATAGAACTACCATATAACCCAGCAATCCCACTACTGGGCATATACCCTGAGAAAACCGTAATTCAAAAAGAGTCATGTACCAAAATGTTCATTGCAGCTCTACTTACAATAGCCAGGAGATGGAAACAATCTAAGTGCCCATCATCGGATGAATGGATAAAGAAGATGTGGCACATGTATACAATGGAATATTACTCAGCCATAAAAAGAAACGAAATTGAGCTATTTGTAATGAGGTGGATAGACCTAGAGTCTGTCATACAGAGTGAAGTAAGTCAGAAAGAGAAAGACAAATACCGTATGCTGACACATATATATGGAATTTAAGGGGAAAAATGTCATGAAGAACCTAGGGGTAAGACGGGAATAAAGACATAGACCTACTAGAGAATGGACTTGAGGATATGGGGAGGGGGAAGGGTAAGCTGTGACAAAGCGAGAGAGAGGCACGGACATACATACACTACCAAATGTAAGGTAGATAGCTAGTGGGAAGCAGCCGCATAGCACAGGGATATTGGCTCCGTGCTTTGTGACCACCTGGAGGGGTGGGAGGGAGGGAGACAGAGATATGGGAACATATGTAAATGTATAACTGATTCACTTTGTTATAAAGCAGAAAATAACACACCATTGTAAAGCAATTATACCCCAATAAAGATGTTAAAAAAAAAAGGTTCTCTGAGGGAAGAACCACTGAGATACTGCTGTGTTCCGCACCTGAGGGCCTTTCCAGGTAGCCAGGGGAGACGCTTAAAAGCATAGAAATAGGTAGTTTAGAGAGATTAGATAGAGAAAGCGCTTTCTTGATGTTTTTTCCTCAAATGGAAGCAGCAAGCGAATAAATCCATTGTTTCTAGCCTAAACCACAGCGCCACTCGCTCCTTAGTGTTTTACTGAAGTGCCACCTGGTCTTCAATAATCTGTTTACACCAACTCCTCCTAATTGTAGGACTTAACAGAAAGGACAGCAGCACTGAATTTCCCAAATGCCAAGCCCGGGGGTCAAGGTTAATCAACACTTTCAAAGGAAAAGCCTTTTGATCCGAGCACAGACCCTAACTAATGTAGCATCCGGCCTCTGAAATGGAACTCTAAGCAGGAAATTGCATTTACTTATGAAATTCTCTGCAGTAGACATCAGCTGAGATTTAGCTCCTCTTTCTCAGCTAATGTTTAGTAAACATGAAAGTAGCAATTACAGAAAAGCAAATATTCAGATGAACAAAAGAGCCAGAGTCAGTTCCCAGGCAAAATCGCCACGATGCTCCCCAAACTGTCTCTTACAGAGGGACACAGCTACAGAGGGCCGCAAGCGTGACGCTGCAGAGAGCCCTCCTTCCACGTGCTCCCTTAAAGGAGCCAAGTGCAGCGCAGAACCCCCGCAGAGCCCCCGCGGCCCACTCACCGGCCAGCGGCTCCACGTGCAGCTGCGGCTCCTGCGAATACACGTCATACTGCACCAGCGGGTAGATGTGAGGAAGGACGAACCACACCGGGCCCACCGAGGCGCACAGCTGCCGCAGCGTGTAGGTTCCCGGCTCCTTGGCCTGGGGGCAAAACCGAGCATTTGCACAGCCGTCCCCGTTCCTGCAGTGACGAGTTTCTCAAGGGGAAGCTGAGCCGTAATCTCTGAAGTGACCGCTTTTCTCACCCTCTTTATCCTGCTGCTCTGTGCTAACACGTCTACACGCGGGCTGTTCAAAAGATCCCTCAGCATCTCTCAATTGAGGACTTTCTGAGTAACTGATGCTTAAGTTTGACTTTATGCTTAATAATGCATTCTCAATTTAATAAGCTTTATCTGTGGCTTTCTCTTCTGCAAAAGGTATTTAATGGAGGCAGGGAGCATGAAATTTAAAACCTGCTCTAAGACTAGACTAAAAACACACATGGCAAATAGCTGCACTTTCCACTGGCCTCTTGGGTCAGTGGAACTAACAGAAGCCGCTGCACTGGAGGAAGATCTGTATCAGAACGGGCCAGAAACAACTGTTTTGACATCCATCCGTGCAGCCACAAAAGGAGAAGAGAGTTGAACATGAAAGCGCCACCTTCTCTGAAACTTCCTCATTTTAGCAAATGAGGGTGTTTTCTAATGCAAAGGGAAAAGTCTAACTAAATCCAGTGAGAACACAAATAATTACCCATGTCAAGAACTTCATTCAAAATTTATCACCTGCCTTACAATTATATAAGTACAAAAGGTTTTTTCAAAACATCAGTCTGTTTTTCTTTAAGGATAAAAATCAAAGCCAGGTTAACAGGACAGAGACGTCTACTGGATTCCCAGCTTCTTCAGAGGGTTCCTGCACGTGCCACCCGCTCCGGCCCCCCCTGAAGAAAACTCCCCGCCCAACACACACCTGCGTCCTGAACGTGATTGCGTTGGGCCCCGGCTCCAGGGTCACGGCGGTGCACTTCAGCACGTGGGCCCCAGACTCCAGGGCGGCACCTGAGGGCGCTTCCAGGGACGCGCCACTCTCCTGCTTCCTTAGGAGCACGTGGACATTTTTGCAGATAATCCCTGTCGTGTGCAAGGAATTGTCGGAAGGACTTCTCTCAAACATCTCGCAGAGCTCCAGCGCGGGCAGGCTGTTCTGGGATGTGGGGAAAGGCGAGGTCTCTGCCGGGAAGCTGACAATCCCGTTGGCCGTCTTGTGCTTGGTGAGCCACTCGGCAGTCTTCCGGTAGTTGTTTTTCTCGATGCTGAAGTGGACGTTGATGGCAATCTGCTCCGCGTGGACAGGCACGGGCATCTGACTGCACACGGTTATCTCCACGGACAAGACACCACCCACGTGGACCACAGCATTGGAAGGGGTGAAATGGAGGTCTCTCAGTTGTGCGAAAGGATGCATAGGGAGCACTATTTTGTGACCTGTAAACACACAGTGCCATGTTTTACTTCCTAAGTCACACTTCCAGGTGCTATAGAGACTGCAGGACTGGGCACCATCGGGCCCGCGGGAAGCAATAACGTGCAAAAGAGATGGTTCAGACCCTCCCAACCTTGTGCCATCTTCACACACCAAAGAGTTATTTGTCAAAAAGAGAACAGAAACACATGCCTAGATAACTCCTGGAAATCATAAGACCTGAAGAAATTAAGGTTTCTAACTCCTGTTTTGGCAAACCCAAGAGAAATACAGGTCAACTAACTCCTCAATTTCAAAACAAGATTTGTAAAGTCCAATTCCTAGAGCTGTTTCAGGGGGTTCCACCACCTTCCCACGCACAGAAAGATTCTCCAGTAAAGATGATCAAACCCCCCTGTACATCTGGAAATGAACCCAGGTGTGTGCCACCCTGTGAGGCCAGCCAGTGAAGTGAGAAGCCAGGAGGGCAGCAGGTCCCCAGCCCCAGAGGCACCGTCAGGGGAGAACCCACTGCATCCTCCAACTTCCTTTCCACAAGCACTGGTGTGTCTAGAACATCCACAAGGCCACTGGACTGACCAGTAAGGGAGACGGTGCCAAGACTGATGCCATAAAATCATAAGAAAACAGGGACAATCACGGAGTATTTTCTTCACGGAGACGCCATGGAAAGCTGGCAGGAAAAGCGTAACCGCACAGTCTCACGTGTGTGCCACACACAGCAGATTCGGCACACAGCTCTACAATGACCAGTCTGGGCACATTAAAGGCTCTAAAACACAAATCAGTACCACGCTGCCCCTGAGAAACCCATGCAGATGGCTTGATGTGTGTGACGCGCACCCCAGCAGGCAACGACCACAGCAACCCGAAGCCAAAACCTCTGGAAACACTGGCTTTCAAGCAGTTAGCAACCGCTATGGACTGAATGCAGTCCCGCCAAAATTCTTAAGTGGAAGCCCTATCCCCCAGTGGGCCCTCTGGGAGAGAGTTAGGGTTTGATGAGGTCATGAGGGATGTATGCCCTTGTAGGAGGATGCACCAGACAGCCCTCTCCGCCTCTCCCCCCACCTCCCTTCCCCCCACTTCCTCCCTCCCTCTCTCTGAGTCTCTCCATTTCTCCCCCATCTCTCCCCGCACCTCCCTTCCTGCTCCCTCCCTCTCTCTGAGTTTCTCTCTCCACCTCCCTTCCACGCCACCCCCACCCCTTGCCTAGAAGGGACAAGCCAGGAAGAGGGGCCTCATCAGAAACCCACCCTGCTGGCATCCTGACCTCAGATGTCAGCCTCCAGAACTGTAAGAAAATAAACACCCGCTCTTGAAGCGTCCAGTCTGCGGCATTTTGTTATGGCTGCTCGAGCTGACTAAGACAGTGACTATTTTAAATAAATACTCTCCTTGATAAACTGAACACGAGAAGCTAAATATTACAATAAAGTTAATCTTACTACGTGGCAATTCTTAAAGTATATTTGCCGAAACATTTAGCCTGAACCTAAGGCTTTGAGATCTACCTTGCTGTTGGACATTCCCATAAGGAAATACTCAAGAAACTTCAGACGGTGAGACAGTCTATGAGACAAGTGGCTCGATGTCTTCAAAAAGTCAGTGCCTTACAACCCTGTTGTCAAACAACCGCTGAAGGGATGAACACAGTGTGGTCCATCCATACCATGGAATATTATTCAGTCACAAAAAGGAATGAAATGCTGACACGCTACAACACAGTTGAGTCCTGAAAACACTGTGCTGAGTGAAATAAGCCGGTCACAACAAACACATGTTGTATGATTCCATTTACGTGAAACACCCAGAACACACATCTTCAGAGACAGGAAGTGGGTCAGTGGCTCCCGGGGACTCGGGGTAGGAAGTGGATCAGTGGTTCCCGGGGACTCGGGGTAGAAAGTGGATCAGTGGTTCCCGGGGACTCGGGATAGGAAGTGGATCAGTGGTTCCCGGGGACTCGGGATAGAAAGTGGATCAGTGGGACTCAGGATAGAAAGTGGATCAGTGGTTCCCGGGGACTCGGGATAGAAAGTGGATCAGTGGTTCCCGGGGACTCGGGGTAGGAAGTGGATCAGTGGTTCCCGGGGACTCGGGGTAGGAAGTGGATCAGCGGTTCCCGGGGACTCGGGGTAGGAAGTGGATCAGCGGTTCCCGGGGACTCGGGGTAGGAAGTGGATCAGTGGTTCCCGGGGACTCGGGGTAGGAAGTGGATCAGTGGTTCCCGGGGACTCGGGATAGAAAGTGGATCAGTGGTTCCCGGGGACTCGGGATAGAAAGTGGATCAGTGGTTCCCGGGGACTCGGGATAGAAAGTGGATCAGTGGTTCCCGGGGACTTGGGGGGATGGGGAGTGGTAGGAGGAGGTTGGGAGGAAATAAGTGTGGGGTTTCTTTCGGGTGATAAAAATGCTCTAACACTGACTGTGGGACGGGTACACATGTCTGTGACGACACCAAAAGCCACAGAGTCGTATACTGCATGCTGTGAACCCTATCTCAATAAAGTTGTTGGATTTTAAAAGGTCAGTGTCTGGAAAAGAGGAAGAAAACAAGATGGAAAGACTGTTCTAAGTTAAAGGAGAACTGAGATACAACAATCAAATGCAGTGTGTGACCCCTGACTGGACAAGTAGGGTCCAATTATTTTGAATATAAAATAATTTGTAAAAACACTTTTCAAGACAATGGGGGAGATCTGAAAAGGGGCTAACTTGGTAGCCCGACTTAGAACCTTGTCCGTCTGTGGGCAGGGTGGTTAGGGGATCACCTTTGTTTTCAGAAGATGCTACACTGTTCCAGGGTCTGGAGCTGCTCTGAAGTTCAGCAAAAAGAAAAAAGAAAGATATAGACACACATTTGCTACACAGCAAAATGTTAACAACTGCTGAATCTAGGCGGTCAGTATAGAGTACACACGCTGTATTATCGTGTTTGCTTTTCTACATCTGGAATTTTTCATAGCAATGTTTGAAAACAAGCCTTACCTGGGCTGTCTGCCTGCTGGCTGGCGAAGCTGAGAATCTCTCTGCAGAAGTACTCCCGCTCGTTCCCAGTCAGGTGCCGGTCGCTGGCCAGGAGGCTGCTGGTCTGAAGGTAGCTGGGTGCAGGGTCAAGGGGCCTGAGAGGACCACGCGCTGGGGCACTGCGCACACAGCCCCTCCAGTCCCCAGAGGGTGCATCCCGACGGGTGTTCCCCTTTTTCTAGGGTGTTAGGAACTCAAGCAGAGGTCAGATACGCTGACTAGGCACCAGCGTCTATCCAACACAGTACGCGTGTTGAGGCAGGCTTTTCTCTCCTAGTTATCAGGTGCTCCTTAAACCCTCAATGGTGGGCCATACAGAGAGAAAGCAATCCTACTTCATGAACATATTCAACTTAAAGGATACTTTTCAATTTGCCCAAGGTGTTTCTGACATTCAGCTAGCTGCTTCCTTGTGTGTGTGATGGGCAGTGCCCAGCCCTCAGCCAGGTAATTCTTCAAGGCTCCCTGAAGATAGATTTCTGCCTTCTGGGGAGACTTCTTCCTCCTTGCAAATCAACAAACAGAAGCTTTCATTATGGGGCGTGATGATCAACAAACTCAGACATGACCTTCCACGGCCTGCTCTCCACCCTTGACAGCCCCACACCATGAAGCTGGCGCCACCTGCAGACAGTCCTTCTCTGGCCACCCCTCCATATAAGAAAGAACAAGAAATGAGGAACACCTAACTGGACCTGAGAACTGCGCTCAGGCTGAGAACCCCACACACGCTGTTTGCCCAGCGTCCTACACGGCCAGAGAGCCTTCAGAGCTGAATCTCCAGATAAGAACGTGAGGGCACCATTCACGATTTCAAGCTGGCCTAAGAACACCAAGCGCGAAGAAAGCGGACGGCTTTGTCCACAGGCGCACAACCAGTTATGGAGGAAGCTTCGAAACCTGGGCTCGGGGCCACACCAACTGCTGAGGACAGGCCAACACACAGTGGCCTACACAGGCCAGCCGACAGGGGAGCTTGACTCAAGTTGGAAACTCGGGCAAAAGCGCTGAGCAGGTTTCAAAGATTTACAGAGAACTATGAGGAATTTAAATATCAACACCTATCACCCAAATTTAAACCCTCAAGACGTTCAGAATATAACAAAGTTTAAAACCCAATTAATGAGAGCTTGCCAAAGCTTCAGTGACAACGTGGATGCCCCAGCCTTTCCCAGAGGTTTGGGGCTACTGACTTCACGGGACGAAGGCCAACACCAGACAAGCACTCGCTCTCTAAGCATGCTGGGACAACATCCCAGGCTTACTTTTGAAGCAATGAGAGTTCCCAAATTCTCAAACAAATTTTAAACCTATCAGTTACATGTGTCGGTTTCTATAGACTTTTATGGTCCTCTCACCCATTATTTTATCTTATTTATTTAATTAAAAAAATAAATTTATTTATTTTTGGCTGCGTTGGGCCTTCGTTGCTGCATGTGGGCTTTCTCTAGTTGCGGCGAGCAGGAGCTGTTCTTCGTTGCAGTGCACGGGCTTCTCATTGAGGTGGCTTCTCTTGTTGTGGAGCACGGGCTCTAGGTGCACAGGCTTCAGTAGTTGTGGCTCACGGGCTCTAGAGCGCAGGCTCAGTAGTTGTGGCGCACGGGCTTAGTTGCTCTGCGGCATGTGGGATCTTCCCAGACCAGGGCTCGAACCCGTGTCCCCTGCATTGGCAGACGGATTCTTAACCACTGCGCCACCAGGGAAGTCCTCCCCCATTGTTTAAAGGGGTCAGAACCTTCTATATACTTCTTCAGTTACCATCTCCAGCCAAAGATTCTTACACCGTAGAGCTGGAAGGGAGGGCATTTGTCATCCAGTCGCCGTAGACCCAGGCCGAGGGTCACCTGGCTAGTCCATGGTCAAGCTAGAACCAGGACCCAAGTCTCCAGTTAGCAGGCCAGCATCACCCCACTGCAGCTCCAAGCCTCAGCTCACAGCACCTGAGGACATGGCTACTGATTTAGTCATCAGATACACTAGCTGGAGACTAAGGAGAGCCGACCTCCAGCCCCAGCATTACTCAGCTGTGCAACTGACTCCCTGCTCCAATCACACCTGAAACACTAGGAAGTTCACTTAGATGATCTACAAACCCCTTCGGAGCCCTGCAATCAGTTAAAGTAAATTATTCTTCCTTGTTTCATCTAATGAAATGACTAACTACAGATTTCAAGATACCATTTCAAACACACATTTCTTTTGAGAAAATGTAAACGTCTTTTCCCTCATAATCTGTATCTCTTCCCAGTGCTTTGAACTAGCAGTTACACTGCCAGCAGGGGTTCTTTATCAAACACGTGAGAAACATGCCACGCTTTTAGTCTTTTCTCTGGAATCCACTCCAAAGCTGGAGCCAGACTAGAAATGCTCAGTGTCTGCACACCCCAGCTCACAAGCACTCAAGGCTCAGCCCTCTCTCATGGACCTGACACAGCACGTGCTTCACGTCACTGACCTCGAGGCTTTCAATCCTCTGAGGAGGCATTTAACAGCAACTGGAGAAAATGCTATAGAACATACACAAACTATGTATCACAACATAACAGTACATATATTATCTACATGTATGTAATATCTACATATAAGTTCATTAAATTAATTAAATGAAAGAAACACAAAGATCAGTAACAATTATTAACGGTAATAAGCTGAACTCACTCTGGTTTTCAAAGAAATTTTCTTAAGAAGTGATGACTGGTTAACAGTTCACATTTTTTGTTCTACAAGGTTATGTACACTTCACATTAGCTCCTACATAACAAACCTCTTACTACACGTGAGATGTCTGAAATTCAAAGAAAAGTTCAAAATCAATTACATGTAAAACTCCGCCAGATCCTTTCCAACGAACTTAGCGGATCGAATTCTCCCAATACTCGTATACATTTCAATGGTGGCATGGGACAAGTCCTGCGGAAAAGCAAAGAACCAAATAATTCTGTACTTTAAATTTAATGCTAGACAAATCCTACATTTATTTACCCAAGGCTGAAGCAAAAGACTTCCTTATTAATATAACATAATTTTTTACTTTGTGTCTCTTTTTGTGTTGAGTTTTTATGTAATAGTGATTTATACAAAGTCATTAACTTGTACATAAACTATAAATCATAATAATAAAAGAAACGTGAACTCAGCAGGCACAGAATAATTTTTTTCAAAGTATTTTCCATCTGTGGGTAACATTTTTAATATTTTTCTCACATTCTGGATGACAGAGACAGTATTATAGACTACTGTCAAATGCTGTTGAATTAACCATGACTCGGGAAGGCAGACGGTCCACCGACGGTCTACTGCACTGCTTTCTAAGACTGTCCAAATTTAAGTCCTTTAAAATGAAGTACAATAGCTCTGTTCAGGTTCAAATTGTTCCTCTGTACACAGAAAACCATTCACTATCCTTTCTTACAATTTCTGTTCTACTGAATGAGCAATACCATTGTGAACAAAATTATAAATATCCGAAGATGCTTTTATGCCTATTTATGGCGCCATGGATACTAATAAACCAACTATTCCAGCTTTCATGCACAACTCCCTAGGGTACCAAAGAAACTTCAAAGGCCAACAAGAAGGAGGTTCCAAATACCAGCTCATTCCCAACTCAAAAGGTCACCAAGTAGCAAAGTCTAGTAGAGAGGGGCTTTCTGCCATGGGTAGGCAGGGAAGATTTGTAATACTTACTAAGTAGTGTTTTTCAAAAGCTTCTACTGATGATAACGCTTCTTTGAGTTTCTTATATGGACTCTGAGCAGTGTTGGCTTAAACAGAAAGAAGTAAGAGCCCTTATTCATCTTCATTATGTCCAGTCATACGAGCTTACATTGCGCCTCAAATGTCACAGGTAAAGGACTTTGTCTGATGTTTGTGGAAATCACAGACAACCCATTCCAACTGAAACTACGTTATTACTTACATTCTTGTCTAATTAATACACTCATGAAACAGTCTAAACCCTTCAAGTAATACTTTTATCTTTAATTGATACTAGAATTTTGTAAGTACGTGTTACAAATCCTACAATGAATTAAAGTACTTCCAAAATGATTTGATGTGGTCTCAGGTGGAAACAGTGTAATACACACATAGCGCATTTTCCCTGACAAACTGATTCAATCCAGCAAGAGGCCTCTCAGGTCATTAGGTATGCTCTACTTCAGCAACAGTTTTGCTAAATCATACTCATCACGGTGTTCCTACCTAAAAGAATTAGTAACGTTCCTTTCAAAGTACTTTATTACCTAGGGGGTAATTTACTCAATAAAAGGATTTGTCTGGCCATATCATTAGAAAAATAATCATCTGTAATTCAGAGGAAGCCTGGTGCACTTAAACTTCACCGTGGTCTGTAAAAAGGCATGATCAGCTCATCTAAGCCTACAAGAAACTCAGACACATTTTTAAGAATCGCTACAATTCCTTTCTTTTTTTTTTCTTTGGCCACACCACACCGGCATGCGGGATCTCAGTTCCCTGACCACGGATGGAACCCACGCCCCCTGCAGTGGAAGCGTGAAGTCCTAACCACCAGACCACCAGGCAAGTCCCACAATTTCTTAAACTATATCTGACATTTTTTATGCTATTAAAAGCTAAAATATCCTATGTATTAATCTGGTCAGCTAATGATGAGTGTAATTTCCCAATGGTGAGTAATCGCATCACGGAACCCAAACTGTACGTGCCAGTTACAGCCGACATTCTCATTGCTTTCCACCACGCGTACGGGGACATCTCAAAAAGTACCTGTTTCAGGCCGTTCAGCGCCCAAGCCCGCCAAAAGATCAACCGTCCTGTTGAGGTCTTCTGAGTCAGGTCCCTGTTCTGACACAAGTCCACACAGATAGCCCAAGGACTTTAGCTGTTGAGATAAACCCCAAATTTCAATTAATTTGCCGTAAGAGTCAGCAGAGAATTTACAAATTTAAATATGAAGTTAAAACCACCTAAATACTAGAAGAAATTTAGCTTTCCTATCCAAATGATTCTCATCTGGATATGAAAATATATCTTACTGGGATCATTTCAAACTCAAACCTTCTACGTAATAATCCTCAGAGCGGCTGACGTTGGTCACCCCCAGCCTGTGCTGTTCGCCCACGCTCTCCCAAGCTTGCCCCACCTCAACCCCTCCCCCGGCAGGCCTTCCTGCTGCGCGCTCGGGACTACTGTCATTTTCTGCACTTCTGCACACGCTGCACGCTCACCCTGCTTTGTCCCCCCACCCATTCCTGGAGCAGAAGCCTGCCTTTAGCACGAGCGCAGCGAGCGCCTGATGTCTGCCAGATACAGCGATACTGGCAGGGAACGACTGCATCCACGCTGCTCCTAGACGCACCCTGAAGTAGCCAGAGCTGCCTGTGCAGGGACCAGGTGAGCAGCACTTCTCCAAACAGCTAACTCCGTCCCCCAGCCCCGCAGGCTGAGCCCCGGCCGAGGCTCACATGGGCGCTGGTGCAGTTACCTTCTCTGTGGCGTAGCTCCACAGACCCACGGTGTGGGCGATGTTTGAGTCTATCTGTGCCCGGTCGCAACACCCTTCTATCCTCTGCAGCACCTCCAAGCAGCTCAGGAACACCCAGCAATCCAGGGCACCGGGCGGCACGGAGACCTGGGGGCACAGGCGCGGGCGTGTGAGGAGAGCGCTGGGGGAAGCACTTGCGCCCGCTTGCCCTCCTTTGCCCCTCCAAGCAGCTACCCAGTCTCTGCAAAACTACAGGAAAGAGAAACGGGACCTGTAGAGCAGGCCACCTACGGGAGGAAAGGAGCGATCTGTGTCCAAATACACTATTTGGTGTCATATTTCTGATGATACTGAGTGACTTGGCAGGGATGTAACTTGCAATCATGTACTTTAAAAGCTTATTAACAAAAGAAGCCTACAAAAAGGCGACTGTCATCACTTAGTCTACGTTTGAACACTGGTCACCTCTCAGTTTAAAGAGCATATAAGGTGAAGGTGGGAGGCTAAGACCTCAGATGACCACTTGATCACAGTTCAGAAGATCATGTTCAACACTAGAAATCTAAATATTAAGTAAATATTAGATGATATTTAGGAATTGCTATTAATTTTTTAAGTATAATTATGTTTGTAAAAAAGAGCACCTGTTGCTTAGAGATACAATAAAATGTTATCAGAAATTCAAAAGCATCTACTGTATGTGATTGATTCTAAAATGGACTTCTTTTCTACGTTTCAGTGTTTTTGACATAGGGATGCCTCACAGTCAAGGGCATCTTAACACTCACACTCGGCAGAGTAGACTATCTTCTTGGTGGCACTAATATCATGAGGTATCTTACAACTGGTGTCCTAGCTTTGGTGAGACATGCTAATTAGTCCTATTCGAAGTGGGAAAGTAAGAGGTGCTGCTACATCAGGTGACAAGGGAAGAGCCGCATAAGCTGATGAGACTGACTTATGTAAGAAGGACTCCTTCCACACACCCTGAGCACAAACAAAAGGATGTGGCACCAACTGGAGAGAACAGAGAATGCTATTAAATGTTCCTATAAACGCTAAATTGCCCAGTCTTTGAAAAATGAGACAAACTGCTTAGATCCTTTGAAAAAAATCAGTATAGAAAAAAAATTACATGACCAGAAGCAACTTTCATCAAATGGTACAACTGACTCTCTTGCCCAGAGTGGAGCGCCCTCAAAGGGACGCACAGACAGCTGGTTGGTAGGATGCAGCTCGGGGACCCTGGACAGAGCACGTGCCTCCCCGCGATCAAACTGGGCGAGCTCCGCAGGGCGCGCAGCTGAGGTGGGCGCACGCACTCCAACAAACACACGAGGGGTGCCAACAGCCCACAAGGTTCTCACCCAGGAGCCACACATCTACAGACAGCAGCAGCCCGTGTCCCTGGGAAGGCCGCCCACCCCAGCACCCACGCTGCCTGCACCTGGCAAAGAGCAAGCCCCGCCCCCGCGTGAGGACCAAGCCCCAGCCGGAACCGTGCGGCGCGCTGGGCGTCTCACAGCTCGCACACCCTAACAGGAAGGGCGCGGGCGCCTTTCCATGGGCTCCGGGTCCCTCTGGACAATTTCCTTCGTGAACAACAGACATTTCAAAACTGATTCCTTATCACGCACCGTTTAGTTTTCTCTGAGCCTCTCTCTTCTTCTGCTATCAATGTTACTGGTCACGGCAAGAGCCGCTTTACCATTTTCCAAGCATACAATTAAAGGCATTCTTTTCATTCTCTTTTGCTAAAACTACCTTTTTAAATAAAACCCAAATACCAAAAAACCCAGCGTCCTAACGTGAACACGGAGGGGCCGCCCCGTTGGAGGGCCGCGGCCGCCACACGCTTCCCGACACAACATCTGTGCTTCCTCTTGCACCTGTACACGAAATCAACAGGTAGGTATTCTTCGGTGTCTGACTGCTCCAGCTAAACTTTACCTTCATGAGACTCCGGGTTCATTTGTTCCCACTGCCAGACGCCAGTCTGCTGTCTGAACAGACGGCAGTCACCGTTTCCCTCGTACGTGATGGACATTTGGGTTATTTCCGGTTCTAGCAGTCACGAACGACGCCACCACGAGCATCCCGGCACTGTCTCCTGGACACCTGTGAACACCCTCCGTGCAGACCTGGGGGGAGACTGCCGGCTCACAGGGCACGCACAGGTCTGGCTCCAGCAGACACCGCCGAACTGTTTTCCAAAGTCGTGGCGCCAACTCCCAGTCTCCTTGTCAAGGAGGGAGTTCCAGCTCCTCCCCCTTCACTAACACTTGTCAGGTCTTTCCACTTCAGCCACTGGGGGGGCTTCACTGTGGTGGAAGTTTGCATTTCCCTATAATTAATGAGATGGGGCACCTTTTCATATGCCTACTGGCCATCTGGATAGCTTCATTTGCCTATTTTCTATGCGTCAGTCTTTTAAGCTGATCTGCAGGAGCTCTTCCCATATCCTGGGCAAGAGCCCTTCCTGACCGCACAGCTTGCGGGCCCGTCACCCACTCTGTGGTGCTGACTGATGAAGAGAAGCTCTGATTTCCATGCACTTCCTTTCTGGCCAGTGCCTTTCTGTCCTGTTTCAGAAACGCCTGGTAACCTGAAGCATGTAAAGGTGCTCTCCCATATTATCTTGCAGAAGCTTTGTTGTTTTATCTTTCATAGAATAATAATCACTCGTGGCTGGCGTGAGACTCGGCTGACCCGGAACCGTGTATTCACTGAGTTTCACCTCATATACCCAGGCTCTACCCCAGCGCCTGGGCTCAGGCCTCGGCTTCCCCTCGGACTCTTCTCCGCGCCTCCTCCTAGCCCTTCGCTTCTCTCCGCCTCCACCTCCAGGTCCTAACACCTTGCACGCGCCCCGGCTTCAAACCCAGCAACGGCTTCCCGACAGCTACAGAATAAAACCCAACCCTCCAGATGACGCGCACTTTCCACACCTGCCTTCCAGCGCCTCTGGAGCCTCACCTGCAAGCCCTGGCTCACCCCTTACGTTCTAGCAAGACTAAGCTCCTTCAGAGTTCTTTAAGTAACAGTGAATTTTCTCTGCCTGAAACGCACTCTACTCTCTCTGCACCTGCCACCCAAGCCATGGCCACCTGGTGGATCCCGACTCAGCCCTCCACAGGGCAGGGGGTTGGTCTGTCTCGCTCTCTGCTAAAAACACGGTGCCTAGAATAAATGCTTGCTTGGCACAAAACAGGTGCTCAACGAATAACTGCTGAACGAATGAATCTTTTAAAACCTAGCGCACACGAGACCACCTCTGCAGACCTTCCCTGGCACACGTTAGGCGCTGCCGACACGCTCACGCAAGCTGCCCCTCCCTGCTTGACACCCCGCCACCTCCGAACATTCCGCTCTCACTGCCTGGCAGCCCTGGGCTCTGACGGCCTGCTCACCTGCCGGCCCCACGCGCCCCGCTGTGGGTTTCTTGAGGGTGGGTGGGACCCATTTCTTCCACATTTGCGGGCCCTCCCCCCACCACTGTGTTTACCACAGTGTCCAGCAGGTAAGCAACTGTTTCTTGAATGGAACTGGGCAGTTCCTCCTCAAATGCTTTCCCCGTTCCTGCGAACCACTGGCTCTCACCGGTGCTGACACCTTGGGCCGCTACCTCCTCCTGTCGGCTCCCGCTGCTCTCCCGGTTCAGGTTCTCAGGGCTCCAGGTCCCACGAGGACGCCACCTATCCACGTGGGGAGGAGCCCGGCAGAGTGTCTGCTACACAGCAAGTACTCGACGACCCCGAGGCCCACCCCTCAGCTACACCTCTGCTTTTGTCCTCTGCGGGGCCTGAACCTTGGAACAGCAATGCCAGCTGGGCCAGTGGCCTCTCATGCCCGGCACTGGCCTGTGTCTCTAGGTCCTGAAGAGTCCCGATCCCCCTTGGCCTGCCCTGTCTGTGAACATAATGAGAACCTAAGCTCATAAAAAATAAGTCAGTACTGAGGCGAACACATCAAAACAGAAACCCTCTGGGCAGTCATTGTAACAAAAATAAAACGGCCTTCTAGAAAATATCTTCCTTATATTGTTCTCGTTTACCAATCTGGTAAAGATTAAAATATACACACAAATTTCTTTCTTTCTTATCATAGATGCAGGAAAACAGCACTGCTAGTGTGACTAAAAATGGGAAGATCTTTCTGGAAGGCAATTTGGCGATGTACACTAGAAGCGTTAAAGACACATGCATCCTTGAACTGGCCATTCTACTTGTATGAATGCACTGCATAAAGATGCCATACAAGGATACACACTCCTGCAACTGCAGACACTGCTGAAAAATCCAAATGTCCGAAACAGGACCAATTAAATAAACAGCAGCTCTTCTCCAGACAGAAAGGCCACAGACCAAAAAGGGAACCTCTTGCTTTAGAATAAGCAATGACATTTTCTTCTGTATATCTGTCTGTATTTTCCAAATTTACACAGAGAATATACTCAACTTTTGGTAAAGCGGGGGGAAATCTTTTAAATGTTGCAGACAAAAGAAATACTCTGTAATGGAGTCACTGAAGCTCACACAGAACTGACATAACTTTCCAGGTGTTACTCCTTGACCCCAGCAGCTGTACGGGGTAGGTACAATTTCCATGTTCACATATTTGCAATCGGGGAGCTGGTCCCAGGCCTTAGGTGGCACCCCTGGGGTGTGACTCCCAGGCCCCACCCCAGAGCTGGCATCTGGCCACCACAGTGCCTCCTACTCAGAGAAGATACTTTAAGTCAACCGATCAGCCAACCAGGAAGCTACCAGGGCACGCTTTACAAGCCGCAAGAGCAAACACACACAGCATTTTCTGCAGAAGAAATGTTACAATGAGAAACACACAAGACGGCTGCAATACTTAGGCTTTTGGCTTTAAAAGGATGAACAACCGTAGCCTAACCCTACAAGAACCATGTACCGGCTCAGCCTGTGCGTTGCCTGACGCCCTGGCCTATGTGCCGCGCGGCTCTGCCCGGCCCTGTGCAGCAGAACCCAAGGCTCCATGCCGGCCTCTGGCCGTGGACGTGACCGTGAACAATAATCACCAGAAAGCTAGCCAGACATAGGAAACGAGTCTAGTTTTGAGGGTACAATCAAATGTACAGAAAAAGTAAACAATTCTGAGTCTTGAATTTTCATTGTTTCCGTAAAAATTTGAAGAAACTCTAAGAATAAACTTTTCGGGTTAACTGCCAACTGCAAAGCTTAAGATGTAGCAACCCCCCGCCCCCACACTACCTAGACAAAGAATCTCAGCTGAGAAAGTTGAGAGAAGAATTCTGTGTGTGAAGCTCTGCGTGCCCTCTGCAGTGTCATCTTTTGAAAGAAAGAGCCAAGAAGACGCCAGTAAGGAGTGTCCTCACTTGCCTGAAGGATGACAACAGGCTGACCGCCCTGAACTCGCGTCACCTCGTGGGTCCCTGACCCACAGGCAGCCACTGCTGGGCGCCCATCCGCAGGGCCGAGTGGGAAGGCGGGGGGCATCCCGTGCAAGCGGGCTGCTTGGGGCCCACGCTGCTGGCCTCCGAGATGCACTGTCGCCCTGCAGCTTGCCCCTCACAAAGGGTGCCTGACTCGGGACGGGAGCCAAGCTTGGGGCGAGAGCGGAAGGCACCTCTGAAGCACAGCAGACAGGACAGGCGGCCCCACAGGAGCGCCATGCCCGGGGCATGCCAGGCGCCCACCGGGACCAGCGACGGTGGCTGAGGAGGTACCTCAACGGGCCCGGCTGCCCCATCTGCTGCCCTGACACCAGGGGACACCAAGCGGGGCACGGTCACACAGCACAAGGGGGACAGGGAATGGGAAGTCGTGTCCTCGGGGACCACAGTGTGGCTCCCTCCCCAACTTCAGCACCCTGCTCGCCCTGCAGCAGAAGCAGACAAGCACCAAGAGAGGGGAAGAGCCTTCACGCAGGGAGCGAGGAAAGGGAAGAGCGCCAGCCGGGACAGGATCTGCAGGGAGCACCCGGGACGGCAGCAGCCGCCCTGGACGACAGGCGTCCCGGCCGCTGCCCCCGCCGCGCTCACGCCGCCCGCCACCACTCACTCGGTTCTCTTTTCAGCCAAGAGGGTGAAAACTGACCCATTCCAGCGACTTCTACAGAACTCGGGACACAGGCCAAGCCAGGGGACCCATTGCACGGCAAGTGAGTAGGACACTGTCCCCACACGCGGCAGGCAAAGATGCTAGTAGCATCCGCTCCACACTGGCTGTCTCGGCCGCCTGCCTGGGAACTGAGTGTACCCCAGCCCCGGGCGCCCTGCCTTCCAGCTTCCTTAAGGCCTGGAGGGGAGGAGAAAGAAGTGTGGGCGGCACCCTGCTCCTTGCTGCAGAGCCAGAGGCCCCCCGGTGCTCCCTCGTCTCTCTGCAGCCTGGCAGTTGACTGACTAGTCAACCGCCTAAGGCAAGAAAAAGAATTTGAAAAAGAGAGTTTGTGACCGGCTGGGCCCAGCACTGAAGAGGCTGGCTCCGACCACTGTCTGTGGTTTCCCACACCTGCCCCCCATCTGTGCACGTCCTAAAAGTCCCTCCTGGGGTGACCCCAATTTGAAAGCGCCACGGCTGAACTGCTTGGACTCTAATACACATCCCATGTTTTTCCCCAATCCAGTAACAAGACAAAATCTCTAAGTCAGTAAACTCTCTAGGCAGCCATGAACACAGGCGGCCCTGCCCCACTGATGAAGCAAAGCCCCTGCCCACCCCAGTCTGTACAGCTACACAGGAGTAGCCAAAGCAGATTACCGAAATCTACTCAGTGACAGGCAGCCACAAGAATATCATCTCAAGGTTGAAAATGTTATTTTTCCTCATACACTTGATTAGCTGTCCAAGGAAAAAAAATAATGCGATAAAAAGTCTTAAATTCTCAAGTTTGTGACTCAGCTAGGCTAGGCATCTCTTCTTTAGAAATTAACTAAAACAGTTTCTCTTCATTTGGGTTTTAAAAAAAAATGTGTAGATCTGTTAAGGCCATTTCACACTAAGTGTTGAGCCTGTTATTTAGTTTTCTAGGGAACACAAAACAGAAATTACTATAATATGAAAACCATCCCTAGCGCCGGTTACCCTGGGTCTTCTGTAACTGTGCCCCTGCGAGCCCTGGTGTGGAGCACGACAGAAAGGACAGTAGTCGGGCTTGGAGGATTTGATTCTGTGCCTAGCTATGTTACTTATAAGTCATCTAACCACTTCCAGACCCACTTTCCTCATTTATAAAATGGAATTAGACCATCCACTTAGTTCTTTACCAGGGAATGGGGGTGTCTATGAATCCTGTGAAATTATATGTAACATTTTGTATGTGCATTTTTCCGTGTAAAGAGGTCACTGAAACAAAAAAGGTGAGAACCCTCAGACTGGACAGCCGTTAACGTTCCCTTACCTCACTAAAATGTTTATGATGCTGTGGCAAGGAAAGAGTTCAGTAGCCCTGGGGGATATTAGTCCATAAAGACAATATTTCACTGTAAATAAACAACTTAAAGCGCCGCTGACTGGTCTCTTTCATGCACACACGCACACACGTGTTCATAACGTACCTCCATTAAGCTTCGTGCTACTAATTAACACGGCACAGCTTGCTGTGTGTCACTCACATTGTTATCGGCATGTTCATGTGCAAAATCATTTATCTGAAAAGACAGTTCTGAAATAAAACAAACGTCTACCTAAAAACCTAATTCTGTGTGTCCACCAGGTACATGTATTAATCTTTATCGGTGAAGACCAGCTCCCACAGAATAAGCCAAAGTTACCTTAAAAAGAAAGTGATCTAAGAGGCTCGCTTTGGGCCAACGTGAGTGAGCTCCACCGTGTTGAGAGCAGAAATTACATTTTCGAGCAATTAATTAATCAGTGTAAAGAGTAAGTATGCGAATAATATAGTAAAAATTAAGGACATTCACAAGAAGAAAACTCTTTCCTAAGCACATACAGTTCAATGCCTGGGATGGAAGGTTCCGCGTTTTCTACGCCAACAGTCAGGAAGCGGGTAAATGGGGAAAAGAGACCACTCACTTCCAAGAGCTTCAGCTCCTGCACACAGCTGTGCAGCAGCTCTAGGGCGCGCTGAGCCACCTCCCACGGCCTCTGCAGGAAGAGGAGCAGGGTGCACTGGCGAGAGAACAGGTAACTGCGCAGATCTAACAGGGTGGCTTCTTGCCTCTGTATCAATCCGCGCTTCTCCATATCTATGGGCTTTCGGAGGATCAATCCATTCCAGCTCTTCACCGGCTGGCAGAAAAAAGTCAGCCAGTTGGCACCATCTAAACAAACACACATCGTGAAAGGCGCTGACTGCAGATTCCTCCACCTCACTGCGCGGGACCGTGAGCCCTAGTGGACCGACAGGCGGCTCAGCTACTGGATAGGCCCGAAGCGCCGGCCCACCCCTCTGTCTGCGGGGACCCTGTCTAGGGATGCGGGACAGGGTGGTGACCGCAAGGACACCCACTGGGTACCTGGCACCGAGTGATGGGCACTGGGGGACAGGACGTCGGCCACGGGGCACAAGGCCGTACCAGGCCCAGAAGGTCCTGAGCAGGTCAGGATGCAATCAGAGGCGGCCAGGCTGAGGGTCAGGGACACCTCAGGCTCTGCGGTCAGCCGGCCCCAGGAGGAGGGGCGAGGCCCGGGCGGGAGCATGCTGAATGTGCTGTGCGGCTCATCTTCCTTCATTTCCGCACTTTTCCTGACTTATTTAAGCCTCACGCCTGTCTCAACTCAACCATGTCAATACCTGAGTCATGCTCCTACAGGAAGGGACGGCAGGCACAAGGAAGACGTAGTGGCAGGAAGCAGAGGAGAAAAATTCTTTAACTGTCAAAAATTTCCAATAAGACTCCTCGATTTTAACTTACAGCCCTAAGACTCAAATGTGATCTTAAAATAAATATAAGAATCTACAATAACAAGTCACTCAATCTTCATGAAAATTTTTTTCATCTACCCATCTCCCTCCAAAAGAGAGGTGTCACAGCCACCTAATTCTACGTTCTCTTCAGGAAGTGACTCACACTGGCTCACTTACGTTACCATATGGCTGAAGTGCCAAACACAGCAGAGCATCCTTTACTGATCTGAACTCAGACTCAGCTGATTCAGGGCCCACTAAGCGAGGTGTCCCCTCCCCAGCAGGTCCCTCTGCCGGGGCCCCCATCCCCAGCACTCTCCTGGCTCCCCCCACATTTCAGTCAGGCCTCTCCTCGGAGAGCCTCCCAGGCCATCTGTCTAACACTAAACAGCACCTACCGTCACCCTACCCCTGCACCCGTGTCCTCTTCTGCAGGCCACACTTACTAGTCTCACTACCTGACTTCAAGTCACACTTTTGCTTTTCTGTTTCTGTTTCCCCTTCATGTAAACTCCATAAAAGAAGGCATTTTGTTTTGTTCCCTACTGTATTTAGAACAGGGCCTGGCGCAGAGTGGGCTCTCAGGAAGTATCTGTTGTATGAATGAACAAAAATGAACAATATTATTTAGCTGCTGAAGTTGGTCCAGGCTTACTTTTGGTTTTAAAGTGCCCCAGGTTTATTTTAAAACTGAGAGAACAAAGAAATTGTATAAAACATAATGTAAGAAACATGTGAGCTATCTGAGATATATATGTATAATATGGATATGTAAGATATAAGAAATGGAATTTTACCTCTTCTAAATTTTTAAAACTTAATTGGTGAATACTTTGCTTTGGTTATATGCTTATGTTTGTGTCTCAGCAAAGTAAGGAGATCCAAACCTGAACTGCATAAAAACTGTTTTGGAGTGGGACTCAGTGGGTGACATTTCATCACTCCCAGAACAAGGGCGGTGCCCACAGCCCACGCTGACTGTCCCAGCACCTCACTTCCTACAGGTCTCCTAGCAGACACTACGGTCGCTCCTTGGAATCATGCCTTTCTTCAGACACTGTGACAAGGGTTCTCAAAAGAAGCCCCAACAAAGATGTCTATCACAGCACTGCTTGTGGTAGCAAGAGCGGAAACAACCCAAATGTCCAACACCAGTGGGCTGAATAAAGTCTAACGAATCCACACCATGAAGCACTCTGCAGCTCTTGTCAGAAATAACTTAGAACCTGATCTGTTAGCTTGAAGAGATGCCTGTGATGGACTGTTAGTAAGAACAACAAGCTACAGACAAAGGTCATGATAATATGATGCCATTTCCTTCAAAATAAATATCAAGCAAAGAACAGTGAGCACAATTATAAACTTTTTCTTTGTATATGGGTCACTGTGCTAGTTTTGTATTTTTAGAAGACTTTAAGACATCATTTAAAAGTTTAAAAGAAAGATGAACACCCTTTACAATGGTGTCATGTAGGACTCACTGTAATGAACTCTCACATATTACAAAGACAACCTCTCAACAGAAGAAAAAGATTCCCACGCTTATGCTAGCAAGGAGGCACAGAATCAGAAGCATCACTAGCCAGCTGTAGGTTGTAGAAATGACACTTCATATCTAAAAAACAACTTCTTAGACACTTTCATTCCTCAAGATTCTTCTACAAGTGTAAGTGACTAATTCTTAATTCTCATTTCATTTCCTATAGGAACCATGGGAATATACTGTATACAATGTTTTTTAAAAAACAACAACAAAAGATGATTTAATCATTAGGTAAATAAACAGCAGCTTCCATACTATTCAAAAGTGGGGAAAGCTATGTTGAGAAAAGAATTTGTTTCTAAAACTTCATTACTCACCCCCAGCACCAAAGTTGACAACATACTGAGAAAACAGAGCGTCCAGTTCATCGTACTGCACCAGGGCATCTTCAAACTGCTGTAGCATCTCAAAAACAAAGGCAAGTTCCTCCTATTTACCCAAAAAAAGTTAAAAAACAAAAGCAAAAATATAAATCAGTGTTTTGAAACAAGTAGCTATGAAAGATTACAACAGAGAAAAGCATGCAGCATAATGAATAACGCTTGTGCTATACCAAGAAAAGATCAATTTAATGACCACACATGTCAACATTTATGCACACACAGAGAGAAGACCAGAAAGAAGCAGGGAACGACCAACATGATCCCCGGGGTCTCTGCGTGACCCACCAGCAGACTGGGCCTGACTGGTCAGCCTCTCGTCCTCGGTATTTCCCTTGCCCCCAGACACACACGTTTTCAGTAGAATTCTGCTGTACGGAGGAGCAGAATCTTCCCTCCAATTACCTATTTATTTATATCTATATAGACTCATGGACATGAATTTTACCCCACAGGTTGAAACCCAAGTCTGTTAGTACTTATTCTGCTGCACAAACTGCTCCCACTTTGGCCACTGAGGGGGCTCCTGGAGGTGGTGCATACCTTCTGCTGACAGACCTCCACCTTCCTTGTGCACCTCTTAACTTTCTGGTTCTACACGATACTGTATTTTCCCTACACCAGCCCTGGAATCAACCACTTCCACAGGAGCCCTGGCACCTTTTATTGGAGAATGCAGTTTAGAAACCAAGATCTTGGCACTGAGTGTGTTCAACGCTACTGAGGTGTCATTTTTTTCTAGGCCCCATCAGAGGAGAGAGCAAGGAAATATATGTGTATGTATTAACCCTCACCTACACATACCTCTGTATTTGTGAATCTATCTAGCCAGCAGCCGTCCAACCATGGGTTCACACTGATTCTAAACCAGCACCACTGGGTTCATTTAGACTCCCTCTTTCCTGGTTTGTTACTCTTAAAAAATAAGTTTAATAAGCTTGAAGGGTAAAGAGACAGGGAAATCTGAAAGATCTGTCATTGGTCAATCATACAGGGAATTATGAACACATTCAAATTCGCTTAAGTGACCAAAATCATCCAAATACCACTAAGACAGAAGCATCAGAATAAGAGATAAACTTCAAAATTTCTAATGAGAATTGGTCTTTTATTTATTCAAAATGCATTATTTCTTCAGTGATTAATATACAAGTGATGTTTAAATATGAAAATTACACTTTTTCAGTCAAAACATGGTGAACAAGAACAAGGAACCCAAAGAGCAACATTCTTATCACTCCGCAGTGTTAAGAAGGTCTCCTCCCCCAAACTACTCTATTACACATCACTTTGTTCTCTTAAGACTTTTCTTCTTAAAAGAGAAAGAGTTGAGACTTCCCTGGTGGCACAGTGTTTAAGAATCCACCTGCCAATGCAGGGGACATGGGTTCGATCCCTGGTCTGGGAAGATCCCACATGACGTGGAGCAACTAAGCCTGTGAGCCACAACTACTGAGCCTGTGCTCTAGAGCCCGCGAGCCACAACTACTGAGCCCACGAGCCACAACTACTGAAGCCCGCGCACCTAGGGCCCATGCTCCACAACAAGAGAAGCCACCACAATGAGAAGCCCGTGCACCGCAACTAAGAACAGCCCCTGCTCGACACAACTAGAGAAAGCCCGCACGCAGCAACAAACACCCAACGCAGCCAAAAATAATAATAATAAAAAATAAATAATTTTTTTTAAAAAGAGAGAAAGAGTTGATTACAGACCATACTTTTGTAAACTAGAGTAAAGAAACCAGCTTAAGACAATCTTTTACTGGAACCCAAGGTTATAAAACACAACTACAGAGGAAACGTTCTTGGGAAGTCATAATTTAATCACAGCGCCAGGCACGGAGTGGACGTCTTTATCATCAGGATCATCACGACTGCTGGGACTCCTCTGCCTAAGCCATGTCCACGGGAGACACCCCAGGAGGCCCGAGACGCTAACAAAACCAGAAGGACTCTGGGAACAAGGCCATTTCATAAAAGGCTAGACGCCAAGCTCTGAAGCAGCAGCACAGCTGACAGAATGATTACTCAGCAGACCTCTCTGATCCTCTGCTTAAGAAGCCAAGAGGATGAAGCATCATTTGTTACCTACCGTATTGTCTTTTGGTTTTAAAAACTATGTCAATACGAATTACCAAGAGAGCTGCCTTATTCATAAAGAATGAAAGGGAACGAGAGAAGAAGGAAACAGCCTAGTTCTATATAATCAGCCAAGTACCTGCACCATGAAATAGTCACAGAAGCTCCAGCCTGGCTCAGTCCTCTTCTCCCTCAAGGTTCTCATGTCATCCTCAAACTTGCCTAGGTTTTTGGTAAAAGACATAAGAAGCAATGTCCTGAGTTTGGTCAGGAAAGCATTCCAGGATTCCTGAGTTCGGGAGGAGTCCTTCAAGGGGTCGGAGAGCACGACACACCTGTGGAGAGATGAACAGACTGTGGAGAAACCACCGCAAGCACAGAACCGCTGCCCCCCCGGCTACCACTTTCCTGGGGCGCAGGTTGGCATCCTCCCTCCCCTTCCTTCCTTCCTTCTTTAATGGGTAGAAAACATTAGGCAGGTGGTGAGAAATCAGATCGGGAAAAGGCTTCATCGTGAACTGATCTAATGCCACATGAGCAGTCAATGCTGTTCCCAAGAGTGCTGCTGTAGAATGGACTGGAAAGGGGGAGAGGGATTTACGATGAGTCTTGAGTCTTAGATCCTGCCCCCAGGGCTCTCTGGAAAATAAGCTGATCGTATCTCACTCAGTTCCCAAACCCCATTTGCCCTGCCCCCTCCAAAAACCTTTTGGTTCCTTGCAACTGACAGACTAAAATTTAGATGTTTTCACATGGCACACGAGGCCCATGACAACACGGACCAACCCAGTTGTCCAGCTTTGGTTCCTACTATCTCCAGCTCAAGCCCACTCAGCTTCTCATGCTCTCCCGTCTTTTTACCCAGCACCTTCCCCGCACAGCCTTGCTCAGCTGACACACCCTCACTGAACCTCTCCCCAAGCCTCGCCCCTGCTGCTCTGCGCTTGGACCCACTGCGATTCCACGACCACAGCAGTCAGTGCGCCCTGGAAACGCCTCCTCTCTTTGCTGGTCTGTTTCTCCCACCAGACTGTGAGCGCCTCGAGAGCAGCGTTAATAAATACTTGATAAATAAAGGCTTAGAAAGATATTGCTTAACGTGTAGGTATAATATAATTTCACTACAAAAAGACTTTGTATGCATGGTGCAAAAATATCAAAGGCATAAAATTACAAGTGTTTCCAATGGATTTGGAAAAGGCAGCACATTCATCCGAGAGACTGGAAAAGGTAACTTTCTTTATCCTTGATAACAATAATTCAGAAAGATGAATAAATCTGAACTCAGAAGTAACTTTTAAATATTGATGCTATGAGTTTCAACATTCCTCCTCTGTAAATATTTTACCTGAACTACCAGCAAGTAGCAAAAGGAACAGATTCTAAGTTTCATTTTCTCTGAGCTCCATCATACCTCTTGGAGGGAGGACTAAAGCTATGGATTATAAATCAGTGGACAAAGGGTGAAACAGCCATAGTCTAGGTGGTCCACCAGGTGAGTAATCAGTACCAAGAAGAAAATTTTTAAGTCGGTGGCCGGCTTTAATCCAGTCATTCCATCCCCACTAGATTCTGTTTCTTCCCCTGAAAGATAAAGGGGTCCAGTCAGCTCACTCCTAAGCCCCCTCCCTCAAAGGACTCACATGTATTTATTCACTATATGAGCTGCGAGGGTCTATCAGCTCAGTAGTTTCTCCTTAAGGTGTTCTCAAGGATTATAATCCCTGTTTATTCCTGACCACAGAGTCCTCTATACCTACAAGGGGTAGATGAAAAAGGAAACTGACACAAACGCCAATCACCAAAACGATGTTTTCCTTCAGTGACCTGGTGCTTACCAATCAGACAACATATTCATTACACTCTCTATCCCTTATTATGCCCTTCAACATTTACTGCTTCTACTACATCTTCTTCTTCTCTTATTAATTAATACAACAAACTATGCTTCAGAAATTCACATCGAGCGTAGTTAACTGGGAAAGGGAGAACCCAGAACAGCTCCTCCAGTCGGGCATGGTGGAGTCTGAGCTGGAGTGGAGCAGCGTCCACATGGCACGCGGCTGCACGGCACGGAGCTCCAGGCCGGGGTCTCCACCAGTCACGGGGACGCTGCTGGTACAGACGGTTAGCACACGACCCTCTGCTTCAGCAGCACTTAGCAAAAGCCCGAAAAGGCACAAAAACCTTCACCAAGCAATTTTCCTTTTAGAGAGTTATCCTAAGGAAATAATTAAGGATGTAGATAACATCTGAGCTAGAATGATGTTTATAATTTTATAATAATAAGTAAGCAATAACTTGTAAGTCCGGCAGAGGACTGTATAAATAACTTATAGTGCATTAATACTATGGACTACTATATACTAACTAACAATAATAGTGTAGAAATACATTTACTGTTCAAAGAAAACATTCTGTATTAAGTGAAATCTATACTTTTAAGTACAGACTTGTCAAAGGTGGCTTTGCAAATTCATGAAAATCAAAATGTTAGAAGGCATCTCTAAATATTGAAGATGAAATGCTAAAAATTTTAGTAAGTTAAATTTTTTGTATAAAGAATAATCATTAAAAGCAAGTTAGTTTTAAATGGGCCTAGCAGAAACATACTTTTGGAAATTAGATAAAATTATAACGTAGACAAAAACAATCAATAAGCACTTCAAAAAAATTATTACACAATTTGAACTTTTCGTAAGCTTAGACTAACACACCCCATTAGTACCAATTTATTTACTTAACAAAATCCCAAACAAATATGATTTCTTTTGTTATATTAAAAACCACTCAAGGACTTCCCTGGTGGTGCAGTGGTTAAGAATCTTCCTGCCAATGCGGGGGACACGGGTTCGAGCCATGGTCTGGGAAGATCCCACATGCTGCGGAGCAACTAAGCCCCTGAGCCACAACTACTGAGCCCACACACCTAGAAGCCCGTGCTCCGCAACAAGAGAAGCCACCGCAATGAGAAGCCCGCACACCGCAACAAAGCGTAGCCCCTGCTCGCCACAACTAGAGAAAGCCCGTGTGCAGCTACAAAGACCCAATGCAGCCAAAAAATAAATAAGTTAATTAATTAAAAAACAAAACAAAACAAAACAAAAAAAACACCACTCAGAGGCCATTCGGGTTTGACTTTGGGCTCCCCCCGTCTCAGCATTCCCTGCGGCCCACTTCCCCTCAGATGGTAAAGCTGCTCTCTTCCCTACAGGCCTTACGGCCATCCACTCTTCCTTCAGAACAAAAATGTTAGTACACCTAACCACAGAGAGGAAAAGGACACTCAGTAATGGAGCACCTAGCAGAATGTTAAACTGATTCCTTCGAGATAACTAATGTATGAATAACAGACCACAGAAAAAAATCCCCGGAAGTCCAGATTGAGTGAGATTTCCCTAAGATAAAGTGTAAGCTCAACCATCGAACTCAAACTTTAAATACAGCAAGTCTGAACATTACTGTGCACCCAGCATTGTGTGAAACACAGAAAGGAAGCCCACACGTGGCTCCCTTCCCGGAGAACTGTCAGCTCATCAGGTGGACCTGACACAGGATGTGGTCAAGTGGCAGCCACGTGGCAGGGTCCGGTTGGGACTCCTGGCTGCACACACCCAGGATCTCTTCCCTTAACTCCTCGCACGTCCTTCATTTCTTAGCCCCCAGAGCAGGCCAGCTCCCCTACTCCCAGCTCTTGCCGCACTCTGGAACCTTCTGTCTGAGCATTTGCCACTGCGGTGACCACAAGTGTGATGACTTGGGTGTGAAGTAATGCCCGCCTCTGCCGCTAGACCACGCAGTATCAGAGCAGGGACGAGGCTCACCACTGCATCCCCAGCACCTCAAGTGCTAAACTGCCAGATACAGACTAAAACTGGCCAGGTGCTGAGATGCACTGGCCGGCACAGCTAGGCATGGACTCTTCACTTCCTGAAGAGACAGGAAGTGAGCTACCAGCAGGAGAGAACAGGGCGCAGACACGGCTGAGCAAGAGGGGAAAGTAAGTCCAGGTGCTGAAGTAGCCACCAAAGTCTCAGGTTCCCTTTTAGAGTTTCTGAAGAAGACTAAACCAGCATTTTATAACTTCTGTCTTAAGGAACTCTTACTAGGTGTTAAGGTAAACAAAACACAGGGTCCCAGCACCAAGAAACGCCCAAGGAGCCCTGCTGTACACAGGCTGCAGACTTCTCAGAGCCCTTCCTGTGCTAACACCCATCACCGGCCTTCCAAGGGGACCCACCGTGGTCTCTCCCACGGTCACCAGGCCTCAGGGCCTCCCGGCCAGGTAACCCGTTGCAGATGACTGTTCAGAGCTTCTCGCCAGCCGGCCAGGAACTCCACGAGGAGAGGGACCTAGTCTTCTCCTCAGCACCCATCACATGCTCAAGTGTCAGGCATCGGACAGGTGCTCACACAGCAAATATTTACTACCACCCGGAAGCCAGTAAACTGTATCATCCAGACATCAGCCCAAAGAGGTAAAATGAAGCATACACTTACCTGTCACTCTGTTTATTACAGAAATCGTTTCTTATTTTGTCCACAATAGAGGTCCGGGGCAGGATGTTGGTTTTGTTTCTTTTCTTGGCGTCGTTTTCAACTACCACTATTAACCAGTCCACAGAGCTATGAGCTTTGAGAACATTCTGCCACTTGGTGAGGTCGTCTTTTACTGTAGCTTTATACACTTCAGTATCCTGAACATAAAGAATTCACTGTGAAAGCAGGTTAATTAATACCCTTTAGAGTATATGGCGAATGTGCCCAGTAACAGAAGGCAGCGCGCTTTCCTGCTCCGGGATGGGGACGCTGCGCGGGAAGCCCGGCGCTGGTCCCGGCTGCTGGCACTCTGGGCAGGCTCACACCACACCCCAGGTGTGCGCTGTCCCCAAGACCAGGGGCGCCGGGGGAGGCCTTCCAGCGTTACAGAGGAAGAGGTGGAGAGGCAAGGGCCGAGCAAGCTGCCCACAGCAACACAGTCTGCTAACTAAGTTGGGACTTTAAAACCCAGCTCTGCAGGGCCAGAGGCCATGGGCCCAAGCACAACAGGGTCCCAACACGGTCACAGCCCCGCCTTGATGGGAGAGGCGAGTGGCTGTGGAGCCCTCAGAACCACTCTAACCTCAGTACCACGTGCAGGCCACGTCAGGGGCAAGGCACCTTCAGAGGCGAACCCGAGTAAAGAGGACACTCTAGGGCTTTTGAAAGTTGTTCTCATTCACATGGAGCGATAGGGGAGTCGGCCTGGGCCTAACACTCAAAGCTGCTCCTGACTCAGAGCACCACACACCAGCCTGCTAAAGAGCGCACCCCGCCTGCGCGAACGCCAACGAGGCGAGCCTCGGTTCTCTCCCAGGGAGAAGCAGGGAAACAGAAGTGCTCCTTGCTTTGTAACTCTATTTACAACTGACGTTACGCTCCATAAATCCACTAAGCAGATTCGGAGTGAAAAAACCAAGATGCTTAACTCATTTCAATATCAGGCACTTAAAAACTTCTGGAAACTATACTTCGCAGCTACTGTCTAAATACATGCTTTCCCCTCTTTTAACAGAAAGATTCCTTACTATCCTGCTTATATTTTCTCTGGATTTTTTAGTCTCTCTCGAGTAACACTCGTGATTGATCCATGAATGAGTTAAATCTCAAATTCTGTATCAAGTCCCTCCTTTCGTTTAATTAATAAGTGAAAAGTTCCAAAAGGCAGTACTTAAAAATTTTTTAAACTGCTATGTCCTCAGTTTAAATTTGAAATAAGTACAATCTGAAAAAGATCTCTGGGTTAAAAATTAAAAGGAAAACCATCCTGCAAAAATCTCATTTCTGTGAATTAATATCCAACAATAACATACACATTTACTGCGTATTTTCCATGCAATGGCAGTGCTTAGGACTGGAAGCTTAGATTTTACAATGCTGGTGTCTGTCGAAACCCAGGTGCATGACGCCCGGAAAGTGAAACCAAAAGGCCAGGGGGCTGCAGCCACAGAGGCCGGCAGCTTTAAAATCAAGGCGCAGACACAAATCGCAGGGCGGACAAGGGGCAGTGAGGAGCCCTGACAAGCTCCAAGGCCGTCCCGGGGCCAGTTCAGGGCACCTTCACCAGAATCCACACTGAGGAGAGGTGGCCGCACCCCAAGGGGACACCAGCCCCTCTCCTGGGGACATTCTGGGGCAGCTTGCGGGGACTCTCGGGAAGAGGCCTCGCTGAGCGGCCGGCTGGACAGAGTCCCCCAAAGTTCCGGCGGAATCGGGAGGACAGAACCCAGTCCATCACTCACGACGGTGAGCAAACAGCAAACATTCCTAAAAAGACTCACTGACTTTGCAGAAGAGGAACCCAAGCTGAGCCACTGAGGTTAAGGGTCTCTCAGGAAACCACAGCCAAGAGAGGAAGACGCCATCACAGGGAAGGAAGGGGGACGAGGGGGTCCTAGTGGGGAGCAGCCGCCTCGGCACCAGAGTCAAGCCAGGTGAGGAGGGCATCACAGCGCAGATGACGAAGGACTGGGGGCTGGCTTGGGGTGTCCCAGGACAAGCAGGGCAAGCAGGGCCCCCGAGGCGGGTCATGGGTCACATGAGGTGGGCAGGGGGTGATCCAGCAGAGCATCAGCCCCAGAGCGGGGGGCACCCACGCCACAGGGCAGCAGGACAGCAGTGACAGGAGAAGGTTCACAGGCAGCGATGATTCCAATAAGCAAACATATGGAGGATAATGAGTGCCTGGCTTCTCCAAGCCGGAGAAGGGAGTTACAAGTATGGAAAGGGAAGGAACTATGTCTCAAGTAGTATAATATGACTTGAAGGAAAGAGGTGTGACTTACAGTGTATACTATAAACCAGAGATGCCCAACCCCCCGGGCCAAGGACTGGTACCGGTCCGCGCCTATTAAGAACCGGGCCACACAGCAGGAGGTGAGTGACGGGTGAGCGAGCGAAGTTTTGTCTGCCGCTCCCCATCACTCGCATCACCACCTGAACTATCCCCCCACCCCACCCCCGGTCCTTGGAAAAACTGTCTTCAACAAAACCGGTCCCTGGTGCCAAAAAGGTTGGGGACCGCTGCTATAAACCATAAAGCAACTAGTGGAATAACATAACAAAGAGTTTTGCTTTTAAATCTAAACTCCTAAACATTGTCAACTTGCTCCAAAAAATTTTCTTAACAGATGGTAATCAAAACTATCAATAGGAACTTCCCAGGTGGCGCAGTGGTTAAGAATCTGCCTGCCAATGCACGGGACACAGGTTTGAGCCCTGGTCCGGGAAGATCCCACATGCCACGGAGCAACTAAGCCCATGTGCCACAACTACTGAGCCTGTGTGCCACAACTACTGAAGCCCACGCACCGCAACGAAGAGTAGCCCCTGCTCCCGCAACTAGAGAAAGTTTGCGCACAGAAACAAATACCCAACCCGGCCAAAAATATTAATTAATTAAGTAATTAAAATTAAAATTTTAAAAAACTATCAATAAAACAAAACAAAAGGGCTTACCTGGTGGCGCAGTGGTTGAGAGTCCGCCTGCCGATGCAGGGGACACAGGTTCGTGCCCCGGTCCGGGAGGATCCCACATGCCGCAGAGCGGCTGGGCCTGTGAGCCATGGCCACTGAGCCTGTGCGTCCGGAGCCTGTGCTCCACAACGGGAGAGGCCACAGCAGTGAGAGGCCCGCGTACCACAAAAAACCAAAACCAAAACCAAAACCAAAACAACAAACAAACAAAAAACAAAACAAAAAAACTAAAACAAAACAAAAAAACCCCACAGGCTCCCTATTAGAAAACAAGTTTAAGGAAAACAAAACACCATCATCCATAATGCCCACAAAAACTACACCTAGCAAAAAAATGCAAGACTTTTATGAAAAACATTATGACACGTTACGAAAACATAAAAAAGCCATAAAGAATGGAGAAACAAACCAGGTTCCCGGAGGAGAAGATTCATGATCATTAAAATTCTTCTCAGATGAACGTGTAACTTTTCCAAGACAATCCCAATCAAAATACCTCAGTCTTTTGTGTTTTTCTTTTCAGTCACTGTTCCAGTTACCTATGGCTTTGTAACGAACCACTACAATACGCAGTGGTCCAGAAGATTTGCTCACAGACCTGCACCCTGGAGATTTGGTGGACAGCTCGTCTGCCCCACATGGTGTCAGCTGTGGCACTGGAAGGCTAGGAGAGAGAAGGCAATGACATGTCTGCTGATGGACACTAGCTTGTTGACAGCATCTGCTGGGGCTGGGAGTGCACACCTCCAAATGGTCTTCCCACAGGGGCACTGACTTCCTCTGAGAATGGTGGCTGGGATCTGACAGCAAGCATCCCAAGAGGACGCAGCAAAAGATATATTCCCTTTTAGGACAGTCTCAAGAGTCATAGCTTCCCTTCTGCCAGTCAGACCCACCCAGATTCAATTGGAGGAAACACAGACCCAGGCTCTCACGGCAGGAGTGTCACTGCCATGCAGAGAAGAACACGTGGGATGGGAGATACTGGTACAGACATTTTTGGAAAATAAAATCTGTACACCTAACCATCGGATTCTAAAATTCATATGAAAGAGAAAATGCATGCTAGCCAAGAGATTTATTTTAAAAGGACAGATATCAATACATATTATAAAAATGTAATTAAATGTAATTAAAAGTCTGGTCCAGGCATAAAACAGACAATGATCAATAGAACTGATGTGTCCAGAATATTGTGCATAAAGGATACTGCTTTAAAATAAAGGTGATGGGGCTTCCCTGGTGGCGCAGTGGTTGAGAGTCCACCTGCCGATGCAGGGGACACGGGTTCGTGCCCCGGTCCGGGAAGATCCCACATGCCGCGGAGCGGCTGGGCCCGTGAGCCATGGCCGCTGAGCCTGAGAGTCTGGAGTCTGTGCTCCGCAACGGGGGAGGCCGCGGCAGTGAGAGTCCCGCGTACCGCAAAAAAAAAAAAAAAAAAGAATCTGCCTGCCAATGCAGGGGACATGGGTTTGATCCCTGGTCTGGGAAGATCTCACATCAGCGGAGCAATTAAGCCCGTGTGCCACAACTACTGAGCCAGCGTGCCTAGAGCCCGTGCTCCACGCAAGAGAAGCCACCACAATGAGAAGCCAGTGCAACCCAATGAAGAGCAGCCCCTGCTCACCACAAGTAGAGAAAGCCTGCGTGCAGCAACGAAGACCCAATGCAGCCAGAAAATATAAATAAATAAATAAAATTTAATTAATTAAAGTTGACATTTTCAGTAAGTGGGGAAAAGGCAGACTATTATGAAATGATATTAGGTCAAGTTGCTCCCCATTTAGACAACAAATTAGACACTGAACCCACATTGCTCCTATCATATACAAAAATAACTTGAAGCTATACAGATCCAAATATAAAACACAATTATAAAAATATTAAAAGAAAACATAGGAGAAAATCAGTTACTATCTTCAGATAGACAAGGCCTTCCTAAACATGAAACACTACTCAGAAACCATGTTTTTGATGACATATTTCACTCCATAAAGATTATAATAGTTATTAATATTCATGCACTAAATAATACATCAACTACCTATATAAAACAGAACTACAGAAGATGCAGGAGAAATAGAAACATTCTAATAATAGAAGACTTTAACATACCACTGTCAGTTAAAGATAGATCAAGTGGACAAAACAAAATATAAATGACCTCAACAACATAATCAGTACAAGCTCTTATGGGTACATATTTAATATTACAATCTAAAAACAAAGAAAATACATTCTCAAGCACACATGGAACATCCACAAAGACTTTATTAGGTCACAAAGGAAAAAAATTTTCCTAATAGCAGAAAATATTAAAAACACCACTCTAATCACAATACAATAAAATTAGAAATGTTAACGTGAAAAAATTCTTAAACTTCCTTCTGGAGATTAAAAAACTTTCTGTTAAACTATTGAGCGTAAGGGGCGATACAAACAGAAAATAGAGAATTTCTGAAAAATAGTAACAGAACACGGGAATATATTTAAATTTACAACTTTAAAGACCTATATCACTAAAAAAGTTTAGAATGAAAATAAATGCATTCCCAACTTAAAAAAACTAGGAAAAGAACAAAGTAAGCTATAAGAAAACAAAAGGAAGGAAATAATAAAAATGGAAGCAGAAATTAATGAGATAGAAAACATGCTAATAGTATATCAGATTAATAAATAAAACTCCTGTTTCTCTGGGGGGGGAAGAAACAACTAATTTAATCAAGGAAGAAAGGAAGAAAACACAAATATACAAAATAAGAAATAACGATGGGGAAATAACTATTGGCACAAAGCATTTTTTTTTTTTTTTTTTTTTGCAGTACGCAGGCCTCTCACTGTTGTGGCCTCTCCCGTTGCGGAGCACAGGCTCTGGACGCGCAGGCTCAGCGGCCATGGCTCACGGGCCCAGCCGCTCCGCGGCATGTAGGATCCTCCCGGACCGGGGCACGAACCCGTGTGCCCTGCATCGGCAGGCGGACTCCCAACCACTGTGCCACCAGGGAAGCCCCAGAGCATATTTTAAAAGTTGAAAAAAGACCACTTCATACACCTCAATGAAAAAAAATTTTTTAACTGAAATGTATAATTTCTAAGAAAAATATAGTTTATCAAAATTGACAAATAGCTGAAACAGATCAATTTCCATGGAAGGGACACAGAAAGTGATCAAGGAACTATTCCACAAGAAAGTACCAGGTCCAGATGGTTTCTCAGGAGAACTCTAGCAAACCCTAGAGACCAGATAGTACTAGCGCTACGTAAATTGTTTCAGATAGAGAAATCAAACAAAAACTTCCAAGTTATTTTTATGAATCAAGTATAACATTGATACCTAACCTGATAAACACAGCAGAAAAAAAAGTTATAGACCAATCACTTGTGAATATATTGATACATGCAAAAAATCCTAAATAATGTGAACAGACGCCAATACCACATTAAGAAAATAATACTCTGACCAAGTGGAATATACCAGGAATGCAAGTATGGTTCAATAATTAGAAACCCATTAATGTAATTCAACAAATTAGTAGATATAAGTGGGAAAAATCATGATTATCTCCACCAGGTATGAGAAAGGCTTTAACAGGATTCAACAGTGTATTCCTAATAAAAACCCTCGAGAAAATAGGAACGGATGGAAGTTCCTTCACACACTCACTCAAATTTACCTTATTCCCATAGCCAGCGCCCTACTGTGGGGAGACACCACAGGCATTCCCACTGAAGTCAGGAACAAGGAAAAGATACCAACTGTCTCCACTGCTACTAGACAATGTCTTACAACAGGAAAAGCAATTTGAGGCATAAGAATTGAAAAGGAAGAAACAAGACTCTGCAGGTGACAGGATAGGATATCTGGAAAACCCTAGACTTTGGGGCCTAGAGAACCAATGATAAAACTAACTCAAACAATAAAAGAATTCAGCAAGGTTAACATGAAAAAAATCAATGTCTTCATATACAAAAAAAATAACCAACTAGAAGATATAATGGGAGAGAAAACCCCGTTGACAATAGCAACTAAAAAGTAAAATACTTAGAAAAGTAATTTGATACTAAAATCCATGTGGAAAAATAAACATGCCAGAGCAACTAGGCAAACACTGAAGAGAATGACCCCTGGGAGAGGACCAGCCCGACCAGGTACGAATGCGGACTGTCAGTCTAGGGAAAGCACGAACTGCAAACAAAGTCTGCACTCTTCATAGCAGGTTTGTTTCTGGCTGTAGCACAGGTGTAGCAATTCTGAAACTATGCTATGCATATTGCAGGACTGAGCAGGTGAGGGAATGTGTTGATGCGTCAGAGCCAGGGTAGACATAAACACGGAACAGGGTAAGGCAAGAAAGAGCCCTGTGGGGTTAGAGGCTAAAATCAGAGGCATCAGTATCAACTCATGATTTCTAAGACACATGCTTCCCTAGCCCTGTGTAGTCAAAAGGCATAGACGCGGGGACCCTCCCACAGTGCCAGGGGAACCAGGGCTCTGTGAAAAAATGGCTGATTCCAGCACAAGGGTAGCAAAGAGACAAGAACCCAGAACACCTTGCTGTACCAGAAAGCTAGGAAGTGCTCAAAAGGCGTAGGAGCCAGCTTGAAGTGACTCTCGCTGGCCAAATCTGGGACAACTTGAACACCAAAATAATAAGGATAATTGACTATAAAGCACTAAATAAAACAGAAGCCCACACAGGCTCTTCCCTAGAGTAGAGCGCTGACTGATAAATTGGGGGGAAGTGGTATGTGCAAGCCTTGGTAATGACTGGTGCAGGAAGAATCATCACTGGGGGCTAAATCTGGTCTGGAGTTTGGAGGGGTTCCCGAGGCTGTGTGATAGGGGTGCCGCCCTGGGCATAAACTGTGCAAACAACATGGCTTATGCTGAACATCTGCATTCCCCCAGGAGTCTAGCCACCCCTGGAGTTTTGCTGTGTGTCAGGGCGGAGGCTGCCTATGTGCCTGGTCCAATAAAAACCCTGGGCGCCAAGTCTCCAACGAGCTCCCCTGGTGGACAGCATCTCACATGTGCTATCACACTTGTTCTCGGGAGGAAGCACATCCCACGTGACTCCACTGGGAAAGGCTACAAAGCAAAGTCAGCAAAGGCAAAAGGTGCACGGGATGAAGGGGAGAACAGGCGTGAGCTTTGAGTCCTTTCTCATTAAAACTAGAAAAACTACTTCTGCATCCTCAGTTTCAAGTTAAAATGTCACAGTATGTAACGATTTACATATTTTGTATACTGCTAAATGCTTGTTTTATTAGAGTCAAACAGACAGGAAGAAATGACCCACAGAATTTTCTATTCGTTCATGAAACAATAATTCCATCAAGAATGGGTTCACAAACACAGAACTGCCAAGTACGAGTGAAGGCCACAGTGCCCGCAGCTGCAGCGTCCCCTCACTCGATGGGCGTCCCAGAGCGCCTCCTGCACCAGACACGGATCGTGAGTTAGGAGACACAGTCCCCTGCCCCCAGAGAGCCCGCAAACCAGAACCAGAGACAAACAAGGATTTGTAAGTACAGTAACTGTCATGATGGTGAGTACAGGGTGTTATGAAAACAAAGCTGAGTACAGGGTGTTATGAAAACAAAGCTGAAAGTAAATATTAAAAAGACCTAGTGCCCACTAGGCTACAGTGAGATGGCTCACAAGAACTGGAAACGCAAGTAAGACTATATTTGGTGATCACCACGAGTGCCCCGCGCTGGGCCAGAGCAGAAAACAGGCCACGGCAAAGCCACATGCTTGGCTGAAGGATGGAGAAAAGAGAAAACTACCAAAAAATTAAAATTAAAAAGTAAATTTCAAAAAGTATAGCTGTCTTAGCAAAACCCAGACCTCTGAATCTTAACCCCATTCCAAGACACGTTCTTGTAACTCTTCCCTTTAAATGAATACTTACACAGCATTCCGTCCAGTAAATATGAAGAAAGGGGAATGTGAGCAGAGCCTTGTTTCCTTCTTTGGGCAGCAGCTCCTCTTTGAATTGAACAAAGTTAGATTCCAGGTGAATCATCTTTGGAGCTCGGCCATAGGACCTATAAACGATTTTTAACAAGTCACTGAGAAAAATGAGAATGTTTAGCAGAAAGAAAAGGAGAAAACGACAACAACAATTTAATCACATCTATGAGTTCAGAAGTACAGATAGGGCACTAAGCCTGAACTGTAGCGATTACATATGCTATCCAAAAAGACGCTGTAACTTAGTTTAAACACAGCCCACATGGACATGTCAAGGCTCCCCATAAATCTGTCGGCTTTACTTTGCTTGCAACACCGACTTCTGGGAAAAATGGATGTTAACCTACAGTCACTATAAAAGAAGAAAAGAGTCTCCCAATTGTCAAAAGTGCTGTGTGAAGCTATCAAAGCTTTAAACTGCTCTAATACTTTTGTGACAACCCGTATTATCCAAAAAAGAGAACTGTCTGGTGAAAAAGAACAGGTTTCGTTCACATAGCATAAATAAAATAGTGGTAACCACCCTCCTCCATGTTTTCTCAACCCAAGAACAAAGGACACACAGAGCAATCCCACAAGCTGCACTCATCTAATCTACGGCTATCAGAGGGCATGGGTGCTGTTTTTATTGTACTTGTAGAAATAAATTATGCTACATACATCTTTTTTCCATACCTCTATTCTTCACCTCTAGTAGTTGTATCTCTTTTAAATATCTATAGCTGGATTTTGTACTTTTTATCCAATCTAAGGAGTGTCGGTGATTAATAAGCTGAAACCAACCAAATTTAATGTGATTATGCTTGAACTTGTGGATTTTCTATTTCAGGCTATTTTTTTCTATCCTTTGAGATATTAATCAAGTTTTCTTTTTCCATCCTTTTTCTCTGTTAGTTTGAAAGCTTAACCATCTATTTCTTTTCTGCTGTTGGTTACATTTTAATTTTTAACATGCATAAACTTACATTTCCCTCTCAAAGACTGCAGTAAACGTCTGCCTCTCCTTGAACAAGACAAAGCTAGTGCACTGTCTGCTCTCTGCTTCCCTCCACAATCTGACATGTTAGATCGTTTGATTCGTAGAAGCACTTACACCACAATGTAGCACAGCACTTATGACTTGCTTGCTGGCCGCTGCTTCCTTTATCCTGTGAATTCATGGTTCATTTTCCTTTTTCTTGAGATACATTCCTTAATTATTTCACAGAGAGTAGCACAGTTTCTGATCATACATGTCTGAAAAAGTTTCCCAACGATCTCCATCCGGTGGCAAGCAGCAAATATACGACGTGAACAGCACCCTGGAGAGAACACGTGTGGCGCCACGCGGCCAGAGTGGCAGATCAGGGCCCCCGGCCATCCTGGGCCCAGCTGGCATCCTGTCTCTCCCAAGGCCCGGGAGAGGCTGAGGCAGTCTTCCCGCTTGTATGAGTATGAGCAATACAGAACTCTAGATTCAGAGGCACTTGCCCTCAAGGCCCTGCTCAAACGCTGTATTTTATGCTACACTTTAAATGCTGTTAGAGACTGCAAATGAGGTTTTGCTTTTCTCCCCGTTGCTTGGCGTGGCTTTTTGTTTGCTTTGTTTTGTTTTCATTCTGCTTGACATTCAGCGGCCCCTGCAATCTCCGAACTCACTGCTGGGAGAATTTTGACGCCAGTTCTCCAAGTATCGCCCGTCCTCCACCCTCTCTATACTCTCCTTCTGAAACATCTTCTACAGGGACATTGAAACTTCTGGACTTGGCCTTCACGGCTCAGCTTTCCTTTCACGCCTCCAACTCCAGCTCTCAGCATTCAACTCGAGTTTCCAAGCGCAATCTCCCAACTCACTACTTTGCTTTTCAGCTACACAGCAGTTCACTGCATCAAGTAAAGTTTCTGCTTCAATCTTTTCCCCCCAAGATCTAATCAATTAATTTAAAATTTTATCAAAGTAAATATATATACACTTTAACATGTCAAGTAGTACTAAAGAGCTTTACACACACACACACACGCACACACACCCCACGGCAGAGGGAACCCTGCCCAGGCCTTCTGTCACCCTTTCTACCCCTCGCCTACCAAGGTCCTGGGCCCCGGGGCCCTATCACCTGTCAGGGACTCGCCTGCTTCTCAGGGAGCCACCTCTGCAGACACAGGGGCTCAGCTTTCCCTCCTATTCCTCTGTCCATCCTCCTTCTCCCAGAGAGGCGTCCACATCTCTGCTGCTGCCACTTCTGCCCTCCTCTGTCCTTGAACATTTCTCATTCTCTTTTCTCATTTAGTTTTCAAGAAGGTGAAGAGATGAAAATACGTGTTAAATCTATGCAGTGTCTCTATTTCATTTTTTCCCTCATAACCCCCTTTCCTGTTTCTTCTATCTTTCTGAATGTTTAAATAACGTATACTATTGGAAACCCTTTACAGATTACTCCATTTCTTCAGGTATTAAACTCTTCCGTTTGCTGGACTATTTTCTCTCATTCACAGCACTGGGCCTCTTGAGACGTTCAATAATTTTTCCGTAAGAGAATTCTCCCACATTCTGTACACTCTTCATATTACATGTAGGTAATTAAATACATTCCTTGTAACACTATAATCGGGCACAAAAATTAGACTAGATTCAATAGAGAGCCCGGGTAAGTCATCTAGAATGTTAACTCTTCAAGTTAGTAGATTACAAACTGGTGATCAGAAAGGAATAACATAGCAAGAATCAGAATTACATGAACATGAGTAACAACAGGAAATTCTTCATACACCTTGGTTAAAATCAGATTACCAGTATTAACAAGTCACAATCCAAACATTTTCTACAAATAATATCTAATCTTACCAGAAATTAGTCTTCCAGTAAGATAATTCAAAGTCAATTATTTCCTCAGGACAAGTCATTAGAGGAACAATTACAAACAATAGGGCAAACGGGAGGATTGACCTGGTTTCCCTAATTTTTTTTAATATATTTATTTATTTTTAATTTTTATTTTTGGCTGTGTTGGGTCTTCGTTGCTGTGCGCGGGCTTTCTCTAGCTGTGGCGAGCAGGGACTACTCTTCATTGCAGTGTGCGGGCTTCTCATTGCAGTGGCTTCTCTTGTTGCAGAGCATGGGCTCTAGGTGTGTGGACTTCAAATAGTTGTGGCACGCAGGCTCAGTAGTTGTGGCAGGCGAGCTCTAGAGCGCAGGCTCAGTAGTTGTGGCGCACGGGTTTAGTTGCTCCTTGGCATGTGGGATCTTCCCGGGCCAGGGCTCGAGCCCGTGTCCCCTACATTGGCAGGCGGATTCTTAACCACTGTGCCACCAAGGAAGCCCCTCCTTCATAATTTTTAAGTAACATCTTTCTGTGCACTTTCTCACCCTTAAGAGAAGAGTCAGAAGCTCAGGGCAGAGAGAAGGTCTCATAAGACAGCAGACAGAGGCACATGCTCTAATGTGGAATCGGAGTGTGCGTCTCCTTTCCAAAATGCCATGAGGAATCAGAAGCCATTCCTACAAAAGTGGGCCTTCAGCTCAGAAGAAGTGTCCCATTTCTACCATCCTATGTCTTGTCAAGAAAATCAACACATTCCTTAGAGAAGAAGGTCCACAATTACGTGGCTCCACTCAGTTTCCTGAGAACTTAGCCTTTAACTCTTACTACTTCACTTGCTCACCCAAATGCCTACAAAACGAGGAGGGAGATGCAGCGAAAACCAGAGGCACCGTACCTTCTCCATTCCATCGGTTCTCTTGGAAGCTGCTGGGAGAGCGTCGGATAAATAGAGGTAAATAAATTCTGATCTCCAGCACCTACAACAGGAATAAAAATGGCATTTTAAGGTAAATATAGGAAAAATGGACTCTAAAATTTATTAATTGGTATTTTTAGGCAACTTAATAATTTAGCAGAATGACATCACAAAACAAGATTTTTTCATATCTTTAAATAAGTGGTCTCAAGAAAAGCCAGCACTCGACATGTGACCTAACTAACCCTCGCCCGGCCTCTCTGAGGTGGGTATGATTCTCCCCATGAGGAGGAGGGGGAGGGTCAGGAAAGTGGAGTCACCTGCCAGGGTCTGACAGCTAAGGAGGCGAAGCGGGCCCAGCTCCAGCCAGCCTCACCCCTGCGTCAGCTCATACCGCTGCTGCTCTCTTCAACTTGGACAAAACAGCCATGAAACTCCAGGCAGAATAGGAAACCCGGACAAGTGAACATGAGTTTCTTCACCAAAATAAGCTCGATACGCATCCAAATGCCACTAGGAGCCGAGCCGTACAGTACGCTCTCTGTGCCCGTGCCACCCAGGACACCGGACACGCCTGCTCTCGTCAAGTCCACACGGGAAGTCCTGGAGGCAGACCCAGCCTCACGGCCAAGAAGGGGGAGCACAAAGCTGGCTGGCTGCGGAGACCAGTGAGGAACCCAGGAGTGTCTGAATTCACATGCTAAGCTGTTAATTCAGCTCTTTCATCCTAGCTTTGACGGAACTGAAAAATCCACTTAGCTCTCATAAAATGATAGCATAACCATATCGCACTTAGGCTTAAAAAGAACCTTTCAGTAGATGACTCAAATTCTTATACTCAGAGGATCCTCTAACTTTAAGCAAAACCATTTTCCATTTGCTTTTCTATTGATCTTAAAGAAATCATTGGGGATTGATGTAGGCCATTAATACATTTGCTTATTTTGCTATCATGAGCCCCCCCCAAAAAACCAAAACAGGGGCTTCCCTGGTGGCGCAATGGTTGAGAGTCTGCCTGCCGATGCAGGGGACATGGGTTCGTGCCCCGGTCCGGGAGGGTCCCGCATGCCGCGTAGCGGCTGGGCCCGTGGGCCATGGCCGCTGGGCCTGCGTGTCCAGGGCCTGTGCTCCGCAACGGGAGAGGCCACAGCAGTGAGAGGCCCGCATACCGCAAAAAACAAAACAAAACAAAACCTTCCCCAAACCACGTAACACTGTCAAGTGACTGCTGAGAGGAACGGTGTTTCTGGGAACGGTGTTTCTGGGCAGCTGAGCTGCTTATCAGAGAGGCCGTGGGGCACAGTGACTGGACACAGATGCTGAAAGGCTGATGGCCTGGTTCCCACCTAAGCTCCACCAGCTACCAGGCGAGTAAGCATGGGGAGACCACCGAGCCTTTCTGTGCCTCGGGGACCATCTGTGAAATGGGAAAATAAGAATAGCTCCCAACAGGGCTGTGGTGAGACTGAGTGAGTCAACACAAATAACTCTGAACAAGGCCTGACACAAAGTAAATCCTTAATAAGGGTTACTATTAATAATTTATTGTTGACATAAAAACAACTTTTATGTTTCAACTCATCATTTTTCATCATGTTCATTTATTTGGTAGTTGTCTTAGAAATCAAAATAAGAAAACCTTCAGTTAGCTTCAGATTCCTTATCTTTTGAGTGCCAACTCCTGCTGTCTCTTTTAAAGGTTCTAAGATTAACATATAAAAATCACTACACTTTGCTAAACAGTAATTAGGGCAAACACATAGAAGCTTTCTCCTTTTTCACTTAGTTCTATATATATATATATATATATATATATATATATATATATATATATATACGGTCCTTGCAGTAAAGTCTCACATAAAGGTACAGGGGGCGGAGTCAAGATGGTGTACTAGGAGGACGTGGAATTCGTGTCTCTGAACAACTAGGGCACCTACCAGGCACCAGTGGGGGACCACAGACACCTAAGGGGACAGGACGAACCCCCAACAACTGGGTAGGACATGGGGCATGGGGGGAGTGAAGAGGGAGGAGAAGTGGAGGCAGGAGGGGACTGGTGCCCCTGAGGGGAGGCTGGGGGAGGGGAAGGGATCCCACACCTGAAGGGGGAAATTGGGGGACCACTGGGAGGGCAGAGAATCAAAAGGGAGAGTGGCCAGGTTTCCCCTGCCCAGGAGCCTGATGAGACCCGGGCCTGATCCTGTGCCCACCGAGGCCTCCTTCAGCTGCGAGGGTCCCGAGGGAATGGGAGGGAGGGAAGGGGGAGCAAAAGTAAAGGCCAGACCTCCAGGACCAGCACCCCTGAGGGGCAGCTGGGGGAGAGGAGGAGTTCCTACACCCGGCGGAACCCACCCATGCACGGTTAGGGGGCCAGCAGCAACAGGGGAGATTCCGGGGGAGATGGTGGGGAGGGGTGTGAAGGAACGGAAAGGAACGGGGCCAGCACTTTCCCTGTCCACTTAGGCACCAGGGAGCCTGTTGGGCTCCTGGGCCTGATCCTCTGCGCTCCCAGCCTCCCTCCTGCTGTGCAGAGCCCAAGCCCCGCCCCTACACTCGGAGACCCCCTCTGAGACTCCCTCCAAGGTGCTGGGACCAAGCCCCACCCACACAACCCCACTCAGGGCCCTACCTCCAGACTCCGGAGCTCCACACTCCAGAGGCCCTCCTTTCCACGTGCTGCCTCTCCCCTTCCGCCCTAAGCAGAGGCCCCACCCCATGCTCAAACGTCACCCCCCAACCCGCCTAGGTCCCGCCCCACCCTAAACCCCGCCCCTGCCTAAATTCCACCCCCACCTGAACTCCGCCCTCAGAGCCAAGGCTTCTTTTTCTTATTGTTGTTTTTTCCTCTTTTAGATGGGGGTTCTGTTTCACCTTGTTGATTCATTGTTGTTGATTCTTTTATTTTTCCTAATAAACCTTTTATTTTTCTAATTTTATTTTATTCTTTATACTTTGTTAGTGATCTATCCTTTTGTCTCGTTCGCCCCCCCTTTTCTTTTTTTTTTTTCTTTTTTCTGTTGTGGTTTTATTTTACTTTGTTGCAGTTGTTTCAATTATAGTTTTATTTTTCCTAATATATCTTTTATCTTTCCAATTTTATTTTTTTATTCTTTGATATTGTACTGCACCTTTTTTTCCTTTCTTCCTTCCTTTTTTTTTTTTACCGTGCCACAAAGCTTGTGAGATCTTGGTTCCCAGGCCAGAGGTCAGGCCCGAGCTCCTGTGGTGGGAGCTCCGAGTCCAAACCACTGGACTAACAGAGAAACTCAGACCCCTGGGATATTAATTGGAGTGAGGACTCCCGGAGGTTCTCATCTCAGCACTAAGACCCAGATCTATCCAACTGCCTACAAACTCCAGTGCTTGACATCTCAGTCCAAACAACCAGTAAGACAGGAATACAGCACCACCGATCAAAAAAAAAAAAAAAAAAAACGACAAAAAAATGTTACAGATGAAGGAGCAAGGTAAAAACCTACAAGACCAAATAAATGAAGACGAAACAGGCAAGCTACCTAAAAAATGAATTCAAAATAATGATAGTAAAGATAATCCAAAATTTTGGAAACAGAATGGAGAAAATACAAGACACATTTAACAAGGACCTAGAAGAACTAGAGCAAACAAACAGTAATGAACAACACAATTACTGAAATTAAAAATACTCTAGAAGGAATCAATAGCAGAATAACTGAGGCAGAAGAACAGATAAGTGAGCTGGAAGGTAAAATGGTGGAAATAACTGCCAGGGAGCAGAATAAAGAAAAAAGAATGAAAAGAATTGAGGACAGTTTCAGACCCTCTGGGACAACATTAAATGCACCAGCATTCGAATCATAGGGGTCCCAGAAGAAAAAGAGAAAAATAAAGGGTCTGAGAAAATATTTGAAGAGATTATAGTTGAAAACTTCCCTAACGTGGGAAAGGAAATAGTCAATCAAGTCCAGGAAGCACAGAGAGTCCCATACAGGATAAACCCAAAGAGAAACACACCAAGACACATACCAATCAAACTATCAAAAATTAAATACAAAGAAAAAATACTAAAAGCAGCAAAGGAAAAGCAACAAATAACATACAAGGGAATCCCTATAAGGTTAACAGCTGATCTTTCAGCAGAAACTCTGCAAGCCAGAAGGGAGTGGCAGGACATACTTAACTAAAGTGATAAAAGGGAAAAACCTACAACCAAGATTACTCTACCCAGCAAGGATCTCATTCAGATTCAATGTAGAAATTAAAACCTTTAGAGACAAGCAAAAGATAAGGGAATTCAGCACCACCAAACCAGCTTTACAACAAATGCTAAAGGAACTTCTCTAGGCAGGAAACACAAGAGAAGGAAAAGACCCACAAAAACAAACCCAAAACAACTAAGAAAATGGTAACAGAAACATACATATTGATAATTACCTTAAATGTAAATGGATTAAATGCTCCAACAAAAAAACATAGACTGGCTGAATGAATACAAAAACAAGACCTGAATATATGCTGCCTACAAGAGACCCACTTCAGACCCAGGGACACAAACAGACTGAAAGTGAGGAGATGGAAAAACATATTCCATGCAAATGGAAACCAAAAGAAAGCTGGAGTAGCAATATTCATATCAGATAAAACAGACTTTAAAATAAAGACTATTACAAGAGACAAAGAAGGACACTACATAATGATCAAGGGATCAATCCAAGAAGAAGATATAACAATTGTAAATATTTATGCACCCAACACAAGAGCACCTCAATACATAAGGCAAACGCTAACAGCCATGAAAGGGGAAGTCGACAGTAACTCAATAATAGTAGGGGATTTTAACACCCCACTTTCACCAATGGACAGATCATGCAAAATGAAAATAAATAAGGAAACACAAACTTTAAATGACACATTAAACAAGATGGACTTAATTGATATTTATAGGACATTTCATCCAAAAACAACAGAATACACTTTCTTCTCAAGTGCTCATGGAACATTCTCCAGGATAGATCATATCTTGGGTACAAATCAAGCCCTGGTAAATTTAAGAAAATTGAAATCGTATCAAGTATCTTTTCCGACCACAACGCTATGAGACTAGATACCAATTACAGGAAAAAAAATGTAAAAAATACAAACACATGGAGGCTAAACAATATGTTACTAAATAACCAAGAGATCACTGAAGAAATCAAAAAATACGTAGAAACAAATGACAGTAAAAAAACACAATGACCCAAAACCTATGGGATGCAGCAAAAGCAGTTCTAAGAGGGAAGTTTATAGCAATACAATCCTACCTCAAGAAACAAGAAAAATCTAAAATAAGCAATCTAACCTTATATCTAAAGCAATTAGAGAGAGAACAAAAGAAAACCCCAAGGAGGGAAGAAGGAAAGAAAAGAAAGAAGGAAAGAAGGAAAGAAATCATAAAGATTAGATCAGAAATAAATGAAAAAGAAATAAAGGAAACAACAGCAAAGATCAATAAAACTAAAAGCTGGTTCTTTGAGAAGACAAACAAAATTGATAAACCATTAGCCAGACGCATCAAGAAAACAAAGGGAGAAGACTCAAATCAATAGAATTAGAAATGAAAAAGAAGTAACAATTGACACTGCAGAAATACAAAGGATCATGAGAGATTACTACAAACAACTATATGCCAATAAAATGGATAACCTGGGAGAAATGGACAAATTCTTAGAAAAGCACAACCTTCCTAGACTGAACCAGGAAGAAATAGAAAATATAAACAGACCAATCACAAGCACTGAAATTGAATCTGTGATTAAAAATCTTCCAAGAAACAAAAGCCCAGGACCAGATGGCTTCACAGGCGAATTCTATCAAACATTTACAAAAGAGCTAACACCTATCCTTCTCAAGCTCTTCCAAAATGTATTTTGGAAGAAATACATGGGAGGAGGAACACTCCCAAACTCAGGGAGGAACACTCCCAAACTCATTCTATGAGGCCACGATCACTCTGATACCAAAAGCAGACAAAGATGTCACAAAAAAAGGTATCTCTGATGAACACAGATGCAAAAATCCTCAACAAGATACTAGCAAACAGAATCCAACAGCACATTAAAAGGATCATACACCATGATCAAGTGGGGTTTATCCCAAGAATGCAAGGATTCTTCAATATACACAAACCAATCCATGTGATACACCATATTAACAAATTGAAGGATAAAAAATCATATGAAAATCTCAATAGATGCAGAAAAAGCTTCTGACAAAATTCAACACCCATTTATGATAAAAACTCTCCAGAAAGTAGGCATAGAGGGAACTTACCTCAACATAATAAAGGCCATATATGACAAACCCACAGCCAATATCGTTCTCAATGGTGAAAAACTGAAACCATTTCCTCTAATATCAGGAACAAGACAAGGTTGTCCAGTCTCACCACTATTATTCAACATAGTTTTGGAAGTTTTAGCCACAGCAATCAGAGAAGAAAAAGAAATAAAGGGAATCCAAATCGGAAAAGAAAAAGTAAAGCTGTCACTGTTTGCCGATGATGTGATACTATACACAGAGAATCCTAAAGATGCTACCAGAAAACTACTAGAACTAATCAACGAATTTGGTAAAGTAGCAGGATACGACATTAATGCACAGAAATCTCTTGCATTCCTATACACTAATGATGAAAAATCTGAAAGAGAAATTAAGGAAACACTCCCATATACCACCGCAACAAAAAAGAATAAAATGCCTAGGAATAAACCTACCTAAGGAGACAAAATACCTGTATGCAGGAAACTATAAGACACTGATGAAAGAAATTAAAGATGATACAAACAGATGAAGAGGTATACCATGTTCTTGAATTGGAAGAATCAACATTGTGAAAATGACTCTACTACCCAAAGCAATCTACAGATTCAATGCAATCCCTATCAAACTACCAATGGCATTTTTCACAGAACTAGAACAAAAAAATTTCACAACTTGTATGGAAACACGAAAGACCCCAAATAGCCAAAGCAATCTCGAGAAAGAAAAACGGAGTTGGAGGAATCAGGCTCCTGGACTTCAGACTATACTACAAAGCTACAGTAATCAAGACAGTATGGTACTGGCACAAAAACAGAAATATAGATCAATGGAAAAGGATAGACAGCCCAGAGATAAACCCACACACATATGGACACCTAATTTATGACAAAGGAGGCAAGAACATACAATGGAGAAAAGACAGGCTCTTCAATAAAGTGGTGCTGGGAAAACAGACAGCTACATGTAAAAGACTGAAATTAGAACACTTCCAAACACCGTACACAAAAATAAACTCAAAATGGATTAAAGACCTAAATGTAAGCCCAGACACTATCAAACTCTTAGAGGAAAACATAGGCAGAACACTCTATGACATAAATCACAGCAAGATCCTTTTGACCCACCTCCTAGAGAAATAGAAATCAAAACAAAACTAAACAAATGGGACCTAATGAAACTTAAAAGCTTTTGCACAGCAAAGGAAACCATAAACGAGACGAAAAGACAACCCTCCGAATGGGAGAAAATATTTGCAAACGAAGCAACTGACAAAGGATTAATCTCCAAAATATACAAGCAGCTCATGCAGCTCAACATCCAAAAATCAAACAACCCAATTCAAAAATGGGCAGAAGACCTAAATAGACATTTCTCCAAAGAATATATACAGATTGCCAACAAACACATGAAAGGATGCTCAGCATCACTAATCATTAGAGAAATGCAAATCAAAACTACAATGAGGTATCACCTCACACTGGTCAGAATGGCCATCATCAAAAAATCTACAAACAATAAATGCTGGAGAGGGTGTGGAGAAAAGGGAACCCTCTTGCACTGTTGGTGGGAATGTAAATTGATACAGCCACTATGGAGAACAGTATGGAGGTTCCTTAAAAAAACTAAAAATAGAACTACCATACGACCCAGCAATCCCACTACTGGGCATATACCCTGAGAAAACCATAATTCAAAAAGTCACGCACCACAATGTTCATTGAAGCTCTAATTTACAATAGCCAAGACATGGAAGCAACCTAAGTGTCCATCAACAGATAAATGGATAAAGAAGATGTGGTACATATATACAATGGAATATTAGCCATAGAAAAGAATGAAAATGAGTTATTTGTAGTGAGGTGGATGGACCTAGAGTCTGTCATACAGAGTGAAGTAAGGCAGAAAGAGAAAAACAAATACCATATGTTAACACATATATATGGAATCTAAAAAAAAAAAAAAATGGTCCTGATGAACCTAGGGGCAGGACAGGAATAAAGATGCAGACGTAGAGAATGGACTTGAGGATACGGGGAGGGGGAAGGGTAAGCTGGGACAAAGTGAGACAGTAGCATTGACATATATACACTACCAAATGTAAAACAGATAGCTAGTGGGAAGCAGCTCAGCTCGGTGCTCTGTGATCACCTAGAGGGGTGGGACAGGGAGGGTGGGAGGGAGACGCAAGAGGGAGGGGGTATGGGGGTATACGTATACGTATAGCTGATTCACTTTGTTATACAGCAGGAACTAACACAAGGTTGTAAAGCAATTATACTCGGATAAAGATGTTAAGGGCAAAAAGAAAAGAAAAGAAAAGAAAAACCTATGTACAGAGTAAACAAATGAAGTGCCTCTTACACACCCCCTCCCAAGTGTCCCCCACAGGAAATCCTGTTATACGATATAAGACTTATAAAACTTGTCTAAGTGGAGACTATAAAGTAAAAATTTTTCTCATATTCTATCATAAAATAAATCTTTAATCTGTGTCCTAAATTTAATTTTAAAAGATTATAGGTCAATTAGCACATCTGTCAAGGGCAAAGACGTCATCTGACAATAACTGGGGACTTAACAAGTGACCATTCGATCTCAGCGCCTATTAGGAGCTAAACCATGTCCCTGTAAAATTCATATGTTGAAATCCTAACCCCCAGTACCTCTGAATGTGCCTGTATTTGCAGATAAGGTCTTGAAAAGATGATTACGTTAGAATGAGGGGTTTAGAATGGGCCCTGATCCAATCTGATTGAAATCCTTATAAGAGAAAATGTGGATACACAGACTCTGGGGTGGGAAAAGACCGCATGAGGACACAGCAAGAAGAAGGCTGGCCACCTCCAAGCCAAGGAGGGAGGCCTCAGAAGCCAACCCTGTCGACACTTTGATCTGGACTTCCAGCCACCAGAACTGTGAGAAAACAAGTTTCTGTTGTTTAAGCCACCTAGTCTGTGGTATTTTGTTATGGCAGCCCTAGCCAACTGATACAGCACCCCTGATTTACATTTGAAGGTCAAATTCTTCTCACCCATTGAAATTCCACATTGAACATGAAGAAAAGCCTCCATGATTTTCTCAGAATATATAGCTATTATTAATGATAATACTCCTAAGTCTTTATATTGAGTATTATGAAAAATAGAGATGTCTTTGAAAATGAGCTATAGAGAGCCAGAGCTCTAAAAGAGAGGGACAGGAAAGAGCTTAGGTGTAAAACCCCGAAAGAATTAAATCTAGGCTTATGTGATAGGTAATTAAATTAACAGTGTATACTTTGTAGCTCCCCAAAATAGCCCAACCACTTAGCAGAAAAGCCATTCGAGTTCTGAGGTCTGAATTGTAAGAGCCACTTTGTTTTGATCCCATGGGCAACAGGGGCATGAGAAAACCCAATAAGGATTCAGTTGTTAAAAAACAGCTACTAGAAGCAAAATTGAGGCTTAAGATTGATGTGTTCAGAGAACCCTGTTCAGAAAATTGCTGTGTTTATTTTTCTTACTCAAGAGGCCTATTAAAAGAGTCAACTCAGACTATTTATTTCAACAACTAAGATTTCTTTCTTTTTTTTTTTTTGGTGAGAGAGGGGAGACAGCAAAATAATTTGTAAAGGTAATTCAAAGCACAATCCCATTAATATTGGGCTGGCCAAAAAGTTCCTTCAGTTTTTAAGTAAAAATAAAAGACATTTTTCATTTTCACCAAGAACTTACTGAACAATATATTCACTGTTTTGTCCCCATTACCTCTGCGATTTTTCAGGCAACTTCATAATTCCATCTTTCCAAAGATTTTCTCTTTTTTTTTTTTTTTTTTGTGGTACGTGGGCCTCTCACTGTTGTGGCCTCTCCCGTTGCGGAGCACAGGCTCTGGGAGCACAGGCTCAGCGGCCATGGCTCACGGGCCCAGCCGCTCGGCGGCATGTGGGATCTTCCCGGACCGGGGCACAAACCCGCGTCCCCTGCATCCGCAGGCGGACTCTCAACCACTGCGCCACCAGGGAAGCCCCAAAACTTTTTATCTTTTTGAGCAAAGAACTGTTCCAGGTGCCTTTTATAGTCTTCCAGGGAATGGAAATTTTTTCCATTAAGAGAATTTTGTAAAGACCGAAATAAATGGAAATCTGAAGGTGCAATGTCTGGTGAATATGACGGATGAATCAGAACTTCCCAGCCAAGCTGTAACCGTTTTTGCCTGGTCATCAAAGAAACATGTGGTTTTGTGTTATCCTGATGGAAGATTATGTGATTTTCTGTTGACTAATTCTGGACGCTTTTCGTTGGGTGCTGCTTTCAGCTGGTCTAACTGGGAGCAGTACTTGTTGGACTTAATTGTTTGGTTTTCCGGAAGGAGCTCTTAATAGAGGACTCCTTTGTATACACAACATCACCTTCTTTGAATGAAGACCGGCCTTTGGTGTGGTTGGTGGTGGTTCATTTCGCTTGTCCCATGATCTCTTCCGTTCCACATTATTGTACAGTGTCTACTTTTCATAGCCCATCACAACTTGTTTTAAAAACGGAAAGTTTTCGGTATGTTTCGGTAGAGAATCGCATGCAGAAATATGGTCAAGGATTTTTTTCACCTATGTGGAACCCAAACACCAAAGCGATTCACATAACCAAGCTGGTGCAAATGATTTTCAATGCTTGATGTGGATATTTTGAGTACGTCGGCTATCTTCTGCACGGTATAACGTTGATTGTTTCTCAATTATTGTTTCGATTTGGTCACTATCAACTTCAACTGGTCTACCCGACCGTGGAGCAGCGTCCAGTGAGAAATCTCCAGCACGAAACTTCGCAAACCACTTTTGGCATTTCAATCAGTCACGGCACCTTCTCCATACACTGCACAAATCTTTTTTTGTGTTTTCAGTTGTGTGTTTACCTTTCTTGAAATAATCTAGCATAATATGCGGAAAGTGCTGTTTTTCTTCCACCTTCAATATTAAAATGGCTACACAAAAATTCACCAATTTTGGTAAGTTTTTTTTTTTAAATGCATGCCGATATGACAGCTGTCAATACAATCTTACCAAATTGTTTCAAATGAAGTTGAAGACAACTAGGCGCTACCAGAGCCATCTTATGGAAAAAAAACGGAACGAACCTTTCAGCCAACCCAATATAAATCTCTCTCTCCCTGTGTGTGTGCGCGTCTCGTCACTCACTTGGGGACACGTGGATATGAGGATGGGGCAAGTCAGGGCACCCACAGGCGGCTCCAGGGGCGTCTGCGGACCATCAGCACCGGTGCGTGGCAGCACCCAGGCAGGAGCCATGACTGACGACAGGCAGAGGGGCCACTCAAACGTAAAGGGAAACATCAGGGGACAGTGGCCTTGCTCTGCAGAGGGACGCAGGCACTCCGTCTGGATGGTGCCCAGGCTTGCTGGCACCTGACCCCAGGCTGGGCCTAAGCCCAAAGGCTGAGGAGAGCCCAGCTCAGACGCTCCCCAAGAAAGGGGGGCAGAGCCCCGGGTTTCTGATTATCTGAACCTGTTTTCTTACTTACGCCAGTTGTGATTAGATTTGCTGTTCCATGCAGTCAGATGACTGATGCAGACCTGCGCTATTTCCTGAATTATGACTGCATGCTCTGAGATTTTTAGAAGCATATATTCATGTATTAATCATGTAATTTTAAACTTTCTTTGTTAAAAGCAGATAAGAACTAATTAAACACGGGGCAGGGGGAAGAATTCAGAAAGATGATTTCAGTGACTTAAGCATAAATGGATCATATTTCAACAAACTCAGCTTAACATTTTCTTAAAATTTTTAAAACGGAAGGACAATTATAAAGTAGTTAACTTTTACCAACGTAAAAAGACACTAACACGTGTCCAAAGAAACATAAATAACTACAGATAAAGATGTATCATTCAGATTTTATTTATTTGTTTATTTTTGGCCACGCTGTGCGGCTTGTGGGGTCTTAGCTCCCCGACCAGGGATTGAACCCGGGCCACAGCAGTGAAAGCGCCGAGTCCTCACCACTGGACCGCCAGGGAATTCCCTCATTTGGATGTCAGATGACCAACACCAAAACAGTAAAAAGCTGGTTATTTTTGAAACAACTCTAATTTTCAAAGAAGTCGATTATAACTAAAAATAGAAACGTGTAGGCTAGACAGTCTTTCAGACCCAAGGTGCTATCACTAAGATGAGAGTCTAAGCAAAGCTGAGTAACAGGCCCAGACAGACCCGTGAGGATGCGTCAGACCCACCTCGGCCGGCCGTGGCCAGGGCCAGTCACAAACTGTCAGTCACACATCATCTGTTGCACCCTTCACCATCCTAAAGAGCAATGAAAACTTTCAATCATTTTATGCACAAAACTTTTATTTTAGGGTCCACTAGAACTGCAAATCCACAAAGTTACTTAGTGTCAAAGCATTTTTAAAATTCAGATTTTCAATTCTTAACAGTCAATTGCAACCAGAACAGAATCAGTCTTACGTTGATACTTAAAGAGCAGAGAACTGAGTCCACAGTCCTGCTCTGTGTGAAAATGCCTCCCGCAGATAAACAAGCAGTGAATGCTTCATCCTCCTGAAAATCTACATCCAAACCAAACCGTGCAAAGTGGTTCCATTAGCGGGAGGAGATTACAGAGGGGCTCACAGTCTGCATCTCAGGAATGTGCGATGTCTAAACTAGACTAAAATAAAGGCACATAATCTCTTAATCTAGAAGAAAAATATATCTATGTTCAAAAAGCCATACATTCGTTGTTGCTAATGTTCCTATACTGTTTATGTAATAATTTTTAAAAGATTTTAGCACTTGGTTATGACATAAGATTGAATTTGGCACTAAACAGTCTGCAGAAAAAGTAGCGTAAGTTACCAAATGCGGTTTGAATGCTCCAGAGCTACCAATTATGCCTCGGGGGAGACTGAAAAAAGCCACCTCTCATTTGGGAAAGACACAGGGTTTCCATACTTATAGAATCATTACTTCCAATGCTTCTCTCCCAGACACATGTTACGGGCAGTTGGAAATCTATGTGACTGGCCTGCTCCCTGGGGCCTGGGAACATGTTACATTACATCGCGAAGGAGAATTAAGGCTGCAGGTGGATTAAGGCTGCTAGTCAGCTGACCTTAAAGAGATGATCCTGGATTACTGGACAGGCCCATTGTACTCACAAGGGTCCTTAAGTAGGGAAGAGGGAGGCGGAAGAGCCACAACCAAAGAGATGGCATCACGAGAAAGACTGAACTGGTGTCACTGGCTTTGAAGGCGGAAGGGCCCAGACAGCCAAGGACGTGGGCACCTCTAGAAGCCAGAAAAGGCAGGAAACGGATTCTCCCCTGGAGCCTCGGGAAGGATCAGCCCTGCCCACAGCTTGATTTTAACCTAAGGAGACCCACGTCAGCCTTCTGGTCTCCAGAGCTCTGAAAGAATATCTCTATGTTACTTTAAGGCACAAAGTCTACGTAATTTGTTACAGTAGCCGCAAAAAACTGACACAACTATGAAAGGTGTATGACAGACTTAAAAGGGAAAAATAAAAGCATTTGATTTGCGCTGCTGCCCCCCGCCCCCCCCCAAAAAAAACTATGTAATCTGATCTGATGATCCGGGAGGATGTGCTAAACTATAGAGAGAGAACTAGCTAACAAAGGTTAAAAGAGGGCCCATCTGTTTACCGTGCATTCTCAGACAGCACTCTGCACAGGTGCCCTGAGCCCTCACAGCAGCCCCGGGACCAAGGGCCACCCCACACGTGGAGGCCCAGGCCCCCAGCACCTGCCCACCCAGCTGAGTGAAGCGGCTCCCAAGCACCAGAGCTGGGCCAAGCCGCACCGGGCAGCCCGCTCTGAACTCAGCGTTCCTGGCTGCCGCTATGAGGTGCTTCTCTCTTTCCTCATTTTACTGTTTCCTAAGGAATCTGCGTGGCTGTGTTGACACAGCTTGGCTGAAAACACAGGTTCCAGAAGACCTTCCACCAACAAGAGTGCACCTTTCTGTCACTGGCATCCGACTGTTACCAATACTTAAACATACAAACTGTGAAGGTCCTAACACAAAAGTATGAAAGGATCAGGGGCTTCCCTGGTGGCGCAGTGGTTGAGGGTCCGCCTGCTGATGCAGGGGACACGGGTTCGTGCCCCGGTCCGGGAGGATCCCACATGCCGCGGAGCGGCTGGGCCCGTGAGCCATGGCCGCTGAGCCTGCGCGTCCAGAGCCTGTGCTCCGCAACGGGAGAGGCCACAGCAGTGAGAGGTCCGCGTACCACAAAAAAAAAAACAAAAAAAAAAAACAGCCATTCTTTAAGCACGCTGTTAACAAAATAAAGCTACACTTCACTGTTAGCCAACTGACTCCTCTTTGAAAACAAGAAGTGTTAAGGAGGGCACTGTCTTTAACCCTAAGCACACGTGCGCTCACTCTCAGACCGTACGTTCCTTAATTTCTCCTCAACAGCTTCTAGTACAACAGACCTTCAAACGGACAAAAAAAAAAGTCCAAAATCACAAACTGGGAAGTCATTGCAGCCTATTCAATAATATGTAAAACGTACTTGCCATAATTTATGTGTAGTGTCAATGTGGTAATAAAAGTGAATTAATGCCTCAAATTGGTAGCTCTTTCATGGGGAAAACTATTATCAAATGTGTACTCCTGGAATACGGAAGCCCTCCCCAGGGGTCTTCCTAGAGTATCTGTACGTGAAAGGCTTTCACATTTGGGGGTGGGGGCACGGAGTGAAGGCTAACAAGAAAGAACAAAAAAGACCCAGATGGTATCCAGATTCTGCAAGTATTAATAGAAATTAAGGTTTGGCCTGTGCCCGAAAATGACCAGGCAACTGATGGCCCATTTCTACACATAAACACTGCGCTCCCTTTACTGCAAGGTGGATACTGAGAAGAAAAGCAAATGAACCCTCCCACAGCTCTGAGCCGCAGAGGCCAAGTTTAAAGAAAAGTAATTCCTCCAGTCGACATCATGGGAATCGCCTACACTTGGTCGTCAGTTGTCACAGATCCCCTGCGTCAGGCCTTCCAAAATAACGGTGATTTTAAATCACAACTCAGCACACCCTGCCGTGTCATCACTAGCTTTCATGTTAGGCTGCTCCACCCAGCTTTCCCCCCGAGCCTGACTGTGACAGACACACCTGCTCCCCTGCCCCACCCTGTGTCCCTCACTCCTGGAACCCAGTCTACACAACAGTCACCACCCCGCAGGTGTGACCAAAGGGACAAAGTACAATGTGTGAGTGTTAATCAAGTTTCATACTGTGGGAGTTTGCAGAAAAGGAACTACAACCAATACATAGAGACCACTCACAAGATAGAAAGTCCCGAAGTCTGAAAGACAAGTTAACACACATGCCAAGTGTTAAGGAGGTCTGAGTACACACTTCTAAGCAGGGGGACAGCAGTCAGCTTCTCTAGCACTCGGACACCACACTAGACTTAAAACTGAAGAGTTCCAACAGAAAAAGAAAGATTGGATGAATGCATCAAAATACGAGAAGACTGAAGAATCAACCTTTGAAGGTTTACATATTGTTAAAATGAAGGAAATACAGTAAGACTGTAGCAGTTTGAATCACAGCATTTGCAAGTTCAGGAAGAGGTCTTTTGCTCGCTCCAGGCACGCCCCTGACCTGAGGCTTTGGATAGGAGGGTTCCCAAACCGCTCTCTGCCTGCATTTCCCCTTCACCTCCCTGAGTTCTGTTCAAAGACCACTCTCTTTCTCAATGTGGTCTAACTGCAGTTTTCAAAAGGCGCGCCATTATGAAAGGGGTTTGAAAACATCTAGCAAGACTAAGTGTTTACCACAGTCCCAGCAATCCTTGCAGCGCTCTACGCCGACAGGTACACAGGGAAAATGAGAAGACAGACACACACGCGAGGCTATTCAATGCAAGACTATGTCAAACAGCAAGAGATGAAACCATTCAAATTCCACTGATGGGAGACCGGTGGAATAAACCACGGCACATGGACATGACAGAGTTGTAGGGGACTATAAAAAGCAATGGGAGGGCTTCCCTGGTGGCTCAGTGGTTGAGAGTCCGCCTGCCGATGCAGGGGACACGGGTTCGTGCCCCAGTCCGGGAAGATCCCACATGCCGCGGAGCGGCTGGGCCCTTGAGCCGTGGCCGCTGAGCCTGTGCGTCCGGAGCCTGTGCTCTGCAACGGGAGAGGCCACATCAGTGAGAGGCCCGCGTACTGAAAAAAAAAAAAACAAAAGCAATGGGAAAGATCTCCACATGCTATGTCCACCAGGAAACGCTGAAGGAAAAAAAGCGAAGCGGGAAAAATGTGTGTGTAGTTTGTAATCTCTTACCTAAGAAAGGGCAATACAAATATGTATGAATGTCTCCTATAGAAGGAGACTATTTAGGTAAGGGCAGGGATACGGTAGAGAGGACAGGGGTATATGCTAGATTGTTTTAAATGTATCGTATTGGTAGATTTGCCTTTGGAAGCATGTAAGTATTTTATATAATTATAAAACAAATTAAATTTTAAAAAAGCTTTCCCTAAAAATATCAGGAAAAAATAAAACAAATGAGGTTATTAAATATATGTGCAGTTAGTAGAAATTTGACTATTCATTCCTAGTGGGGTAACATATCCAAACGCCACAAAGAACTACTAAAAAAGTTTTAAGTCTATCTTCACGAGTCACATTGTTGACGGCAGAGTTAAAGTGTTATTCAGAGGCTGTGGAAGGTGGAGTAAGCAGTTCCCTGGAGCTGCAGCACCAGCATCGTCTGGGTGTTTGTTACAGGTGCTGGTTCCCAGGCCCCACCCCATACCTGCTCAGTCAGAAACTCTGCGGTGGGGCCTTGCCTCAGGTTCCAATGAGCGCTCCACTGGATTCTGATCCAGTCTGAGGACCTCGCTCTAACACTATCATCCCCAAGCATCCCTGAAAACTGGAAGAAAGAAAATATAAAAGAGTAGGAAGAAAGCAAATATAGAGGAAAGAGCGGTTAAATAAAACCCTGAAGTGCTGAATTTGAATTGAAAAGATCAAAGTGAACTCAGGATGTGCTTCCGCCTTTAAATTCCTAACTCTGCCCCCTGAAAAAGCCCAGCAGCAACTAGAAGCCCAAGCACACAGACTGGGGTCTCCGAATACCATCTCCCACTAGAAGGAATCAGGGCTCCCTGGAGAATGGCTACTCCAGGTCCAGGACAGGAAATGCACAGAATGAGTCTGGAACATTGCGTCATACCAGAGAGCAAGGAAACTAACAAAGATTCCTACACTCACAAGCCCGCTGGCAAAGAGGGAGTCTGCCCATCAGTAAGGATAACAAGTGCGATGGACTGAAACCAACCAAGTGTGTTTAAATCCTTAAGTTCATAATGATACTACAAAAATAAAATAAAAATAAGTAAAAGCTAATTGATCACCAATGAAGAATACTAGTGCACTAACTCATTTTGAGAAGTTATGTAAAGAAGAATCAAGCATTTGGTCTGCCTTTCCTATACAAACTATACCACTGGGTAACCGAATAACATAAACAAATGTGTGTGCGTGTGCGTGTGTGTGTGTACAAATACACACTCTTTACAGAAATCTTTCAGATAATAAATGAAGAAACGGTAAAATTAGAATAAATAGCACGGTTTTGCAACCCTTAGGGAATTAATGATGTGAGAATAAATATCTGCTAACATCACAAAAAGAGACACCACCAGACATGATTGCGCCTGCTGACAGAAGAACACACCACCACCTGTGCAAGTCTTGCCAGAAAAATGCAAACTGCATTCTGACCCAGACTCGGGCTCCGACACCCTACAGGAAACAGAGGACAGAGGATGGTTCAAGGACACCACAGGGCACAGCTGGTACAGTCCAGGCAGGGGGCCACAAGACACACCCCCTGGGCTCTTCAAGAAGCTGCAAGGAACAAAGGAGGCATGGGGGAAACCAAGATTGCAGGAGAGACAAGACATTTATCTAAAAACCTTATTTGGATACTAAATAATTCAAAGAATTTTTTAAAAAAAGACACTTCAGACATGTTGGAAACGTAAACGCTGAATATTTGATACTAAGGAATTGTTTTATTTAGATGCCATAAAAGTTTTGCAGTTATGTTTTTTAGACGTCCTTGTCTTTTAGAGATCATACTGTCTTAGCTCAGGCTGCCATGACAAAACACCCCAGATGGAGTGGCTTAAACAACACAATTGTTTTCCTCCACGTTCTGGAGGCTGGAGTGCAAGGTGCCTGACTGTGTTCCCAGGGAGGGCTCTCCTTCCTGACTTGCAGAGCGCAAGTGCCCCCCAATCTCTCCTCTTCTTACGAGGTCAGTGACCCCACCATAAGGTACCCACCCTCATGACCCAAGCCAACCCTGATGATCTCCCAGAAAGACCACCACATTAGGGGCTTGGGCTTCACTATATGAATTTGGGCGGGCACAAATATTCAGTCCGTAACACATACATTTACCGATAAATGTGTGATGCCTGAGATTTGCTTCAAAATAACATAGGACTGGAAGGAATGGGGGGTATAAAGAAGCAAGATTGACATTCATTCAATTGTTGAAGTTGAGCGATAGGTTTGTAAGGTTTCTTCACACAATTCTATTTCTTTTTACATATTTGCAAGTTTCTGTAATAAAAAGTTTGAAATGTTAACACTTCTGCCATTTCTCTTACCCTTTTCTCTTTCTCCTTTTTGGCCTAGCACGTATCACCTATTACATTACATAATTTACTATGTATGTACACTGTCTATCTCCTCTTGCTGGAATGTAAGCTCTAAGAGGGCTGGGGTCTTTGCTCACAGGTGTAACCCAAGCACCTGCAACAGCGCCTGGCACAGAAGAGATGCTGAGTACACCTTCACTGACAGCAAATCTAGCCCAACTCCCTCATGTTCTACACTAGACAATTCAGGGCCCCCAAAGGACAGGATATCCTACAGCAGATGCAATGACGGTGCTGGCTGTCAAGTTCTCAGAGTATAAATTTAGTTTTAGAATGAGTAAGATTACACTAAAATTTTCCAGTACGGCTGCCCTACTCAGTTCTTCGACTGCTGAACTGAAGGAAGAGATATTTTTATTTTACTTAACTCTCTGGCAAAGGCTTTCTCTCAGGGGTAATTTCAGGGACAATCCCCCCTTCCGTGTGGGTGGGCAGTGTCTGACGCCCCGACCACTAGGTAAGGTGGTGGGGGCGGAGGAGGCGCCACCCTGCTGCAGGTCCTCGCCACGCTCCCAGACACTGAGGGGTCCTGGTCAGGCACAGCGAAATTGGCCCTCGGGTCTTCAACCTCAAAATGACCTGACGGCCCTTCCCACTGTGCGCCTCAATGCCTAGAAACTTTTGGGCTGACCCAGCCAGACTAGGAGTGCCTACAAACAGTGAGCTACGGATGTAGTAAAAATTGTTACCACAGGTGTTATTGTTAGCTCCAAGGCTCTACCTAAAATTTCAGCTCTGAAACTTATGCAGCACCTTCCAAACACTAAACAGATCTGTTAAAAATAAGAAAACTTCCAAACATATCCCACTCCGTGGTGAAACCAACCTCTAAGCCTACTGTCAGTTTCTTCATAATTTCTCTGCTCACTTTTTTAAAAATTTTGCAAACAAAGGCCTAAAATAATATTGAGGAATGAAACATCATGTAACACTTGTGCAGGAAGACAAAAGCATTTATTTCCCTAGGGGAAAAAAGAGGGAAAGAGAGATTGCAGAAAACGTTCATCTTTTCCTAAGAGATCATCCCACCTTGTATCAACATCTCAAGCCCCAAATTCCAGATACCAGGGACCTGCTCCTTGGTCAGGAGCACAATGAGGACAAGCCTCCAAGGACAGAAGAAGTGATATAAAACCAAAGACACAGGATGGATGCCGGCCGACGTGCACCTGAATGCCAATGCAGACACTGTAATGAAGGAGCTGAACAGGGCGCCCAAAAGATCTGTCCACGTCTTGACACCCCAGAACCTGAGAATGAACCTTATTTGAAAAAGGGGTCTTTACAGATGTGATTAAGCTCAGGCTCTCAAATAAGATCATTCCAGATCATATATGGATGGGACCTAAGTCCAATGACAAGAGGTCACTTGTCAGGTCAGACAAGAGACAGAAGGGAAAACCCAGGGAGAGAGAAAGCCGTGTGAAGACAAGGAAGAGACTGGAGTGATATGGCTACAAGCCAAGGAATGCCAAGGATTTCTGGGAGCTGGAAAGAGCCAAGAAAGGATTCCCACCCCGCCCCCCCCCCAAAAGCCTTGGGAGGGAGTACAGCCTTGCTGATACTCTGATTTTCAACTTCTGGTCTCCAGAATGGTGAGACAATAAATTTCTGTTGTTTCAAGCCATCCAGTTTCTGGTAATTTGTTACAGCAGCCCTAGAAAACTAATACATATGGTATAAAATACAAAAATAGAATGTACATCTTTCCTAGTGCTATACCAATTCATCTTTTAGGTATGTTTTTGGCCACACTTCTCATATGTCAAAGTAAACCCAGATGAACAGGCAATTCAGAAGAGGTCCAAGCACGAGTAAACACATAAAAAGAACCTCACTAACTGTCAGGTATATAACACCAAAACAACTCTGATGGCCTTGGGCTGGGCAAAGAGTTCTTAGGTATGATATTGAAAGTACAATCCATAGGAAAAAAAAAAAATTGGTAACTGGATTTCATCGAAATTTAAAATGTTTGTACTTCAAAATACATTAACTGAAAGACAACCAAAGATCAGGACCAAACATTTGCAAATCATCTATCTGATAAAGGACATATATCAAGAAAATACAGTGAAACCTTACAACTCATGCAAATGTACAGAGCAGCATTACTCATGACAAAAAGTTGGAAACGATCCAAATGTCCATCAACTGGCGAATGGATAAACCAGACATGGTGCATCCACACAGTGGAATACTAGTCAGCAATTAAAAAGGAGCAAATTATAGTTGGTGCAACACGGATGAACCTCAGAAACTGCAGAGTGAAAGAAGCCGGACAGAAGACAGCATATTATGTGATTCACTTCTTTGAAATGTCTATAAAACGCAAATTTATAGGGACAGAAAGCAAATTAGTGGCTGCCTAGGCCTGGGGATAGGAGCAGAGATTGACTGCTAACAAGTTCTTGGGGTGATGGAAATGTTCTAGAACTGAATTACGGTGATAGCTGCACCACTCTGAATATTTACTAACAGTCAGAGGACTGTACATGTACAATGGATATTAATTTTATAGTATGTAGATTAGAGCTCTTAATAAAGCTGTTCAGAAAAAGTCATCCATCAGACTGGCAAAGATTAAAAAGATGACTCCCATCGAGTGGGGCAGAGTATATCTCAGAGGACAGCTTTTTCACAGGGTGATTCAGGGGCAGGTTTCAAAATGTAAACTGCTCCCCCCTTCTGACCCAGCAATTACACTTCTAAATTCCATTCTTTATAATGAAAATGTATTCCTGCTTTTATTTATACACATTTAAGGTTAAAGTTTCTTTTCGAAGAGTTACAGCTATATCTTCTTTCAAGGTTCATCCAAATGTCAGGTTGACAGTCCCTCAATCCTAAATGTTCCACAGCAGAAGCTGAATCATCGACCTGAGAATGCTTTGTTTTGGTCATAGCTAAATTTCTATTGACTTATAGTAAAGAAAACATATTTGAACACAACTCCGAAGGACCATGTCAAAGATTATGGTCCCTACCATACCACTGAGCTTTGCTTTTACTGGATTAACATGTATTTCCTCAATTCAAAAACTCCAAACAGAGAATATCCCAGTATCAAAAAGAAAAAAAAAAAAAAAAAAACTAAGTGCATAGCAGTTTACCTAAAAACAAGTCTGAGTAATCAGGATTCAAATTCTAACAAAATGATCTTGATGAAGACGTGTACTTAAAGAAAATAACTTTACACCATCAAAAGCGCCTACCTATGGAAGCATTCAATGACATATAACACAGTTTTCCCTTTACAGCAGTGTTTACTCATTTATTGATTTGATTTCTTCAACAAATATGTACTGAGCACCAACTACGTGCTCAGCACCGTCCAGGCGCCAGAAACACAGCAGTGATCATAACAGATAAAGGTCCCGCAATTCTGAACCTCACATTCCAGCGTGCGGGCAGCCTGGGTTAGGGGTGAAGAGAAACAATCAACCATGAAAAAACAAATGTTCTATCTTGCGGGTGCTGAGCCAATAAGACTGAATAAAGTCGACGCGATGCCAAACCCTAAGCAGGCCTGGGAAGTGGCACATGAGCAGCCCAGGGAGCGGGAGGGAAGCACCCAGCAGGTCAGGAAAGCAATGAGGGCACCACGGGAACAGGGGCTGTAGGGACCAAGTGGTTAAAGGCACAGCCAGGAGGCCAGTGTTGGGGCCAGGGGGCGGTAGGCCGCAGAGGGTCTCAGAGCCCATGGGAAGGTCTGGGAATATTACGCTGAGAAGGTGGGTGGCCCCTGGAGGGTCCTGAGCAGAGGAATTACCTGCTGTACTTCTTTCTTAGAGAGACTGCCTTCAACCCCAGAGAGAACGAGTTTCAGGGGCCAGGTTGGAAATGGCATGGCCAGCTGGGAGGCTGCTGGGGTCCCAGGGAGAGATGAAGGGGGCTGGGGTTTGGGGGAGCAGCAGTGAAGGTGGGGAAAAGGGGCTGAATTCTAGATCAATTCAAAGACAGAATGCTATTTGCTGGTAGACGGAATGTTGGTTGTGACAGAAAAAAAGAAGTTGGGAATGACTACAAGGTCATCAATTTTAAATTTAAAAACCAAATATTCTCTAAGTGCAAAATACTGTGAATACATTTAAAATTCATGTTAAGAGCAGTTCCAAAGGAACGATTTGACTGAAGGCAGGGGCAGAAGGGAGGAAAGGACAGAAGGAAAGGTGATATAAAGGGAGGAGAGAAAGCCCAGGAGGCTGTGGGCAAACGCCAGCAGGGAGACTGTGAGAGAGAGGGGTGATCAGGAGAATCTGAGGCTGCGCAGTCCCCCTCCCGTGGTCTGTCATCTAGATCCGAAGCCCCCAGGCCAGAGCAGAGGGCCCCGAGATCAACAGGGAGCCCCTGGGAGACCACGCACCAAGTTGTGCAATCCATGTGAAAAGAGACTCCACTCCGTACTGGCAAAAAAGTTTTTTTAGACAAAAAATTCCTCAGTAAGTCACTGGCCTTTTCAATAAAAGGTAACCAAGGTGGCCTTTCCTACCTCCTGTTGTGTGGACCAACCACCATGCTGTCAGTTCCTTTCTAGGGAAAGACCGGCTCATGTGTTATGTCTGCCATGCTTGATTACTTCAGAGATTCATCAGTGCTTAAATAAAAAAAAAAAAAATCAGACCCCTGAGTCTCATTGCATAAACCAAACTTTACTAGAAACTCTTCAGAAACACATCTTGTAAATCAGGCACACGAGCTGACGTTCTAGTGGAAAAGGAAGCTTTTCACTTCTGAATTATTGGTTCAATTGAATCCACCCTAGAGTTGGGCTAACATACTAGTAACATGGGTTCCCAAATGCGTGCCCAGGTGCTCAGGGTACCGCAGCAAACCCAGAGAGGGCCCAAGGGGTGTTCCAAATTTTTGAGGGGAAACAGCAATACTGAAGATGTCCCAGGCCCCAGCTGAGTTCATCAGTTTCAATACTACATCGTGCTACAGTTCTTTCAATGACATCATTATCATCACAAAACAGAGTAACTGCTGTAATAAAAGGCCAAGAATCACCCCCTCCACAGTCAAATAAACAAAGCAGCGGCGTCCAACCGGATTCCCAGGCTAGAGAAGCTGCGCAGCGCCCAACAGGTGTGGCCGTCCCTAATATGTTATTGTGGTTATATCTAAGAATGAAACAAAAATTTTCCTCCAATTTATGTGTATTTTTTTTCAAATAACTACTGTTAGGACATAATACTTAATAAAATTATTTGAACCTAACTACTTAATAAATGGAATTATTAAATATTCTTTTCAGCCTAGAGGTGCCGTGAAAAAATTTCTGAAGACGCTAAGACCACCGTGAACAGAGAAAACTGAGAAGTCTCTCCTGAGTAGCTGACATTCTTTCTGCACATCCATCACTCTTCCGAGTGCTTTACACATATTCATTCAATCCCCACGTCAGCCCTCTGAGACTGGTACCATCCCTGTCCCTATTTCACAGACGAGGAAGCAGTCACACAGTAAGTCCTGCCTGTTTCTAACCACGCACAGGTAGAAGCGATTTCTTCTTCTTCTTCTTTTTTTAAATATTTATTTATTTACTTTTATTTTTGGCTGTGTTGGGTCTTCGTTGCTACACGCGGGCTTTCTCTAGTTGCAGCAAACGGGGGCTACTCTTCATTGCGGTGCACGGGCTTCTCACTGTGGTGGCTTCTCTTGTTGCAGAGCATGGGTTCTAAGCATGTGGGCTCAGTAGTTGTGGCTCCTGGACTCTAGAGCACAGGCTCAGTAGTTGTGGGGCACGGACTTAGTTGCTCTGCACCACGTGGGATCTTCCCAGACCAGAGATCGAACCTGTGTCCCCTGAACTGGCAGACGGATTCTTAACCACTGGACCACGAGGGAAGTCTGAAGTGATTTCTAAATCAAAGGAAGTACAGATACTAATGCCTTAGTCCCTGCCCTCCAAATACACCCCATGGAACTGCGGTTTCCTAAGGAGAAATGTTTCTGCCGCTTCTCAATAGCTGATTCCCTACTGGCTTAAGGATTCAATATGGACCAAGACCTGCATTTATGTGTATCAGTTTAAAAAGAGGGCATTTTAAGTTACTTTTCTGGCAATGAAATTGAGAGTGGTTAAATCACAAGCACCATACTTTCACGCTTGATAGAAAATTGCAATGTACAAATTTAAAAACTTTAACGTACAGGGGGGAAAAAACAAAACCCAACCAGGTAAAAAGCATTATGGGGCTTCCCTGGTGGCGCAGTGGTTGAGAGTCCGCCTGCCGATGCAGGGGACATGGGTTCGTGCCCCGGTCCGGGAGGATCCCACATGCCGCGGAGCGGCTGGGCCTGTGAGCCATGGCCGCTGGGCCTACGCGTCTGGAGCCTGTGCTCCGCGACGCGACGGGAGAGGCCACAGCAGTGAGAGGCCCACATACCGCAAAAAAAAAAAAAAAAAAAAAAAAGCATTATGGATCTGCTCAGTTTTGTTGCCTTTTCCCCCCTTTGAAAATTCATGATGTCAGATCCGGAACCCTAAATATAGAGATTGAGAAAAATTAAAGCAGCACCATCCGATGTGACTGGGTGAGAACAGATCATTCGAATGAACACTGTTGTTTTTCAGATACTACACAATTCCACGTTGATAGTTCTGTGCTATCTTAGGTAGGATGCCAACAGCCAATAAAGAAAAGCCACAAATCAGTGGAATTATAATAGCTTTGTCTGCTAATGAGATAGCTGGGAAAGGAACATCTCTTTCCTAACATACCCTTGGGTCAGAAACCTCGGTCTTTATTCCAAAGCAGAGAACTGATCCAGTGGTTGAAAAAAAAAAAATCTACGCTCTAACTCAAATTTAGATCAAGTGGATCTGCCGGATTTGTTTGTTTCACTGTGCATCTTTCATGATTAGTCAGACCAGGTGATTCATCGCCCAATGTCATCACACCACTAGTACCGCAGACTGCGCGGTGGACACCCCTGTGCATTTCAGACACATCCTCCAGTATTCAGAAGCTTCACCAGGCCTGGAGTCTAAGCAGATCCTCCACAGAGGTAGTCACTCTGCACCAGAGGCAGTCAGGCAGCAGCTTCGGGAAATTTTAATTACGGACTAAAGGCCATTAAAACTCTTAGGTATCTTCAGAATATTATTAAAATAATTTAGCAAGGTTTTCAAGGAATGATGTATTCTGTTTACCCCTAACCTCTGGGGACTTTCCACTCTTCTCACGGCCACAAATGAAGAGTTCCTAAATTTACCTGAACTGGTAACATTCTACATTCTTCTCAGAAAGGCTGATGCACAATTCGCTTTCACGCAAAGGAAAACGTTCTAAATCCTATGAAAAAAATTGAAAACGAGCACAAACTCTGCTCTCATTTTACAATGAACAAACACAGACCTCCTCAGGGTGCAATGGCTGGAAAAGTATTAAACAGACTTTTGAAAACTAAAATGCTGCATACTAAAGGAGCTATGTACACAACAGCAAAGCCTCCAGATGGATTTTTTTAAAGCAATTTTCCTACTACCTTTGTCTACATTGCTTACACTAGCGGCTCCCTTCAACACATGTGCAGCTGAAAGAATGGAACAAAATAAAGAAAGTATAACGTGAAACCAGGACAGCAAGTGCTTTACCGCAGCTTCAGTCCCAGACACACCAAAATGAAGTCAGCCTTCCTAAAACTTAAAAAGTCTTTAACTTTTAAAGGGATCTTTTTAAATTTTTAAGGTAACTTTCTCTGAAAGTTTACCGAAGCCACTTTCTTTTCTGAGACTCCAATGAATGAATGGTTGTGCCTTTTAAAACAGAGATACCATCAGTACAGACAATAGTTTTAAACACCGGAAAAACCTCCACCAACATAGCTTTTACAATAAATCTGTAGGAAAGGAAACTATCCTTTAGCTGTCTGTCATGCATGCGCGTATGAAACTAAACACTAGACCCACATCTCAAACACTACTAGGGTAACGATTTACCTGTTTAGTCAAGGTTGAACCCAACCCAAGGCTGAACTTTCTCTTCAGATATGTATTTACATAACGCCCACAGAAACACTGCTATGAGATGTAAGCTAAGGGGTATGTATGAGATATAATTAGACTTGTTAATGTTTCTACAGGCAACACTGATCCAGCACTCACAGTGTGCAGGGCACATGGGGAGGAGTCTCCAGCGTCTGGAAGACACTGAAACCTAACAGGAAGACCACTCCGAGCCTGGCTCCTCTTCCCTGAGGGTACAGAAGGCACCTGGGAATTAACCGCAGGGCCTCCAGATCAGCTCTACACACACCTGTTCCCTCGACTAAAGTGCAGTCTTGAGCAAGACCTGCAGCTGCCCTGGTGAAAACAGAAAACAGCTTCAAACTATGCAAGTGTCCAAATTTAGATGTGACACCGTCCCTTTCCCTGAGAAAGTGTATCAGCTAAAGATAAAGCAACAGACTTCAACTTTAAATATACAATTTCTCAGAGATCTGACAAGAGAAAGCATACAAGGAGAGTAAAAGAAAGAGAGAGAAAGAAACAAGAGAAGGCTCAAGACCTACAGAACCGTCTACTAAGGGCTAAGTGCCTGCCTGGATATTGCTGTAGAAAGAGTGCTTCCTTTCAAAGTGTGGAACACCATCTGAAAAAAATAACTGAAGATAAGAACACTGTCAGAGGTCAAAAATCCTAATAGTCTGAAACACCTGTCTGCAAGTCATCAAAATGTCAGCCAACGTTTCAACACTTTCCATAAGCTCAGTGTTTCTGAAAGTATTTAATTCCGAAATTATGGTTGTAAAAGTTAGAGGAAATTTTTCTGTAACAGGAAAACAATTCCTTTGTGGATGAGTAAATGTGGCGCCAAAAAAAAAAACCCGACACTCAAAATGAAGAGGCACCAGTCCAGTGGTCCAGAGCGTGGATGAGCTCATCGAACCTTCGCAGCCTCATCTGTGAAATGGGTTTCTGCTCTGTGCCAGCGTCTCGGAAGTGCCTGAGCGGCCTGCGGGGAAGAGCCCTGGTTCGCGGTCCCGGCCCGGCACAGCCGCTGTGCCCAGGCAAGCGCAGCTGGGCACGGCCGACGGGGCTCCTGAGTCTTCCACTACTTAACACGTTACTCCTAACAAACACGACAACCGCACGCAAACTTCGTCCACGCTCGCAGAGCCGGGAGACCCTCTGCGGGACCGGAGGAAACAGTGCGCCTGGAGAAGACCGTCCCCGCCGGGAAGAACCGGCCCGAGCGGGGCAAGCTGCCGAGCCTGCAGCCGGACGGGGCGCACAGCGGCGCCCCCTCGGGGCGCGCCCCAGGCGCTGTCCAACTGCAGCCGGACAACCAGAAGAGCGTCCCTGAGGAGGTCAGAGGTCGCCTCCAGGAGAGAGAGATACGAGGTCGGCCCCGGGGAGGTCGGAGGTCGCCCGCGGGGTCAGGGCCCCGCCGCAGCCGCCGCCCCGGCCACACCTCCATTCCAGGAAGCGGCCCGGCCGGGAGCGCGGGGGCCGGGCCGCGGGGGCCGAGGGGCCGGCGACCTGGGCCGGGCTGCACGCCGCGGCTGCCGCCCCCTCCCGCGCCGCCGGGCACTCACAGGTGACGATGGGCTTGTTCTCCATGGTGTAGATCACCGGCGGCACCGGCTCCTCAGGGGCGTCCATGGGCGTCCGGCGTCACCGGCCCGGCCTCCTGCGCCCCATGGGCAGCCCGAGGCCGCGCCGGGCCAGCCCGAGCCTAAGCGGCGCCGCAACCGCGACAGCGACGCCCGCCCGGCCGCTCGAGGTAGCTCCCTAGCCGGCCGCCCGCAGTCGCCGGCCGCCCGCCGTCGCCGCCCGCCGGCCGCACCCGCTTCCGGTGCCGGCGCGCGGTGGTACCGCTTCCGGGGCGCGCGCCTTAAAGGGGAGGCCTTTCCGTCGGGCGGACTCGGTCCTCCGACGGAAAGGCGATCCAGGCTGCGCGAGTGTCGGCGGAGGTATCCTCCGCGTCTCGGGGCCGAAATCCGCGCGGGCCGGACGTGGGCCGCTGTGGGTCCCGCACCGTAGGGACTGGACGGCCGGGAACCGCCCCCCAGGCCGGCGCCCTCGGGCGGCGTGGGGAGGGCAGCCGGGACTCGCAGCGGGGCGCCCACAAGCATCGCCCGCAGGAGTGCCCGACGTCGAGGACGACGCCGGGGGTCGCTGACCCGGAGCCCGTGGAACCACCCGGGGGGCGCTGACAGCCGCGTGCGGACACGGGGACCACCCGGGGGTCTCAGACATCCGGACAGGGGGACCACCTGGGGGTCGCTGACACCGACACATGGACCCCGGGAGTCACCGACATCAACAAGTGGACACGAGCGTGTCCATTTCTCACCTGTGTGGGTTGCCGCCCGTAGCCTAGCATTGTTATTTCTACCAGAGGCCTGATGCTTCGGGGGAATCATTAGGACACCGGGTTAATTCCCACCACTGAGCGAATGGCAGTTACCCCTTGCAACACTCTTGGTCTTGTGTTTGTCGTTACATTGGTTTTATGAAGTAATATTGCTGCCATGAAGTAGAACAAGATTATATACCTTCTCAATACAGCCTAGACTCTCCGGCACCACTGTCCTCCTCAAGGCGCACCTGGGAGGCCGACTGCCACAAACTCTGCCCCGCGGTTGGAAGCAACCACCTTTCTCTGCATTGCCACAACACTAGTTTCCTGTCTCCGTGACGCTGTAAAATTCTTGAACTAGGGGCTGCCTTTTACTCATGTCCCCACCTCCAATACCCAGCCACACAGGGCCTTCCACGGAGTAGGCACCTTCTGGAAATGCCACAAAATAAAACCTTACTTTAACTGCATGTACATTTCTTACGCAAGGAAAGTAGGTTTGGGGAAACTTTTGCAAATGAAATAAGGTAAATGTATGTGAAACAGTTTGAGTGTGAACACAGCTGCTAAATGCGTGTGCACAGTGCGGCGCTGTGCTTGGAGGCTGGGTGAGCAGGCAGAGGTCAGGGTCTAGGACAGCTGGAGCCTGTGAGGCAGGGCAGCAGAGCAGGAGGTACGGATGAGAGCCAGAAGTGTGCGTGGGGCTCAGCGTAAGGCTCGGCCTCAGCTGTGCTCAGCACTCACTGGATAAGGTTCCACAGGGCTTACCAGGAAGACAGTGAGAAGAGGGCAGAAATCCACAAGTCTGATGGAAAGCATTGAATTCTTGACTTACAGATCGAGAGACTCAGGAAAACCTCAGTAGAATACCTACAAAGAGGGACTTCCCCGGCGGTCCAGTGGTTAAGACTTCACGCTCCCAATGCAGGGGGCAGAGGTTCAATCCCTGGTGAGGGAACTAGATCCCGCGTGCCACGCGGTGAGGCCAAAATACAAAAATAATAAAAGGTAAAAGAGAGAGAGGACAGCCACGAATGGGCAGTTATCACATGAAAAGATGCTCAGCATCCATTAGGTATCCGGGAAGCACAAATTAAAGTGACAAAGAGGGGCTTCCCCGGTGGCGCAGTGGTTGAGAGTCTGCCTGCCGATGCAGGGGACGCGGGTTCGTGCCCTGGTCCGGGAGGATCCCACATGCCGCGAAGTGGCTGGGCCCGTGAGCCGTGGCCGCTGGGCCTGTGCGTCGTCCGGAGCCTGTGCTCCACGGTGGGAGAGGCCACAGCAGTGAGAGGCCCGTGTACCGCAAAAAAAAAAAAAAAAAAAAAAAAGTGACAACGACATATCACTTTACATCTACTCAAATAACAAAAATAAAATACGAAACAGAAGGTACCAAATGTAGACTCCAAGGCCAGGTCTCCACGTCTTTAGTCTATTCTAACAGAGAACTAAGTCCAGAGAGACTCTGAGAAGACAGACACTAACAATTCTTCCTTCACGGCAATGCTGTGGCCTGGCCCCACTGGCCAACTCTTGCTTGGAAGAATTTTCTTTCTGGATGGAGGGAAGGGGAGATCGAAGATCTTGCGCTCTATCCCAGGCAACACTCTGGCTCAAGGGCAGTAAGGGGGCTCCTGGGCTATTTTTCCCCCAAGCAGACCTATCAGAGATTTATTTTTTTCACATGGGAATTTAGAAAATGCTTGAATTCAGCATACATACTGGCTTAGCAATTCCTTTCAATATTGGTGAAAATGATGCTATTTCTATTAATCGATGTCCATTCTTCTTTCTTTCAGATCCTTTTCTGCTGAGACAGCATTTGTTTTTTTAAAGGTTGCTGGAACTTGAGCCCAAATGGTCTTTCCTGGTAGCCCATTACATTGTCTTCAGGCTGCAGAGAGCCTGTTCAATTATGTATTGGGATATTGCAGATGCTTTGTCTAAGGGAACACCGCCCTGGGCTTGCTCTGCCCCACTGCTCAGGCCCTCTCCACAGAGGGCTCTGCTAAAACCGAAGGTGAGCCAGCACATGTTCACAGCAGGTTTATTACTGGTAGCTGAAACTGGAAACCACCCAGGTGTCCTTTGACGGGTGACTGGTTAAACGATGTGTGGTCCATCGGTACTGTGAAAGACCACGCGGCAACAAAAAAGACTGAACTACTGATACACACAACCACCTGGATGGATCTTGACAGAATTATGCTGAATGAAAAAACTCTAGGACTTCCCTAGTGGCGCAGTGGTTAAGAATCCGCCTGCCAATGCAGGGGACATGGGTTCGATCCCTGGTCTGGGAAGATCCCACATGCTGCGGAGCAACTAAGCCCGCGAGCCACAACTACTGACCCGCATGCCGCAACTACTGAGCCTGCGTGCTGCAGCTACAAAGCCCGCGCACCTAGAGCCCGTGCTCTGCAACAAGAGAAGCCACTGCAATGAGAAACCCGTGCACCGCAACGAAGAGGAGCCCCCGCTCACCGCAACTAGAGAAAGCCCGCGCACAGCAATGAAGACCCAACGCAGCCAATATTTTTTTTAAAAGAAGAAAAAAGAAAAAACTCTAACCCCCAAAGGTTATATATTATATGATTCCATTTATGGAACAGTCTTGAAATGACAAAATTATAGATGTGGAGAACAGTTTATTGGTTGCCAAGGGGTAAGGGGCGTGTGGGGGTAACGAGGGAGTGGATGTGTCTGTAAAGGGCAGCAGGAGGGACCTGTGTGCATGGAATGTCGTGAGTCTGGACGGCACCAGTGTCGGCATCCGGATGTGATATTGCGCTAGAGTTTTACCAGACGCTGCCACTGGGGGAACCTGGGTAAATGTTACCAGGTCCAAGCTTGTACTGCTTGCCGCACACAGGCCAATAAATCGAGGGATGGGGTGTTGGGGCAGGAATAGCGACTTTATTGGGAAAGCCAGCAGACAGAGGAGAGGGTGGACTAGTGTCCCAAAGAACCGTCTTGCCCAGGTTTGGATGCTAGTTTCTTTTATAGAGCAAAGAGGGGGAGGTGAGGAGGTAAAGTTATAAAGGCCCTAAGTTGTTGCAAATATTTCCTGGTTCCAGCCAGACTCCCGGAGGGGATGCGTCAATTTCTGCTTTCCTGTAGCCATTTACAGGTGGGCCTGGTCAGGGTGTTTCTGGTGAACTGAAGAAAAGGTATTTTAGCTTAAGCTCATGCATGGGAGGCAGGGTTCCCAGAGATGGGCCATTATGTTTACCTTAAGTTATAGGCAACATCCTTCTACTGATTAACTTGTGGCAAAAGCAATAGAACATAAAGATTAAAGTAAAAGAAAGATCCAGTACGAAGTCAGATTTGTTTTTCCCTATTACATAAAGGGTGCATGGGAGCTCTACATACAACTGCGTATGAATCTACACGGTCTCAAAATAGAAGTTTGATAAACTCAACCGACTTGCAAGATGTAACACACGAGTTTCCAAAGAATCCACCAGGTACACTGTGTATTGCTTTTACCGTTCCACAGCATGCCAGCTCCTCTAACTGCACCTCCTTCGCTCACCAGATGTTCAGGAACATCGCCGCGGGCAGCGCTCGGCAGGGCAAGGCAGAGTGGGCCTGAGCCTCTGGGGCAGGTGTTTCCTTACATTTAACCAAGCCTTCCCTAAATGGTAGCCTCAGGGGAGCACCTGGTGAAGCTCAGCTCTTGGGAACAGCTGTCAAAGCAAATAGTCCACAAAAGGGAAATAGGAGTAGTAATGATTATGTGGAGAAATAATCTCCCTCATGAGTCATAGAGGAAATGCCATATAAATTTTTTTCTACTAAATTAATAAAAACTTGGTTGGGGGTGGGGGGGGCTGAGGAAGGTGAGGGTGTGGGAAAGCAAGCAGCCCAGCACACCTGGACAGTGGCTTCTCTGCCTTGGTGGATTCTCTGAGATACCACCTTTTTAAACAGCAGTAGCACCCTTTCATCCTCTGACCCAACAATTCCATTTCTAGATCTCTTTAAGGAAACAGTCTCTTCCAAACCTTTATGGATAAAAACACACGTGGCAGCGTTGTTGGCAGTAGCCAAAAATTGAAAACAGTGAAAATAAATAATAATGACTATGTTATATAAATTATGCTGTGTTTATTTGATGAACAATTATGTCACCATCAAAATAGTGTTTAGAAGGTGTTTATGATAGTCTGGAAAATCGTATAATGTTGATTGTTTTTGTTTTTTGCGGTACGTGGGCCTCTCACTGTTGTGGCCTCTCCCGCAGGCTCAGCGGCCATGGCTCACGGGCCCCCCCCCGCTCCGCAGCATGTGGGATCTTCCCAGACCGGGGCACGAACCCGTGTCCCCTGCATCGGCAGGTGGACTCTCAACCACTGCGCCACCAGGGAAGCCCTAATGTTGATTGTTAAAGTGGATTCCTGGATCATAAAACTTTCTTCCTCGCCATGACGATGATTGCTACTAGCACTGTTTTTCCCCTCCTTATTGGCGTGGTACCTTTGATGAAGTATGCTGAAAGTCGGAGGAATCCGCCACTCCCCAGCTGGAAGAATCTTGGAGGGATAGAATTAAACAGGTTGAAACTGAGGCTTTAGCAACAGAGAAACCGACAGTCAGTGCCTGCCTGTTATCATCTGAAACCTGGATATCTTTAAGGCCTTTGGACCTTTTTAAAGTCTCTGGAGCCTTTTCAAAGGAATAAACATTGGCTTTTAAAAAACTAAAAAAAAAAGTCTTTAACAAACATGAAGGTGTGATATGATCACCACTACATAAAAGTAAAAAAAAAAAAAAAGAAAGAAAGAAAAACTATTTCAAAAGAGATTGGATGGAAATGCATCCAACTGTCTTGCCCTGGCGGTGACTTCGCCCTTTTTCCACCTTATCTGCATTTCCACTTGTCTGTAAGGAGCCCGACTGTATACAAAAAAGAACAGAGCCGCACTGCACCGTTGGCTAGGTAGCTGATTCTGAGCAGGATACTTGGTTTTCTTCCCTTTTCCTGAGCCTCAATTTTCTCAGCTGAAAGCAGGGATCGTGATAGAATTTTCCCCTCCAAAACATGTGTGCTACGCAATTAATTCCCTCAGAACCCTTGAGACAGGTATTCCTATCTCCATTTCACAGATGGGGAAGTAGAGGAACAGACAGAGGAAGTGCTCACCCGGTGGCAGCTCAGAGAACAGCCCCTGGTGCTGGGCCTCTCCAGGAACATGGTGAGTGCGCTCGGGAGCTCCCGGAAGCCACAGCTCCAGGAGGTGGCGCCTCACCTCATCTCATTTTATCCGGGAGGACCCCGAGGCACAGCGGGTTAAAGGGCAGAGCTGGGGGACAAACCGGGCGGAAGCCCCAGCCCACCTGCCCTCCTCGTAGTCTCAATAATGGGCTCAGGTCACTGTTCACTGTTACTGGCTTTGTGCATCACTTTCCACATTTGTTTGTCTAGACACAGTATCCTCTTCCCAGGTTTTATTCTGCATAATGTGACTTAAATAATTAGCAACAATGAAATCAAACCTGGCACTGTGGATGGCATTTCCGGACATTCTGTTCAATGCGCCTATTTTTAGCTCAGTTGCTTCTTTCTTGGCTTTCTGACAGGCTGGATTCTCGCCCTCTCCTTTCAAGCTGAGGTTATCCCCCAAGAGGCCTTTCCGTGCCCAAACCTCCCTGGGTCCCTCACCTGGGTCCCTGCCGGATGCGGACAGAAGGCAGGGGCAGGAATGACCGCCATGCAGGAGGTCCCCACACGGCCTCCCTCCGCCTGCTCCACCAGGGGGCCGCCCTCTTCCCCGGGGGCAGAAGTCAGCTACTGGCACCCTAATACCGGGGGCAGAAGAGAGTGGTGGGTGGGAGGGCTGAGCTGCCCAGAATGCCAGCCTCCAAAGACACCAAGCTCCACGGGGAAGCAGGAAGGGCGGGGTCAGCTAACCCAGATCTCCGGGTGTGTCTCTTCCCCCATAATCCTCCGCTCACAGTGGCCTGCGTGGTGACTCAGACTCCAGCAGCCACGTAGAGTGCCCCAGGCCCCATGCCCGCAGCTCGCTCTGATTCGACTGCAGCTGGGCGGCCCTGGCACGGGTAGGGTCCTGCCTCCAGGACCCGCTGGGGCCTCCAGTGCAGCCTGAGCAGGAAGTGGTGGGAAACCGACACCATCAGGTCCTCCCTCAATGAGTTGGGGGATCAACGTGCAAACCTCACAGTGTGGGGTGCACGGCTCCCAAGCGGGCCCGGTGGCGGGTCGAGCCCACGGAGACAGTGAGCTCAACCACAGTCACCGTTGCGCGCCTGGTCCTTGCCCCCCTCCCCCACGCTCTTCCTCCTCTTTCTGGGGCCACCGACAAAGAAAACCCACCTGCACGAACTCTGGCTCACGCCCGACCTGACCTAAGACGCAGCCTGATCCGTGTCATGAAGGAGGCGTGCTGCCCTAAAGTCTGAGATAGACGCATCCATGGCCTGGTCACTGAAAAGCAGTGATTCGTTGATTACCTAAATGTTACATGTTTAGTGTGCTGACCAGGAGCTTGGCTGGCTCAGAAAAATCACGTGTAATGAATGCTTTGTTTTTTTATTTAAAAAAAAATTTTTTTTGGCCTTGCAGCTTGTGGGATCTCAGTTCCCTGACCAGGGATCGAACCCCTGCCCGCAGCAGTGGAAGCACGGAGTCCTAACCACTGGACCACCAGGGAAGTCCCCAAATGCTTTGTTTTGAACATCAAGAGTACTTAATAAATAGAAAATGCTTTTTCCCCTTGAATCCTTTAATGAATGTGGAAGCAATATTTGAGGACCATGGCCCTGAAGGAGGCCTGGCAGTTGGCACGGCCTGGCCGCCCTCATGTCTCTGCCAGTTGCCCCTGACCGGACAGGCCAGGAGCTCCAGAACAGAGGTGACAGAAGGCGACAGAGCTGGGCCCGCACAGTGTCGGTGGTGAGCTTGCCAGTGCCTGTCTGCCCTGCTCTTGCCACAGCTGGTACAGAGGCCCCAGGTAGGTTTTCTGAGCGAGGGGCTCGCTGTTGTCTCTGGGGTCCTTGCTGCCGTCTGGGCTCCAGGGCTGCTTCCCCAGGCCCAGCGGCCACCTCTGACCCCTGGCTCCTCCTTGCCCCTGCCCTTCCTTTGCAGAGATTTCTACAGACCCAGGCAGCCAGATAAGATGGCGAGGGCGAAGGAAGATACGCTGTCCTCCCAGAAACCTCAGACAGGGCATGTTCTTTCTTCAAGGCTACTGCATGGAGGAAAGGAGTAGACGGTTGTTTAAGATACAGCCTCAGGGACTTCCCTGGAGGTCCAGTGGTTAAGACTCCACGCTTCCACTCCAGGGGGCACGGGTTCCATCCCTGGTCAGGGAACTAAGATCCCACACGCCGCGGCATGGCCAAAAAATACCCGCCAGAAGATACATCCTCATGTCGGGAGACACAGAGAAAGGCTGGCTCTGTTGGTAAGAGGGGCGTTGACTCTGCCTCTTAGTCCATGGCAGAACCAGTGCAAAAGCAACCATATTCACAGCCCAACAAGATGATCAGTAAGGCGGACGTGAGGGAGGCATTTCCAGCATAGCTACAGGGACAGGCACCACCTCTCCACATGGCCCTGGAACATTCACAAATGCCGACCGTACACTTACCCACAGATAAAACCTCAGTAACTTTCCAAACTGTAGGAAAATACAAGATTTTCTGATCATAATGCAATAACACCAGAAATTGATAACAAAATAAGGAAACAGAAAAGGCATCCTACTTGGAAACCTACAAATTTTTTCCTAAACAATTTGGGTCAAAGGGCAAATATAAAGTCAACTGCACAATTCCTAAAAATCAAAGATAATGAAAGCACTACATATTAGGACCTGTGAGCAGTGCTTCATGGAAAACACATCGCCTTAAATTCAAATATATCAATTTTTAAAAGAGGAAGAATGAATTCATCACTGAATTAAAAGATTAGTAAATGAAAAACAAAAATAACTGATAGGAGAGAAGGAAGGAGTTACCAAAGAAGGTATACAGAGTGCCAACAAACAGATGAAAGGAGGCTCAACATCACTAATCATTAGAGAAATGCAAATCAAAACCACAATGAGGTATCACCTCACACCGGTCAGAATGGCCATCATCAAAAAAATCTGCAAACAATAAATGCTGGAGAGGGTGTGGAGAAAAGGGAACACTCTTGCACTGCTGGTGGGAATGTAAATTGATACAGCCACTATGGAGAACAGTATGGAGGTTCCTTAAAAAACTAAAAATAGAACTACCATACGACCCAGCAATCCCACTACTGGGCATATACCCTGAGAAAACCGTAATTCAAAAAGAGTCATGTACCACAATGTTCATTGCAGCTCTATTTACAATAGCCTGGAGATGGAAGCAACCTAAGTGTCCATCAACAGATGAATGGGGTAAAGAAGATGTGGCACAGATATACAATGGAATATTACTCAGCCATAAAAGAAACGAAATTGAATTATTTGTAGTGAGGTGGATGGACCCAGAGTCTGTCATACAGAGTGAAGTAAGTCAGAAAGAGACAAATACCGTATGCTAACACATATATATGGAATCTAAAAAAAATGGTCCTGATGAACCCAGGGGCAGGACAGGAATAAAGACGCAGACGTAGAGAATGGACTTGAGGACACGGGGAGGGGGAAGGGTAAGCTGGGATGAGTAGCATTGACATATATACACTACCAAATGTAAAATAGACAGCTAGTGGGAAGCAGCTGCATCGCACGGGGAGATCAGCTCGGTGCTTTGTGACCACCTGGAGGGGTGGGATAGGGAGGGTGGGAGGGAGACGCAAGAGGGAGGGGATATGGGGATGTATGTGTACATATAGCTGATTCACTTTGTTATACAGCAGAAACTAACACACCATTGTAAAGCAATTATACTCCAATAAAGATGTTTAAAAAAAAGAGGAAGGAGTTAATAAAGACAAAAGAAGTGAGAAAATAGAAAGAAATAATTTGGCACTTTGGAAAAAGTAAGTAAGTGACTAGCGAATTGGGTGAAGGAAAAGGGGAGAGAAAGTACAAATACACAAAATAAAAAATGACAAGGTGAGAAAAAACCACAGAGACAAAAAAAGTCTTTAATTTAAATGACTAATTTGTACTAATTAATTTAAGCAACTATTTGTTTAAAATAAAATTTAAACCATGATGAAATTTAATTTTCTAGGAAAAAATTGACTCATAAACATAGGAAGACCAAACAGATAATTTCCAAATAAGAAATAGAAAAAGTAGTTTAAGACCCCCCCGAATCCCACCCAATCAGACCGTTTCCCAGGGAAAGTCTACCCACCTTTAAAACTACTCCATAGCATAGACAAAGAGGAAAACTTACAGATTTTTTTTAACTGAAGAAGTGTACTATTGATGCCAAAACCTGATGAAGACTGCACACAAAGAGAACTCAGTGTAACTTACAAATATCAATGCTAAACCCTTAAATAAAATATTAGCAAATAGGATCCATCAACTCTCTTTTTTTAAATTAATTTATTTTTGGCTGCGATGGGTCTTCGTTGCTGTTCACGGGCTTTCTCTAGTTGCGGCGAGCGGAGGCTACACTTCGTTGCAGTCCATGGGCTTCTCATTGTGGTGGCTTCTCTTGTTGCGGAGCACAGGCTCTAGGTGCGCAGGCTTCAGTAGTTGTGGCGCACGGGCCCAGTAGTTGTGGTTCGCGGGCTCTAGAGCGCAGGCTCAGTAGTTGTGGTGCACAGGCTTAGTGGCTCCGCGGCACGTGGGATCCTCCCCGACCAGGGTTCGAACCCGTGTCCCCTGCATTGGCAGGCAGACTCGTAACCACTCTGCCACCAGGGAAGTCCGATCCATCAACTCTTAAAGAATAATCTATTACCAAGTAGAGTTCGAAGCAAAAGTGAAAAAACAAGTTAATATTAGAAAATCTATTCATATAACCCATAATGTTAATAGATTTAAGGATAAAACCGTTATGATTATCTCTATTCATTCAGAAAAAAGCATTTCCCAAATTCATCAGTCATTCTTGAAGTTAAAAAGAAATGCTTCATAAGATAGGAATTGACGGATTCTTCCTTAACTTAGCGACAGTATAACATTATACTCATAAAATACCATCCCCAAACTCACTCCTGTACGTAATGAGGAGACTCTGGACTTACCCCCATTAAAGTCAGAAACAAGACAGGACTCCCCAATACCATTACCCCTGTGTAACACTGAACTAGATACCCATCATCAGCGCCATCAGGCAAGAGAAAGAAATTAGAGGCATAAAGACGATCACTATGTTGGAAATCAGATTCAATAAAGAATCCATTTTAAATGAGCACAAATAATAAGAGAGTTTAGCAGATCTCTTTTAAAATTAAAATAAGGACTTCCCTGGTGGTGCAGTGGTTAAGAGTCCACCTGCCGATGCAGGGGACATGAGTTCGAGCCTGAGTCTGGGAAGATCCCACATGCCGCAGAATGGCTAAGCCTGTGCGCCACAACTACTGAACCTGCACTCTACAGCCTGCGAGCCACAACTACTGAGCCCACGTGCCACAACTACTGAAGCCCGAGCACCTAGAGCCCACGCACAGCAACGAAGACCCAATGCAGACGAAGGAGTAAAATAAAATAAACTGGAGCAAGTTTAAAAAAAAGCCCCCCCAAATAAATTAAAATATATTAAAATTAATAATATATTAAAATTAATCAATATTGTGTTAATATACAGTAGACTTCATATATGTCTATAGTGATCGGCAGATTGTGTGTGTGTGTGTGTGTACCGTGTAGAAGATATGGGAGAGAGAACCTCACAATAGCAACAACAAAAAAGATAAAGTATCTGTGAGTACCTGTAACAAGGAATGTGCGAAATACGTATGAGAAAGACCTTCAAAGACCCCAAAGTTGATTTGCATGCTCTTGGCTGGGACAACTCAACATCGTGGATACGCCAATTCTCCCTAAATTGACTTCTAAATTTAATGCAAGCCTTATAATGAAAAGTACCAACAAGCTTGTTTCTCTGCTTCTAGAAAAGCTGATTTCAAAAAAATGATATGAAAACTAAACACAAGAGGACAGCCAGGAAAACGCCGTAAAGAAGAGTAACGAGCAAACCCTAAAGCACCCTTGTAAAGCGTTCCACGAAGCCTTAATAATTAAAACGAGTGCAAGGGACTTCGTGCTACCCACAGAACAGTGGAACAAAATTAGAAAATCAGAAATAGACCCAAATACGTATGGGGATTTAGTATGTGATAAAGTTGGAATTTCAAATCAAAAGGTAAAAAAATGGACTTAAATGAAAATCGTTTGGAAGTGTGAGGAGAGACTGAGAGGCACTGAATAAAGAAATACAGATTGTACTTCTGTTCTTTTTATAACTATTTGCAGCAATGGGGCCGAATTAGTGCAACAACACGAGCAAGAAGGCTTTCCTGTTCATTTATCTGCCTGCTGCCCTGTGGCCGCCACACTACCCGGGCTGATTCTGTGTCTCAGGGGATTCTCATTGAGTGCAGTGATTTTTAAAAATACCATCTATTAGCAGGTACTGTGTGCTAAGGGATTTACATACATGTATCTAATTGAATTCCAGCCACTGACAAAATAGCTCTTATCTCCATTGTATCATTTTGGATCTATTTATCAAATAGAATCAATACCAATTATAGAGCTTCTGGGAGGCTTATCAGATATTTGAAAAAGAGTCATCAAATAGACAGACATTTAATAAATTATGTTGGGACAACTAAGTACCCAAGTAGAAAAAGATCAGATTAAATCCTCGCCTCAGGGAGATCAAAAATTTACACGTAGAATGGACTTCCCTGGTGGTGCAATGGTTAAGAATCCGCCAGGGATTCCGTTTGATCCCTGGTCCGGGAAGATCCCACATGCCGTGGAGCAACTAAGCCTGAGTGCCACAACTACTGAACCTGTGCTCTAGAGCCCGTGAGCCACAACTACTGAGCCCGTGTGCCACAACTACTGCAGACTGCCTGCCTAGAGCCCGTGCTCCGCAGCAAGAGAAGCCACTGCAATGAGAAGCCCACGCACCACAACAAAGAGGAGCCCCTGCTCGCCGCAACTAGAAAAAGAAAGCCCGCATGCAGCAACAAAGATCAATGCAGCCAAAAATGAATGAATGAATTTTTAACAATGTACACGTAGAAAGTGAAACCACGAAATCATTAGAAGAAAACACAACAAATTTCTTTATGACCCTGGAGTGAAGAAGGCCTTTCTAACATGTGTCAAAATCCAGAGACCAAAAAATAAAAGGTTGATGAATTTGGGTAAAAATAAAAACACATGCCCGGGAAAAGATATCATAAGCAAAGTCAAAAGATAAAAGACAAGCTGGAAAAAAAATGGTAACATATATCATAAAGGGCTAATCTTCCTAATATACAATATATAAAGAGCTCCTACAAACCAAGAAGAAAAAGAAAAACCTAATAAAAAGAGGTGAAGACGTGAACCACTCCCACGCCAGTTTGTAAGAAGTAGGTCCTCAGGTTACCCATAGCTTTTGCCCAACTTGGCCACCAATTGAAAGTTTCCGTGACCCCCTCCTGGGTCCAAATAATTTGCTAGAGTGGCTCACAGAACTCAGGGAAACACTTCTTTTCATTTACCAGTTTATTAAAGGACATGATAAAGGACACAGATGAAAACCCAGATGAAGAGATACACAGGGCGAGGTCTGGGAGGGTCCTGAGTACAGGGGCTTCTGTCCCCGGGGAGTTGGGGTGCATTACTCTCCAATTATGTGGATGTGTCCACCGAACTGGAAGCTCTCCAAACCCACACTAGTGGGATTTTAGGAGCCTTCCTTCCATCAGCGTGACCGATTATTAACTCCATTTCCAGCCCCCTCCTTCCTTAAGAGGATGGGAGGCAGGGCTGAAAACTCCAAGGTTCTCATCCTGGATTGGTCTTTCTGATGACCTGCCCCAACCCAGGAGCCACCCAGAGTCACCTCATTGGGACAAAAGATGCTCCTGTTGCTCTTGTCACTTGGGAATTTACAAGGGTTTCAGGAGCTCTGTTCCATGAACCCAGGACAGAGCCCAATATAAATTTTCTGTTATCTCACACCCATCCAACTGGCAAAAATCCAGTCTGACAACACACTGAATGGGTGACAGGGTGGGAAACTGGCCTCCCGTGCAATGCTGGTGGCCTCCCATGCAATGCAGCCACTTCCGTGGGTGTGGACTCGCAGTGTCCATCAAAATGACAGGGCCTTCAGCACCATCGGGTCAGACCGCCAGCTGCTCAGAGGAAGGGTGTGGCCGCCGGGCCTGCCTGTCCATGGGGAGTAGGGGAAGGAGACACGAGTAGACAGGCCCTGGGAGACTGGGACCTCTCCATGCGTGCTGGGTTATAGGGCGAGTGCATTAAGTACTCAGAAAAACTGGATTGACTGTATTTAACCTTTCCTCTCATTTAAGAACCCTCCTGGAAATGGAGGGATTTTTCTCATCTGAATTTTACACGCAGACAGACATCCCACTCAATAAAACTGGGTGGGTTTGGGGTTCTTTATAATAAAGCGATGTCTTAAGGACTGTCTTTAAAAGCAGGCAGGCCCGGGGCTTCCCTGGTGGCGCGGTGGTTGAGAGTCCGCCTGCCGATGCTGGGGACACGGGTTCGTGCCCCGGTCCGGGAGGATCCCGCGTGCTGCGGAGCGGCTGGGCCCGTGAGCCGTGGCCGCTGGGGCTGCGCGTCCGGAGCCTGTGCTCCGCGGCGGGAGAAAAGCAGGCAGGCCCCTTCCTCAGCGGCGCGGCCCCTGTGTCCCTGGCAGAGGATGTATGGTAACCACGGCAACTGCTGCACCCGGCCTTTCTCACTTCCTGCTGTCACTCACTGGAGGGTCCTGGGCCCACGGGCCCCTCACTTCCCAAATTCCTCGCCAGCCAGTTTGCTCAGGACTCACTTCCACCAGTGGAGGTCCAGCCTAGGGGCCTTTGGGCTCTTCAGACTCCCTCCAGGCAGCCCTCCTGAGAACACAGGTGCTGGGAGGCTGTGCACGTTGGGGAGATGGTCGGCTGACACCCCACAGCCTGTCACGGCCTCTGCCGTGGACGCTGCCAGGCCAAGTGTGCACGTGTCCAGCTACCCTCCAGCCTGCGCTGGCTGCACAGACGACGCGCTGGCCCTGACCTTGTCAAGCTGCAGAGCAGGTCAGCACGGACCTGGCTGTGTTCTCATCGTGGGCAATGACTCCCTCCTTGTTTAGGCCGCTGTTAGGGTTCCCATCACTGGCAGCTAACGCCGTGAGAGCGCGCTCTGCTCTGTGATGACTAAGTACTCAGACAAGGCGCCACCTGCCGGGCTTGGGTGCAGGGCACGGCTGGCTGGAGCCACGAGGTGACGGCGGGGTGCTCTGGGCTGCGCTGGTCACGGCAAAGTCCTGCAAGAGAAGGCTGGACTCAGACCAGAGGGGCCGCTCTGAACGCAGAGGTGCACAGAGACAGCTCCTACCTGAGAGGAGCCTCCGTCCCCAGCCTGGGAGCTGCAATCCCAATCCACACGGTGGCCCATACCCTGGCGCCTTGCAGGATTGCCAGAGCCAGGTCCTGCAGCCTAACCTGAGGCTGGGACTCGCCGGGAGCCGCTGGGGGCGGGATGGGAAACGGTATGTTTGACGCACTTGGTGCACTTGGGTGAGAAATGGGCCGAACGGCAGCCTCAGCCCTGGCAGCCCGGGGTCCGTCCTGGTGCCGTGTACCCGTGCAGACCCTCAAACCCGCTCGCTCGGCAGACACCCCTGAGATGAGAGAAGCCGGTGACAAAGCTCAGGGCGGCAGCATTTGCCCCGGGGCGGGGGGCAGCGGAGGGAAGGCGGCAGGAGGCGGAGTAGGTGCTGATTCCAGGGCCCTCAGGAGAGACCTCAGGGATCCATCCTCCCAACACCACCCAGCGCCCGGCCGGAGCCGAGGTCATGCATTTTTAAGTGGCCATTAGTCTGGGCCACGCCCTAAGCGGGTAGTGTGGCCGCGGACGCCAGCTGCGTGCCCGGAGGGCCCCGGGCGGCTGCAGGATGTGGTCTCACCCCTCCGGAAACAGGCCACTGTTTATCCTCGCTCCGTCCACGTCCCCACATGACTTCTCAACCTTTGCTGGCAAATCAGGTTACGAGTGAGAGGATCGCTGCGCCCGGGACACAGTCGAGTCCCCCAGGTGCATCTAACCTCGGTTCCTGAACTAACCAGTCTCACTCCCTGTACGTTTGTTAATTCTTAATTACTCTTGGGGTCCTCGGGTTCCCCTTGTTTGAACATAGTGTTAGTGAGGAGATGCTTCCCTGATTTAAATGATGATGGTTCCGGCCAGTTCTGGTTTCAGGCAGCGCACTGGCCCGGGCCCTCAGCGGGGTTCTCGGGTTCTGTCCCTGGACAGTCAGTCACCCCACTTGTAATCGGCCTGTCCTGAAAATCGGGCCCAGGTGACTAACTGCCCATGACCGAGGCGTTTGTTTCCGAGGATGTGGGACTTTCAGGGCTAGAACCAGGACAGTCTCAGGAACACTGGGACGGTTGGTCCCTGAATCACGAGAGAGGCACCGCCTCAAGGCGATCTAGCCACGCGACTCCGACGGGTCTCCTGTGCTGACGACAAGGCGTGGGGTGGGAATGGGACCCCGAGACTTAGGAGGGAAAAGCGCACCAGACCTGCCCGCAAGTCGTGAACTCCAAGCTGCCCCGAGCTCTGGGCCGGCAAAGCAGCCTCCCTCTCCCGTATGAGAGAGAGCACCCACCCTTCCCTGGAGGCCCGCAGAGGCCTTCCCTGAGTCAGGCGTCCCCCAGCTGCCACCAGTCCTTGATTCCAGAACAGCCACGAGGGCCAGGCCTGAGCCCAGCCTGAGCGTAGCCTGAGTGTAGCCTGAGCCCAGCCTGAGCGTAGCCTGAGCCCAGCCCGAGCCCAGCCCGAGCCCAGCCCGAGCCCGGCCTGAGCCCGGCCTGAGCAGGGGAACGCGGGCTCTGCTCGCTTCGGTGCACCGTCTGGCTCCCGCGTGGGAGTGGTCCTTGGGGACTGGACAGTAGGGGCAGGGGTGCAGAGCGTAAGGCCGGGGAGGGAAGAGGCTGCGGAGCTGGGCACTCTGCCCCAGAGCTCGGGATCACCAGCGTGCTGGGTAGGGTGTCTGGGGTGCTCCTGACGTGCTGTGGACGGGCTGCCCAGGGACATGGCCATGGTGACGCCCTGTAGCACATGGAGATGCCAGCACTGCCTGGGCAGGGCGTGGAGGAGGGGCCTGGAGGCTCAGGAGGTGAAGAGTTCTAGCAGATTCACACGTGTGGTTGGAGAGCCCGCCATCTGACTAGTGTTCTGAGGAAGGTCAGAGGTCCCCCCCACTCCACTAAGGCAGAGGAGATGCAGTAGCGTGGGGCACTGCCGTCGTGGAGAAGCTCAGGTGGCCGCCCTCCACGGCCAGTATGGTGGTCGAGGATGCTTCCACCACACTCAGCTCCCTGGTGGCAGCGGGAACAGCCCCACAGGAAGGTCGCAGCCCAGGACCCTAGGATTCTGCAGTGATGCCATGCCTTCTGCATCAGGGAACTAAACGCTGTTTGCAAAGCGGGTCTTGGGTCCTGGTACATCCCGATGGCCTCAGCATGGGATGTCAGGTGTGACCGGAACCGTCCTTCCCAAGCTAGGTGCTCTCAAACCACTGGGTCACAGGACAGGCAGGGGCAGCAGCGTCTGTCCCAAGATGGAAATGGGATGTTTGGTATCAAGCCTGAGCACGAAGAAGTTACACAGACCGTGGTCCCGCCCCTCGTGTCACCTCTGTCACCCTGACACCTCCCTCTCAGCCACACCTTGCCCCTTGGGGGTGTCCCCTAAGTCCCAAGACGCTACTAGAGGGAGCATCCTGGGTCTGATTCACGAGTGGCTCAGCCTCGTATCACGGCGCCAAAGGAACATGCCCAGCGACTGCAGCCCAGCCCACGCAGGTGGCCCTGAAGACCAGTGGGCAGAGATTAGAGAGATCGCTGCGCCGTGCCTTTGGACAGAGGGAGGGGTGGCTTGAGGTGATGCCACAGGAGGACTTCTGGGCAGCGATGAATGGCTTGGCTCACTCACTACTCAGCTGCCTGGAAGCAGCAAAATCGGAAAACCAGATCCAGAAGGTTCGGGGGAAGGGCAACCATGGAATGCCATGGGGAAAGTGGATTGGTCTAAGGGGTGGCACAACACGTGTGGATCTCTGTGTCCCGCCAACGTCCACAGAGAACATCCATCGCAGAGAAAAGCCAGGTGGACAGATGGCTCGTCGGGCCATCGGGCAGGCGTCAGCATCTCGCTCACTGGCCACTGCACGAGACAGCTCGTGCCCCCGCTCTCCGAGGATGACGTGGCCGAACGTCCAGCCCGCCAGCAGGACTCTGATGCGGAGCCCATGACAGTGGCCTTTTCCCAAGGCGCCCAACCAGCCAGCTGGGGGTAGGTTGGTGACAGGAGACCTCCATCCACACTGCAGAGGGCAGTGAGTCATCACCACCAGAGGCGACATCAGCTCCAGCCAGGGGCTTGCTCCCCTGCCCCCAGGGCCTGGGCCCGCTCTGCTATCCAAGGGCTCTTGAAGCGCCGAGCTCACAGTCAGGAGACCTCACGCATCACAGCCTCAGACCAGGGACTCACCTCACAGCAGAAGAGCTGTGGCCACAGGGACCGCTGCTGTGTCACGGGTTCCCCATCCCCCAGGGCAGCCAGCCCCAGAAAGCGGCCTGCAGGGACCGCTGCTGTGTCACGGGTTCCCCATCCCCCAGGGCAGCCAGCCCCAGAAAGCGGCCTGCAGAGCCAAGGCTCAGCGACTGCGGGGTAGGGCGTTGAGCTCCAGGACACGGTCTATGTATTTAGCCAAGAGCGGAATGTACAGTCATGTTTCCCCACAGCCAGACTCCCCAGTAACACGCCATCGGGGACCCACGGTGGGGGGCAGGGTTGGGTCCTCTCACCATCGATTTCAGAAACCCGCTTGCGAAATGTGTGCTTCTCATCCCTGCGACCTTAGATCCTGTTGGATTAGAGGTTCTGGTTTGGGGGAACCGTGGAGGATGCTCCATGGGGGATACACTAAGTACTGCACAGAAACAAAGCTATGGCCACCTCCGGTCACTTAGCGTTCCTCACGCCAGTGGCCTCATAATCAAAGAAAGGCGGTACCTCCCCAGAGAGCGGCCTGGCCCTGCGTGTGCTGGGTGAGGACGGGTATGTCCAAAACTCAGGGACTCTGGGTCTTTTAGCCATTCGTGGTTTCGTGGGGACAAAATGTTTCAAGTGTTGAAAGAACAGCAAAAGCACAAGGCGGAAACGTGATACTATGTGAAAAAGAGAAGTGTTTTTTCCCTTTTAAAAAACATAGTGATGAAAATGTAAATTTTAAGACTCGGTGGACAGTTTAGAGAGCAGATTAGATGCGGTGCTGAGAGAATGTGCAAACCAACAGATGGACAGAAATGCCGCTGATGTAGTGCAGAGACCCAGAGGTGGAGCACGGGAAAGAGGGTCTGAGACCTGGGAATGGAAAGGCAGGTAGAGCACACCTGGCTGGAGCTGCAGAGAGAAGGCGAGAGGGAATGGGACAGAGGCAATATGTGAAGCACGATGATGGCTGAGAAATTTCTAGAACTGATAAAAGACTATATTCTCAGATGCAAGGGGCAAGTCAAATTTCAAGCCAGATAGAAATAAATTCATGCTCAGACATATTCTAGTGCCGCTCCAGACAGCGAAGACAAAGAGCGGGGAGAATTTTAGATCAGACAGAGAGAAAGGACGGATTAGCAACTGGTGGTGGTGGGGGACGTAAGATCCTGTCCGCTGACCTCCCGGCAAGAAAAGTGGAAAATGTCTTAAAATACTGAGAGAAAGCAATGATGCCTTGTAATTACCGCACAGCTAAAACTCCCATCTCAAAACCAGGATGAGATAAAGACATTTGCAGAAAAGCTAAAATTGAGACATTTACTACTACCGGGCCCACTCAAGGAAGTTCCCAAAGGTTTGTTTTGAGGAGAATGAGCCCAGGGTGGGGTCCTAAGATGAAACAGGGCCGAGGACCCCAGAAGCTGCAGATGCAGGGAAATCCAGGCAAATGGGAACTCACTGGAAATAGCAACAGTGACTTTGGGGGTAAAAACGAGAAGGACGGCTTCCCTGGTGGCGCAGTGGTTGGGAGTCCGCCTGCCGATGCAGGGGACGCGGGTTCGTGTCCCGGTCCGGGAGGATCCCACATGCCGCGGAGCGGCTGGGCCCGTGAGCCGTGGCCGCTGAGCCTGCGCGTCCGGAGCGTGTGCTCTGCAACGGAAGAGGCCACAGCAGTGAGAGGCCCGCGTACCGCAAAAAAAAAAAAAAAAAAAATATATATATATATATATATATATATATATAAAGACACAGATAAGTTAAAAGGAAGGAAAATTATACACTAGGCAAGAAAAGTAATATGTAGCTATATTAACATTAGATTCGATTTAGAGCAAAAAGCAGCTCACCAAGAAAACAACTGTAAATTCCTAGGCCCCAAGCAATAGAAAACAAAAATTGACAGAACTTCAAGGAGAAATGGACAATGCCAACTTTGTGCGGAATTTTAATATCCTTCTCTTCCTGATAGATTATCAGGTAGAAATGAGCAAGGATATAGAAAATTGCAAAAATGAAAGTAGCGAGCTTGATTTAAGGGACACACGTAAGACTCTACAGCCCAGAGTGGGTGGCCGGTACTTCTGAACAAGAGGTGTGCACCATCTGCACGGAAAAATCATAAAACTTTATTGTAAGACATGAAAGAGGATTACATGAGAGGAGGAACAGAACGTTCACACACGGGAAGAATCGATGTTGGAAACGGCCGTCCTCCCGAGTTCATCGAGCCTCGTGCCAGTGAAAGTTCCAACAGGTTTCGTGGGCTTTTAAATAGTACTGAGGAGCTGATTCTAAAATCCGCGTGGAAGAATAAAGGTTGTTGAATAACCAAGAAAAATTTGAAGAATACAAAACAAGGGCTTGCCTTACCAGATGCCTGGACCACTTGTGACACCACAGCCTTCAGAAACGCGGGGCCGGTGGGCCAACCACACGAGATAAGGGCCCAGAAGCAGACCCCGCACGTCACGTCAGGAGGCCTGCGGTGACCCTGGGGGCCCTGCTGACCAGTGGGGAAGGGCAGGATCTTCAAACGGTCCTGGGGTGACCTGTTCCCCAGGCAGAAAATGTAAAATAAAATAGGATACTTACTTCTTTCTTTCTTTTTTTTTTTTTTGCGGTACTCTCAACCACTGCGCCACCAGGGAAGCCCTAGGATACTTACTTCTATTTGCCATCCCCCAGATTCAGTTCCAGGTGGATTTCGGTTCAAAGCTAAACATTACAATTTTCAAAATAGAGTGTGAGAGAATCAGTTATGACTTCAGGAAGGGAACGGATTTCTTAGCAAGGCACACAGTGTCCCAAACCACAAAGGAAATGATGAATACATTCAGTTCCATTCAATGACAAAAATTCTGTGCATCAAAAGACACAAAAATAAAGGGAAAAAACAAACAGAAATGAGAAGACTTTGGTAATGAATAACACCGCCAAAAAAATGAGTGCCGCCGACTTATATAAAGAAAGTCCAGGAATCAATAAACAGAAGGCCAGCAACAAATTCGAAAAGGGAGGGAAGTTACAACACTTCTGCAGAGGAAGCTCCCACAGCTAACACGCATGTGCTGGGGCTGGACCACCCCCCCCCCCCCGTGGTCAGGGAGGCGTAGGCGGAACCACACGGGACCCCTCGCACCCCTGAAGGGCAGCACTTACACTCGCCGTGGACCTGTGACCGCACACCCATGGGTGGGGGTTGGGAACAAAGGGAAGATCTGGGAAAGCAGGGCCTCCTTCCTCCTGGATGTAGCCGTTCCAGCCCCAAACATACGCCCGAGGCTCTCGCACCAGAACCAGAGCGCAGAGAAACGTGGACGGAAGATTCACTGCAGCCAAAAATGGTGCACCTGTGAGTCCAACAGGAAAATGGACTCTGACGTGTTCACACAAAGAAGCATGATACGGCAGCAACGCTGGACCATAGCTCCTGCATGAGTCCCGCCAGCAACGCTGGATGAGGACAGCAAAATGCAGGGTGACCCCTCAGTGCGACCCCCTTCCGCTCACCTGGGTGACGTCCTGAGAGCCATCCCGTGGAAGGCAGGGGCTGCCGGCCCGGGATACCACAGCCCGGCCCCTCTAGCTCTGCCACCTACTGCGGCAGTGTTTCCTCCTGGTTTGATGTGACATTTGAGTTACCACATGTGAAGCGCCCAGAACACGGCCTGGCCCACGGATATCACCGCGGATGGGCCCCCGGCTAGGATGCGCAGGACGCCCGAGGCTGCACGGTTTAGGGACGGGCACGTGGGCCTTCTTTTCACTATTCTGTCCATCTTTCTGTCTGTTTCAAGCGGTTGATTGCATGGTTGCTTTGCTGGGGGCGCCTCGTTTTCACTTCAGCTCTTTTTCCTTCCCAAAGTTCATCTTGGGGCTTCCTTTCCAAACCACGCCCCCACCCCGAGCTCCAGGCCTTTAGGGCGACTCAGCACGGCCCTGGGAGAGTGAGAGCACGGGCCACGCGTGCTGCGGGGGACCTCCCCTGTAGTGCAGCGATGCCCCTTGGAAATTCCCCGCCTTCCCACTCTGCTGTGACCTTCCCAAGTTCCCTCTGGCAGCTTCTGTGCAGGTTGGCTTCCCTTTGCTCTCTAGCTCCGGTGACCCCGCTTCAGGGGCTCCGTGCCCCTATGGGCCACGCCAGGGGGCAGCTAGCAGGACGGCCCTTGTCCCCCAGCTCCTTCCGCAGGGTGGTGAGAACTGCAGACTCTGGGACCAAGGGCTCTGTCCAAACCCCACAGTGAGCCTGACCCTGCTCTGCTGGCCCCTGCCTGTTCCAGCCCCGCCTGGCGATGGGCGGGGGCCCCCCAGAGCCCCTCTCAGGGCGGTTTCTCTAGCCGGCTTGTGATTACAAATCCTCCGCCCTTCACCTTCAGACGTAAACCTCCCTGCCCTGCGCCGTTGCCCTGAGGACCAGGGAGCAAACGCTCAGGGCGCCCCACGCTCTCCCCTTCCCGTCCCGTCCCGTCCTGTCCCGGGGGAGGTCAGGGCCTACCCTCCGGGCCCCTCGCTCCAGGCGCAACACGGCCTCCTGTCCGCAGGGTGCCTCGGACACGTCCAGTTAGCTCGCCCGGGTGGCCCGGCCTCACGGCCCCAGCCCTGCCCTGCGCCCTTCCTTTGGGGCGCCCAGCCTTCCGGAGCCTCCTGCCTTGGCGTGGGGGGCAGGGCTCGGGTCTCCCTGGCTCTCCCCCTCCCGCAGCAGCTGTCGCGGAAGAAGACCTGCCTTGGCCGCCTTTGAGTGATGACCGGCTACCACCGTGTCCGGGAGCGGCCCCCCTATTAACCCCTCCTGACTGGGCGGGCGGGTCTCTGTCTGTCTCCTGCTGGGACGGAGCCGACAGCACAGGCCTCTCCAGGCACGCCCGGCACGAGGCCAGCTCTCCTGCTTCCCTGGGTGCTGCAGGCCTGAGGCACCCGGGAGCCATTTGTTGGCTGAGACCCAAGGTCCGTCTCCCAGCCCCCTGCTTCCCCCAACCCTGGAGACCCGGATGTCCTGGCCGAGAGGCGTCCGCTCTGCTGGCTGCTGCCGTGTCCTGGGGGAGGGCGGCCTTCGACCTCCAGACTATAGTCCAGCGCCCGCCTGGGGTGGGGTAGCAGCCCTTTCTGGGACGAGCAGGAAGAACGCCCAACGATGCCGCGCCGGTCACTTACATCCTGCAAGTGCGAGGAGCCTTCTGGAGGTCTCCCCGGGAGATTCCACGCTTTGATCTGTTAACACGTGGTGGTGACAGAGGGCGGAATTCACTCGCGCTAAGGACACTGGAAAAGGAACTGCAAAAGGTCTAAGTGGGGGGGCTTCCCTGGCGGTCCAGTGGTTAGGACTCTGCGCTCTCGCTGCCGAGGGCGTGGGTTCAGTCCCTGGTCGGGGAACTAAGATCCCACGCGGTGCAGCCAAAAAACAAATCTAAGTGGGAACAGCGTTCAGGACAGTAGAATGAGGTTCCCTCCTTGGGGACAGGGCGTGGGAACAACAGAAGGGTCAGCCCCACTCCGGATGGCCCTGCGCAGGGCTGGACTCTGCGGCGCGCCTGCCGTGCGGGCTGGCAGGGACGGCACGTCTGTGCTTTCCCCTCCACCCCCAGCAGCTCTGCGGGTCATCGGGTCCCGGAGAGTGTGCAGCAAACTGAGCCGCCACGAAGAAACGCTTCTCCTTACGCTTGTCCTGACTCAGCGCCGTTGGGGCACCAAGGACACTGGCGATGTGCGGGGTGTCCCAGGGGAACAGCAGGGCTGAGGAGGGGCGTCTGGACTACGTGTCTCCCATGCCTAAGGGCGGGCGCCTCTCCAAACCCGGAGTCCTGCGTGACCCCAGGGGCAGCCCCATGCCGGACGCACCCCCCCAAACCCTGAGCCTCCCCGGGGCCCGTAGCGCCCACCTCCTTCTGCACCAAACCTTTCCCTGGAGAAGGAGCCGATGCAGGCTGGCCCCAAACCCCATTTTCTGTTTGGAGCCGCAGAAAACGGGGTTGAGGGGGAGGGGTGGCCGACAGCGCCTACCTGCCCGGCTGACTCCGGGCACTGAAGGTCCGTCCTGAGCCCAGGAGCACAGCTCCGTGTTGTGTCCGGATGGCACAGTCCCAGGGGGGCAGCCACCGCCCTGCCTTCCACGGCCTTAGGCTGGCCCAGTGGGTCAGCCTTCCTACAAAGTCCTGGGCAGGTGGGACCGACCGTTTCGTCAGACATCAGCGGAATCCTCCACCAGTAAGTGGTGATGTTTTAGCACCGTCTGCGGGGCAACTATGTCCCAGAGGTCTTCTGGTCCTGAGCCATGACTGAGGAGCTTGGGGTGGGGGGAGCGGAGGACCCCTGGGGCAGGCGAGCAGCGCCTTCTCAGACAGTGCACCCCTGCCCCGCAGCCCCCCGCCTCACAGTACTTGGAGTCCCTCCGCGTCTCTGACCCCTGGCAGGATGTCGGGGCTCCTGTAGGTGGACTATCCCCACCACCTGGTGGATCTGGAGCCCAGAGCACGCAACATCGCCCCCTTCCTCTGAGCTGTCACAGGACAATTCCATCTCCCCACTGTGGGTTCAGCCTTTGGGGAGCACTTTCAGACCCGCTGCTGGGCGGCCACTTGGGCCAGGCTGTGCTCTCAGGCTCCACGCTGGGAGAAGACACGGGAGGCGAGCCCCCAGCGCAGGCCTGGGGTGTCATCCCATTTCCTAGTGGGGCTGTTCCTGTATGACCACCCCAAGCTCTCCCCTTGCTGTCTGGGGTGTGTATGTGTGCGTGTGTGTGTGCCAATACACGTGTGTATGGGGGGGGCGCCTGTAGGCATGTGCTGGTACTCGCATGCTCTGAATTCAGGATATATTTTTAAAGCTACATCGTGGGTAGACGTGTGCGCGCCAGGAGCGCCGGTCCCAGCCCGGCTTTCCCAGGTCTCAGGGCGGACGTGGGCCCATCCCCACTGCCGGCACCGGCCCCAGAGCAGAAAAGCACATACTCAGGGGCCGTTCCCAGAGCAGAAGTGACACCATGGTTCTTTTAGCTCGATTTATTTTCACAAGACAGACAAATCAGACCCTGGAATAGCTCTTGGTTCTGACAAGAGTTCTTTTCTTTATAAAGAAAAAGCGTTCCTGGGTTTTCTCCACAGAATGCATTTGTTTTTACAAAAAAATAGTTTTTGATATATACATGCCTACTTTGGAAACCTTGAGTCCTGGATGGCTTTTAAGACCCGTTTTTAGGCAGAGGGTCACTTAGCATGCTTTATGCACCAACAGACTTTTCTCCCTTGTTTCCGCCTGACGGTTGCTCTCCTTCTCGATTTCCCTTCCGAAAGCAACTGACATGAAATGGAAAGGCTCAGAAAGTGTCCTCACGACAGCCTCGGGAGGGTCTGTTCAGGCGAGGACCCCGCGGGCCAGGATGTGCCTGGAGGGCCTTTCCTTCCCTGGGAAAACCCTCCGCAGACCAGAAGCAAAGGGACAGAAGGAGGCAGTCAGTCACTTTTTCTTGTAGCGGGGTTATTTTATCCCCCTCTTTCACAGCAGCAATTTTAATCAACGAGTATGATGCCCACAGCATTTTATCTAGAAAATACTGCCACTCAGGCAGGCTCAAGCACGCCTGTGTACAAAGTGACCTTCGCAAGCGCACGGCAAATGCAGCCAGTTTTACGGGATACAGGCTTTTAGAGTCGAAGTTATAGCTCCCCCCACTCCCTCCCCCCACAAGCTCCCACAGACCAAAAATACCGCTCTCCTCAACTACACAAAGCTGTAGCAAATTTGTAAAAATGAAGTGTACAAAAGGAAGCGTCCGTATAATACATTTGCACCCTGCATACAATGTATCACCCTTCGAAGCTGGCCAACGGTCAGGTACGGCAGAGGGTCGACAATAGAAAAAGAACCCCGACATCTGTCCCACACATTTGAGTCGATGGTTGGTGTGATTTTCCAAAGAGAGATATTTTCATTTACAGCTACAGTACTTGCTGACGACCCTTATGATTAAGAAGCCAGGTGAATTTCCCGGCGTTTAGGCAAGTATTATTTGATTGTCACCACGTACAATTCTGAGACAATAAATACAAGTAGATCAGATGCATTTCTTCATGGTATCAAGTAACTCCAGTTTAATACAATTTAGTGCATTTCAGCATCTCGTTCACAGTTCAACTTCTGTCCAAAATACTTTTGCAACAAAAAGTTAAGAAACGGAAAAGTTTATGGGAAAAGAAAACTCCAAGTGAACTTGTCATCACAAAGCTTAAAACTTTAAAGTGATTCAATTGTCTTTGAAAAGAACACGCGGCTGCTGCCAGGTGTCAGCCACCCTGTGATTTCCTGGGCTCCCCGAAGCGCTCTTATGTCCAGAGCGTTTTGTGGGAAACGCCACCATTGCCAACGAGTTAGCTAGTGGCTGAGGCCTGCGGTGAACTTAATTCACGTGTGTCCACCCCTTCCATCAAGCAGAGTGCAGTGTGACATCTCCTACCCAAAACACGCCCTGCATTTTCGTGTCCTGGCCCTGATACGCAAGGATGCAGAACCCGCAGGAACATCTGCACACACCCGGCAGCACCTCGTGGGACCAAGGCAGGGCCGTGGCCGGGGTGTGGCCGGCGCCATGGGCCACGCCCAGGTGCTGGGGAGAGGCTTGCCTTTGCTTTGGGAGCTAACTTGCTAGAGAGAGGGGCAGACACGTGGGCCGGGGACATGCTGTCTCCAGACGGAAGGCAGGTAGGCACGTCAGGCCCATGGTTTAACCCTAAGCCCGGTTACACTGCAGAGGGTTGAAAGCCACGCGGCACCACTGCCCGCTGTGTCGCATGCCGGGGCTGCATGCAGCTGTGGGTGAGAAATTTGCAGCACGAATTCACACACAGGATTGGACAATTCAGCTGAGAATCAGTTGGGCTGAGAAGATTCTATCTGGCTTGTCTACAGGTGTCTTGGGCAGAGACAAAGCAACATGCAGAGAGATACTTATTCTTCACCCCAAATCTGACACAAATGGGGGTCCCATGGGCACGGACAGCTTGGAGACGGCTCTTGGCCTACACGTGACTGCACGCACCGCTTTCTCCCCAGATCGATTTCGGTGCTCAGTAACTAGTGTGACAAAGAGCGTGTACCACGGTGCACACGGGGGGGACGGGGCAAACGGGGTGGAGATTCCAAACTGACTGGCGATCATGCCTGCACTGCCTTTGCAAGAAAGTTCTGTTCACGCCGCTGATTTGTGTCATTGCTGAGTGGTTTGTGTAGAGACCACTCTTCAGCCTGACTCTGTGCTTCTCAGGCAGGGGCTGTGGACAGACAGGGCCATGCATCCCGTACGCCGTCACCAAAGACCGGATGACCGGCATCACTTCTTTCTTTGGGGTTAAAACTCTTGTCAGTGGTCTCCCCGACCAGGTAAGCCTTTCCCCAGCGTCTGCTCACCTGCAGGAGTGAAGCCATCTCTGCTCAGTGCTGTCACAAAGACCCCGAGAGGGGCCAGAAAGTCCCCAGGTGCTGGTAGCTGTCAGAAGGTTACCATGAAATGCCACAGGCACCCTAGAAGCCCCCTGGAACTTCCCAGAGGGGACTGCTGGACACACGGGGAGGGCCCAGAAGCCAAACTCTACTCGCCAGGCTGCACCAGGATACGTGTGCAGGTGACAAAAGACATGGCACCGGGACCTGAGCTGAGAAACACGCCGGCCAGCAGCACCCCGGCTCAGAACTCAGCCTGTCGGGCACTTGTGGGAGGGGCCCAAGGCCTGGGGCCCCGCCCTTTGTATATCTCCAGTGGGAGGCGGGCTGGCCCTGGAGGCTGCCCCTGCAGAGAGGTCAGCAAACACCACAGAAATTCCTTGCCCCGCCCAACCCAGGGCCTAGCATGTAGGCTGCCAACGACTTCAATCTAGAGCACACCCTCCCGGACTATGACAAGCACGACTGTCCCAACATCCAGCCTGAATTTGGACAATGGTAACATCAGAAACAAAAGGGGGTAAAGGAAAAGAAATAAGAAAAACACTGTTCTGAGATTTATTAATTTAAAAAATGAAAGGAGCCTCCCCTTCCCTTCCGAAGTGCATGAAAAGCAAAATCCACCCTCCAAAAAAAAAAAAAAAACCCAAACATTCATGGTGTAGTTTTTATTGCTCTCAGAGGGCTTGGTATTCAAATGCACAAGCTAATCTTTGTTAAATCAGAAGGAAGTCACTGAGATTTAAAACCTACACGTGGTCTCAATCTCCATTCATCTAGGAGTCTTCACAGCTCCTCACTGACTCAATATAGAATTTACACATTGTGTACTAATTTCAAGGGGAGGGAACGTAGCTGGGAAGCAAGAACTATTAATTCAATGGTAAAAGACCTAAATTTGCATTTTCCAGGTAATATGCCTTCACGGTAGTACCCTTCAACTTTTTCCTTTAAGATTTTCAGGGATTAGTGAATTAGCAAATGACATAAACACACAGAGACAGATGAGCAGCATACTGTGTGAGGAAAAGTAAGATCGAAGGCAGCCGCTCACCGCAGCCCCCCTGCTCGGTTGGGCTCCAAGGGAAGGGGGAGACGTGCTTTGTGGCAGAGGGAAGCTCTCTTCTGAGAAAGCACTTCCAAGCTGTCTTTCAACCTCACGAGGACTTGTGTGCACTCACTACCACTCATGAGCGAGCCCAGAACTGTGATTCGCTTCCCTGTGACCTTGGTCCCTTCACCAAGGTCACCATGCACAATTCAGTAGTGTCATTATGAAGGGTATATGCTGTTTCCATAAGTCTCCCAGAATGCATACTTAGGGCCAATGCATTGTTCCAGTTTAGTTTATACTGTTTTCCATGCCTCTTGCTTCCATCTTTTCCCCTAGAAAATTCAACCTGCCTCTATCCTGAACGCTGGTTACAGTATTATCAGAGATAACACCCATTATTTTTCTTTCCCTTGCTAAAAAAGATGAGGGGAATGTGACTTAGAAAAACCAAGTTGAACGTTTAAGACGAAAGTCCGATGCAGGCAGGGTGACGGTGGAATGGCCTGGCGGAGTGCGGGACTCCAGCGGGAGCGGGGAGGGCGTCCCACAGTTCCCCCACTCTGCCCAGCAGCCCGGCCAGGCCATTGGCCAAACGCGCACGAAATACCTCCCTCTGAGGAAGAAACGGCTCCCACCAGGGCAGCAGGCTGAAGGGGACGAGGTCAGGGCACTCCGGTCACCCTCCCCCAGGACAAGTGCATCTGCTCGGAAGGGGGCGGCAGCGGAGGGCAAGGCTCACCACCTCTAGCTTCCATCAGGAAGTTGAGCGCCATCAGCAGATCAACTGTGAAAATAAAATCTCTAAAAGCTCCGTGTTAACAGTCTCCTTTAGAAGACAGGATGATGGTGACACTGCCTTTTCAGAAATCCAACAGTCCTGCGGGCTGCGGGCGGAGGTCTCCCCGGCTCCGGCCGGCTGGGGAGGGGGCCGCCCTGCACCCGGCGGGGTGACCGGGTGGGACAGAGGAGCTGAGCTCCAGGCACGGGAAGGACTCGACGTCTCACCGCGTTCTCGGGCTCCACTCGCTTTAAAACCGATTTAAGGTGTGTCAGGCAGGCTTAGGTGGGAAGCGCGGGGACGCTCCGGAAACGACCAGGGGGCGTGTCCCGCCGCCAGCCCCGCCCAGTGTGCTTATCGCCGAGGGGACGTCCCCAGGCCCCGCCCCCATCGCCTGGAATCGAGGCGCCAGCAGGTCGGGACCGGCGGGTGCTCTGGGGACGCCGGGACCCGCGCACACCGTCCCGGGGGCGACGGGGAAGAGAGTTTGCAGGGAGAACGGGGGGAGGCGAGGGGCAGGGGGAAACTCCCGAGATAACGGATAAAAACCAAAAACTGGATCTAAGTGTGAGAAGAGAAAGCATCCAAAAGTTCCCTGTCAGGCAGAGCTCTAGAGAGACGGCAGCGGCGACACCGGTTGTCCCGGGAGCAGCGGCGACACCGGGAGCAGCGGCGACACCCGTTGTCCCGGGAGCAGCGGCGACACCCGTTGTCCCGGGAGCAGCGGCGACACCCGTTGTCCCGGGAGCAGCGGCGACACCCGTTGTCCCGGGAGCGGGTCCCCCGGGCCGCTCTGCCGGCAGCGGACGCGCAGGTGCGAGGCTGGCGTCTGTCTCCGTCTGCAGGCCTTCCGACTGCTTTGCTCTTGGCTCAAGTTTTATTGGTCAGTATTAGTCACCAGTTAATAAGAAAAATAGTTTCTAAGTGTCTTTTTTCCCCACCCCGCTCTGTGTGTGTTGTTGTTTTTAATTGAGTTAATTGGATACCACGGTCAGGTGTGTGTGTGTTCAGTCACAGCCGTTCATTATTCCTTTTTCTTAAACTCTTGGTTTCCATAGCTGGAGCCTTTCTCTATCTCAGTCACTCCTATCAGTCGGCGGACTCCAAAGGAAGCTTTAAAATAGGAAACAGGTGAGGTTAGACCGATTGCTGGCAAGCTGGAAACATCGTCATGGGGGCGGGCGGACCTTCGGCCTCAGACTTCCCTGGGGGGGGGCAGCGGCCTTCTCCCCTCCTCCGCCCCTCCCTGCCCTGCCCTGCCCACTCAGCCTGTCCCGGGAGGCGGCCAGCTCTGCTCCCCCACCAGCCCGGGGGAGTGTGCGCCCGCTGCAGGGTGCAGTTCTCAGCCAGGGCTGAGGGCCGTAGTGCCCAGCCAGGTGCCCGGCGGACCGGGTGCCCAGCAGTGCACTCAGGGCTGCAGGGCCTCGGAAGCGTCCTGGGAACCTCAGCCCATCACACCAGCCCACGCCCCTAACTGCCCGAGCTCAAACCGGTGGCCCAGGCCCTCCCCACACAGCTCTTAGAAGGAGATGCCAGGCGGGCGGATGGCCGGCCAGCTTTCTGGACAGATGGCCCTGGAATCTGGCTGTGGCCTTCACGGCCCTGTGGCTCAGTGGCCAGAGCAGCTCTCTGAGGCCGGCAAGGCTCAGGTTGCATCCCGGCTCCCAGGTGACCATCTCCAGGCCTGGGCGCCGCAGCCGGCACATGGAAGACTCCCAACCTCAAGCCGCGCCGTCGCGCCCGTGCATTACCTGCCCCGACAAACCCCAGGAACGTCAGGATCAGAAGAGGAGACCCACTGGCAAAGACGCCTAAGACAAAACTGAAGAGAGGAGACAGGAGAAGTGTGGCCCAGAAGAGGAAGTTCAGGAGTGTCCACGGCCGCCGGGCGGGTTTGAACTGCTCCCCCGGAAACACGCCTTTCTGGTTATACATCTCCTGCAGCGCATCCTGAAACAGTCGACCGGTGTGCTGTTGTTACAACCCCACAGTGAAAAGGGACTCGACCTATAAATAAAGTGGACGGGCCATGCAGGCTGCGGGTGGGAGATGCAGTTCGCATGACCTTCGTGGAGAACCTCGGTGGCCTCTACCGAAAGCTTGAAAAATACAAACCCTTCGACAGGGCAGCTTTCCTAGGAAAATTATCAGCCGGTGCCTGGTGCGCGACACGCACCTTCAACACCCAGGACTGCGGTGTCGGCCGGCCCCTCACTGTCTCCTATGACATCTCCAGGGCGAGGGTGGCGGCCACCACCTGCTGGGAGTCCAACGGCCTGGCGTCACCCCCCGCTGGTTTTATCACCCACAGAAAGCTATTTAACCTCTCCTTCCTCCGTGTCCTGGTGGCTAATGATGGGAGGACAGAGGACCGGGTGAGGACATGAGAGCACCCTCAACAGGGAAACGGGACACACGCTCAACACCGAGCACCAGCTGCCTGAGAAACTGCGACGCTGACACAGATTTCTCTGTGGCCACGACACGTCACATGCTAACAAGGAGATACACTCACGATAGTTTGTTTTCTGAAAGAAGTTAAGTGCCACGCAATTCCGCTCAAGTGGAAATATGTACGCCTACGTATTTGTCTAGGACGGAGTCTGGAAAGTTGCACACCCACACGATCTGAGTTACCCGGGGAGTAAATCTCACCTGTCCTCATTTTTTTTCTATTTTATTTTCTGCATTTAGCTTTCTACAGCTGTGTTGTGTATTACATAAAAACAGGGCAGGGGGATTAACAAACACCCAGCCCCGCAGCCTCTTCCAGCTTGTGGTCAGGCACCAACTGTCCCTGCTGGTTGGCGGGGCACAGGGCAGGCGCCACAGGTGCTGTGCGGTCAGGAGCCACTGCGACCCTTATGCCCGTGTGTACCCTCCGGGCGACCACATGAGCCCCCACCAGAAGGCCCTCCCCCGTGCAGCCCCAGAACGTCTTCAAGCCCGCTCGCTCGGCCAGCTCCGCTCTGACCACCTGCCCCACGCAGACGGGCCACGCCCTCCTTCTGCTCCCGGAGCACCTGTCGGTGGGCAGGGGGGGGGTGGGGGGGGGAAGCAGGGGCGCCCTGGGGCTCTCGGCGAGCTCACGGGTCAGGTGAACCGGGCCCAGAGGCCACCCAGAGACAAGAAGGCAGGACCTAGCCCCGCAGGAGAGTCCACTGTGCTTACAGATTTGCACCAAGTTTGTGACAGACCTTTTGATCACCTGAATAAAACACACACACACACACCCGCTCTCCTGGGGAGGGACCTGCCACACACACTGCTGCTTGTGTCACTCAGACATCACGTCCTTTCTCCTAACCCTGACGCCTTGCTTCACCAATCTCCTCTTTCCTCTTTCTAACCTCTGTTGAACGTGCTTATTGTGGAACTTTAGAGAAACTGACCCCACCTAAACCATCAACACCTCCAGCCTCCCTTATCGTTTTCCAGTCCCTCCCTCGCCCCAGCCCTCGGGGGCTCCAGGCCCTCTGTCATTACAGGCCCCTTTCCTTCACCGACCCCGCCTGGTGAGCACAGCAAGCATGGGGGAGCATAGCGGGGGGGCAGAGGCCGGGAGACCTGGGGACAGTTCCACCCAGAGGATAGTCACCTCCTTCTCAGGACCTTAGTTCCCACATCTGCAAAATGGGGAAACTGTCTGGAATGACCTTCAAGGCCTTTTGGTGACACCGAGCTCTGTTTCCACGTTACGACCGGAGCTCACTGGTAAGTGACCAGAGGCGTCAGTGTCTCCGGAAACACGTGTGTTACAGCAGGACCAAAGCACCCAGTTTGGCTGCTTCAGGGTCTGCGTATTCCCTGGCAGGGGGCAATGGGGCCGAAGGCGGTGCAGACCCCCTACTCACAAGACGGGGAGAAAGGGCTTCTCGTGCTCGGCTGGGGACATAACGGGCAGGTTCTTTGAAGCACAACTTAGAGACATTTCACAAGGGACCAGAGCCTCCTACCACCAGTCACAGCGTTAACATCTGGCAGAAACGCTCCCACACGTGCCCTGCCGCGTGGGGAACAGCAGAAAGTTCATAAATAGTTCATAAATGTTCACAGGTAGGAAGACGACTAGCCAAAACGGGGCGTCATCACATGGGAAACACACGCAGTGGAGCACAGCATCTAAAGGGGTGAATTAAAGCTACATCAACGCTGAAAGATGTAACAGACAATGGTCACTAAAAACAGAACGGGAGAACGTGACACACAGTGCGGTCCCTGATGCAAATTACAATATAAGTGACGTGAAAAGCGATAAAAAATGTATATGTTTCAATATTATGGAAAAACATAGCAAATAATAGAAAATACCCAAATAAATCAGTTATGTCAAAACCTGTCACTTGCTGTATTTGCATCAGGTTGTTTTAGAAAGTAACCCTTGGAGATGAAGACAAGGCCTGTGGTCCATCCCTGCAAGGAGTCATCACACTTCAGCTGGTGGTCCCCATCCCCAGGAAGGGCTTACACCTGCACCCCTGTGCTCAGGTACCTTGACGCTAATGCCCGGTACTGCGCCTGCGCTGGGTGATTTTCTGTGAATAGCATCACATTATACGCCTATTGCAATCTGCTTTTCTTTACACCTACTTTCTCAAGATTCATTTAGATTGATAATGTGCAGTTCAGTCATTTTAACTGACTCACAGGTAAATGAATACACATACATAATGTATCTATTTCCTAATAATGCACTTCTGGGTTATTTCTCATTTCCTGCTAAACAACTACTGTTGATTGCAAATGTCACTCTTTGTAAGAGTTTCAAACTTTTTTTAAAAAATATTTATTTATTTGGCTGCGTTGGGTCTTAGCTGTGACACGTGGGATCTCTCGTAGCAGCGCACAGGCTTCTCTCTAGTTGTGGCGCATGTGCTCCAGAGCGCCGTGGGCTCAGTAGTTGCAGCACACGGGCTTAGTTGCCCCGCAGTATGTGGGATCTTAGTTCCCCGACCAGGGATCGAACCCACGTCCCCTGCATTGGAAGGTGGATTCTTAACCACTGGACCACCAGGGAGGTCCCTTCCAACTTTTAAAACTTGACCCTGATCCAGAGATGCGTTCTCTTCTGCAGCCTCGTGCACACAGCATCTTTCTGCGCGTCCACCATGTGAAGCACACACACTCTATTCCTTTTTATTTAGGTTTCCTTTTCTTCTGGAGAGTTCTATTGTTCTTGGAAATCACACATTTCATCCACGTTTTCAAATGTAGGAGCATAAAGTTGTCATACTGCTCTCATACCACTTTCACTCCTTGCTCTTTGGTTGTGTCACCGTTTTTGTTCCCATTAATGCCGGCACTCCTTTTTAATTGGTCAGTCTTGCCCAAGGCTTTCTATTTTATTAATATTTTTAAAGAAAAGCTTTTGGTGCAGTAGATTCACTCTTTTGTAGCTTTGCTTTGTGCTTCAATAACTTACGCTATTTTTATTTTCTTTGTTCTCTCTCTGGGTTTACTCTGTCTTGTGTATGTTTGTATAATGTATATGTGTGCATATGTGTACACACATATGTGTACATTGTACACATTCTTTGTATCTATCCTGTTCCAGACTTGGGTTTCTTGAAGCTGACGAAACCCATGTTCATCAATTCTAGAAGTTTTTTTTTTTTTTTTGCGGTACGCGGGCCTCCCACTGTTGTGGCCTCTCCCGTTGCGGAGCACAGGCTCCGGACGCGCAGGCTCAGCGGCCATGGCTCACGGGCCCAGCCGCTCCGCGGCATGTGGGATCTTCCCGGACCGGGGCACGAACCTGCGTCCCCTGCATCGGCAGGCGGACTCTCAACCACTGCGCCCCCAGGGGCGCCCCAATTCTAGAAGCTTTATGGTCATCTCTGACAACTGCTCTTCACCATTCTTCCCACCTTCTCCTCTGGACTCCCTAATTGTTACATTCTGGACCTCTGTTTATCCTCTAGATCTTTTAAACTTCCTTTTTACATTTTCACTTCCTCTGTGCTGCATTCTGAGTGATGTCCTCAAAACCTGCCAGCTCACTAATTATCTTTTCAGCTGTATCTCATCTGTTAACTAAGATTTTGCCGTCAGTTAGTAGATTTCTCATGCCTACACATTTTACCTGGTTTTTCTCAAAGCTGTCTCATTTTTTAATCGGTCTTGTTCTTCTGTTTTCAATCCCTTCTTTTTTGCTTAATCATTTCAAACATACTGATTTGAGTCTGCCTGGTAGTTCCATTAGCTGAAGTTTCGGGCGGGTTTAATTCTTCTGTTTGTCTGCTGTACTTGCCCATCGTGGATTTTGGTTATGCGTGCATCTCCAGCAGAATTTTTCTGAAGAAATCTCGGGCAGCTTAGGTTTGGAGTCGTGTTCTTCTAGTTTTCCATGTGCTTTTCTCAGGGGCTCTAGAGAGATTCACCTAAAACCACTTTTTATGCGGATACTTAGAGCTATGCTGTTAGCATAACTTCAATCCCCACAGCTGTTTGAGGACAGTGTTGTGATTATGAATTACCAGGGAGATGTTTAGAGACCAAGGGGGGAAAGGCAACTTCAAAGTCACTTCCTATGCTGGCAGTTACATTTTCCAGTTGAACCACCTGAGGGCAAAACTCCCAGAGGGTCCCAGCTTCATAAGGGTCTTCAGTTCCAACTTCCAGCCCCAAGTGAGGTCAAATCTTTGTTCTCTGCTTCCATGTAGGCATTAAAACTCAAGCCTTCAGGTTGGGTGGACCAGCAAACTCCTGGAGCTTCAGCTCACAGCCTTCCCACCTGGATTTCAGTCCCACCTCCTCTTTTGCTCCCTAGAGATTTCCCTTACTTTCTTCAGCACTTGTCAATGTGTCTAAAAGGATATGTGTTTTATACTAGTAGGACTTTCTGATTATCCAAGCCTCCCCTATTGCTGAAGATGATAACCTAGTGTCCTGTTTGTTTGTGTGTATAAAATAAACTTTATACACACAGTATAAAGGCGGGGATGAGGCATGTTGGGGGGGATGGAGGAGGGACCGGGTGGGATCATCATAAGAAGCCTGTCCCATCATCTATATTGTGCCTTACCTATTAAATCATATATATACACATACACACGTACATAATGCGTGTTATATGTCTAATTTCTTTACATGAAAAAATGAAACATATGTGATAAAATGTTATTGCCAATGGTTATACAAGCATTATGATATCCATTACACTTTTCTCTAGTTTGTTAATTCCTCAAAAGTTAGGAAAAATGAAAGACGAAGAAGAGGATTGGAAAGAAGAATTTGAGAGTGGCACGGCACTCCTGTCTCCAGAGGAAGCCAATGTGCTACCTGCCTGCCCTGTTAGCTGCCCCTCTGAAACCTCTTCGTGAGACCCCGAGAAGAGGGTGGGTGTGGGGAGAGCTGAGCGCCTTTACCTTCTCCTGGTAGAGTTTATGAAGCCACTGAGCTGCTTCCTTTTCATCCAGCGGGATCTCTTCCAGAGGAAATCTCCTGTTTTATTAAGAAGATTGAAAGCAAAGTCAATTATCAGATGACATCAAACTGAAAAGAGGAAAAATAAATCATTATACGTCAGGGTTACTTGTCAGCCCTGCCTTTTCTATTCAAATCTGACTCTCAATTTCTAAAGACACACACACATCAAAGTAACTTCTTGGGCATTCCCCCATGCCTGGTGGGACTGCAGGGAACCACGGAGGGGCCGGGAGGTGCTTCGTGTGCCCGGGAGCGCGGAAGTCTCGCCCGGGGACACCCAGAAGCACTGAGCTGAGCAGACTGCGCCCCCAGCTCCGTTGGGAAAACTGACCGTTCATTAAGCAGTTTTGGTCTTTCTTAATAGTTTGTTCTTTGGGAGTGACCACAGCTGAGTGTCTGTTATGAGGCAAAGAAGAGTTTGTGTTTCACAAATGAAATCCATTTGCTTCAAGTATGAAAAGCAGTAGAGATTTCGAAACTTTAATCTCAATTAACAAACGGCTGGCGTCAATGATGACACTGACCTCTGTACAAGCCCTATCGCCAGCTGAATTACCAGCCCCACCAGGGGAGGCGTCTACCCGGTAACACAAGGAGGGCAAGGACCGCTTTCTACGGCAACTGTAGTACCTCGGGATCGCCAGAAGAGGCCGCTGAGCGCACGTGTGAGCAACAGTAATTTAACAAGGGACCGCAGTCATCCTGGGGGCTGGCTGCCCACCTCAGAGGGCCCAGGGTGAGAGCAGAGCCACGAGAAAAGTCCACGGCCAGAGGCAAATCTCCATGTTTTCAGGGATCTCAACGTTTTTGGTTTTTAAAATAAATTTATTTTTATTTATTTATGTTTGGCTGCATTGGGTCTTCGTTGCTGCGCACGGGCTTTCTCTAGTTGTGGTGAGCGGGGGCTACTCTTCGGTGTGGTGCTTTTCATTCCGGTGGCTTCTCTTGTTGCGGAGCACGGGCTCTAGGCGCGCAGGCTTCAGTAGTTGTGGCCTGTGGGCTCTAGAGTGCAGGCTCAGTGGTTGTGGTGCACAGGCTCAGTAGTTGTGGCATGCAGGCTCTAGAGTGCAGCCTCAGTAGTTGTGGCGCACAGCCTCGGTAGTTGTGGCACACGGGCTCTAGAGAGCAGGCTCAGTAGTTGTGGTGCACGGGCTCAGTAGTTGTGGCTCGTGGGCTCTAGAGCACAGGCTCAGTAGTTGTGGCACACAGGCTCAGTAGTTGTGGCTCGTGGGCTCTAGAGCGCAGGCTCAGTAGTTGTGGCACGCGGGCTCTAGAGCGCAGGCTCCGTAGTTGTGGTGCACAGGCTTCTTATTATGGTGGCTTATTTTGTTGTGGAGCACGGGCTCTAGGCGCGTGGGCTTCAGTAGTTGTGGCACACAGGCTCTAGAGTGCAGGCTCAGTAGTTGTGGTGCATGGACTCAGTAGTTGTGGCGCACGGGCTCTAGAGTGCAGGCTCAGTAGTTGTGGCGCACGGGCTCAGTAGTTGTGGCTCGCGGGCTCTAGAGCACAGGCTCAGTAGTTGTGCAGCAGAGGCTTAGTTGCTCTGCTGCATGTGGGATCTTCCCGGACCAGGGCTCGAATCCATGTCCCCTGCATTGGCAGGCGGATTCTTAACCACTGCGCCACAAAAAAGCCCAAAGACCTACCTTCTTGTCTCTAAAAGTTGAGAACTTTGGATTTTGTGGGTTATACCAATCCATCTTTACCATCCATCTTGTAAAACTTCCCAGTTTTACAAGCACACACACAACCAGACATCCGAGCGATGCTGGGCCACATGTCACGCAGCCTCTGGGAGACTCCGCTGTATGCTCAGAGGAGACAAGAAGACCTAGAACCTCCTAGTAAACAAAACGGTTTAACTCTGTGGACCCGAAAGGTGCTGGGGACCTCCAGGAGTACACGGTGAGAAGTAGCGCTTGAAGGGTTTGCCACAGGTGCCGTCTCAGGAAGGAAAGGAAGTTGGAAGGGGTCTGTCCACAGAGGGATGACGGCCCAAAGTGTCAAACTCACGTGACTGTTCTCCCCTGATTTCACATTACCACATACAGGTTCTGTTGTATGTCTGTTATATGCAGGACAAAATATATAAAATAAGAGTTTTAAATGATGAGATAAAACATAAATACAACCCTGGAGTTGACTCCACTTTGAGGACGCTGGCCCCAACTGCCAGCATGGACACAGGAGAGCCTCAAGTCACCATCCCCAAGGCCCCGGCCATGCCCAGTCTCAGGCCCCCGGGGAAATGAGGCACAACTCCACCGGGTCACGGGAACCGTGTCTTCTTTGATCACAGGTATGTTTTGGACTCACTGGGATATTGCTTTCACTCAAGACACCCGTTTGGTAATACAAAACAATAAGTTGAAACTTTTAGAAATTCTAAGAATATATTTATTAAGATACGATTGGGTGAAATATAGCCTCACATTTTCTGCAACAAAGGGGAAAACGAGCAGATTAAAGCACCACTCCTCTCCAGCTGGAGCTGGGTGCCCACGTGGAGGGGCGCTATAGCCTGGAGGGTGGTGTGAGCATTGGCCTGCAGCTGGACCAGGCGGGCTCCCCCAGCTCTGCCACCTACCAGCTCTGATCGCGGGCGGCCTTTAAGGCTGCCAGAGCCCTCCTAGCCAGGGACAAGAGCAGGGTCTGCCTCTGAGGGCTCCCGTGAGGATGACCAGGACCAGCCAGGGCCCCAGAAAAATCACCCGTTCCCTGTTGGCCACCAGTGGTCAGCCCCCGGCCAGGGGTTCTAGAGAGCTAAGGGCAAGGGTCCTGGGCTCTCCCTTGATCCCGGGATGGAATAAGAGACCCTACAGCGACTTTGAGCTAGTCCTCTGTGAACGTCAGAGGGAAAAAGCCACCCAGCTTCCTGTTTATCTTCACAAAATTATTCCTGGAAACTTCCTACACTGGGGCAGCAGAACTGAGTGGTATTTTTTTTTAAACTTGTCCTGGCTCAAGCTCTCAAGAAAGAGGGCCGGTCAGAGCCTCCTTGGGTCAGAGTAACCAGGATGGACACCAAGTCGGTGGCAGTCAGTGGCCGACACGGGGCCGACACAGGGACGGGGCTATGTGGTTTATACACACAGGAATGTCCTGCCTTTCTGGGCACATGTGAGTGAAACAGGAGACTGGCGAGTTCAAACAGGATGACCCAGACAACACGTGGACCCGGAAGGCCTGCCTGGAATTAGGCCTGGAGCTGGAATCAGGTCAGAGCACCACTTAACGAACAGAGCAGCCCCCAGGCTGTGCTTTAAGGTAAAAAGACTTCTGGGTGGATCATCTTCTCTTCACCAGGCAGAAAACCATCGGGCATCAGAGCGTGGCGTGGCGGAGAGACACAGCGACCTCCGGCCACAGCCCTAGTCCCTGACCTTGACCTTGTGTTACAGACATGGAGCCCGCTCTCCCAGCGGAGCCTCAGGCTCTGCCGGTGGCCCTGGACGTCTGGACGTTTCACAAAGACCACGAGTCACTCAGGATGGAACCCCAAAGGGATTCTGTTCCCCTCTGACCCTGAGATCCCTGCCCCTCTGGGCCAAAGCCACCAGTGCCACCAAAAGTCACTCCGTAAGCCGTGCAGCGTCAGGCCTAATGTTCCTGGGGAGGGAGACCCTGCACTGATCAGCTCAGAGAGATGCGGGTTTCTATCGGGGTGAAAGGTCAGCACCGTGGGGGGGCGGGGAGGGGGCGGAGTCAGCCACAAGGGCTTCCCCGGAGGAGGGAGGACAGGGTGCAGGTGGCCTCTCCCATTATGGCCCAACAAACTGGAGAGAAAGACGGTCACTTTGCCATTTCCCTTCCTCTGCTCCCGGAGTGGCGCCTGGAGCCCCGCCCGCCGAGCAGGTTTCTGCCTCCGCAGCAGTGAATCCTTTCAGAAGCTCCGTTCTCTCTGATCCCTCTACCCCCTTACTGTGCATACACGCAATAAATGCTCACTGCACAGACCAACGGGAATAGCTTCCGATAACCTGGGGGCATTTTAAGGGCCACGTGGGGCCCCTCCTCGGGCTGAGTTTCTCTTCTGGGGCATCCTCGGGTGTCCCACGGGGGCCATCCAGAGCTGCCCTGCGTTCACCAGATCAGTGCGGGCGGGGCTGCCTCTGAGCCAATGGGGTGGAGGCTGGCTGGGTGGAACCTCCCAGCTCAGACCAGGCTGCCAGGAGCCGGAAGCCCAACATGTGGCCCTGACCCCACCTTCTCTCCCAGGTGGTCTGCGTGGCTGTACATCATGAAAAGGGGGACACGTGTGCGTCCCATTCAGACGGGGACAGCTTGTCCTTCTCCTATTAAAGTCCTACTTGCTGTCCAAGTTTTAGCTCAGAAGCCTCCTCCAAAAGGCCTCTGCTCCCTCCACTGGGAGGGGTCACGCCTCCCTCGGAGCTTCTGGAACATTCCTCGTGTAAGTCGCACCCGCTCCTTTGCTCTGTACTGTCCCCACCGTGTGCCCGCCCTGGAGGGTGGAATGCCGGCCACCTCTACATGGAGGCCGCTGGGAGGCAGCCAGGAGGTGGGAGGAGCTGGCCCCAGTCCCACCCACCTGCCGGCCCCGCCCCTGTGGGCACCTGTCTGCTCACCTCACACACATGTCCGCCTCGTACTTCTTCCCGTAGAGGATCCCCAGCAAAGACGGGTTCTTGTTTCCTCGGAAGTTCAGTGTGACGTCGTAGACAGCTGCGACTGCAGGGAGAGGGGCAGAGGGTGACAGGTGCCGGCTGACATCCTGCAGCAGGGCCACTGCGGCTCCTGACCTGGATTGCTCCATTTGCCACTTCTCCTCTCTTATTGGGGCATCTAGTTGAGTCATATCTACCGTACTTACGGGCACGTTCGTGTTTAAAGCGACCGTTTCCTATCCATCCTGTCCTTTGTCCCTTTCATCTTGCCTTCCTTTTGGATTAACTGGATATATATTTTTTCCTTGATAAGGTTTTCAGTTATATACCTTTTTAATTATCATTTTAGTTGTTTTCCACTAACTAGTACTTTATCACCTCAAAAAATGATACGAGAATCTTACAACATGTAAATCTGAGTACTCAGTTCTCCCTTTAACGCCACTGGCATCCTGTATTTTACACAGAACTCACTGATCTGGTTTTTGGCAAATCACTGACTTCACGTCTTGCTTCGCTTGGAGCCCAGGCTGGAGATATCCCAGCGGGTGGCTCTTACCTGTCCCACGGAGGCACTGGACCGCGGTGGTGAAGCCCTTGGTCCGAGGCAGCAGGTGGTACTTGAGGACGGGCAGCCCCTTGGAGGCGGCCACCTCCATGCTGACCCGATGCTTCTTCTCCGTGAAGCGCGTGCCCTCACAGTACAGGAGAAACTAAGACACAGACAAGGGACGGAGGTCAGTGCGGTGCTGGCGACCGGGACTGGAGCCCGACAGGCTCCTTATCGCCCGTGTACGTGCCCCCGCCTGGCGGCAAAGTCTTGTGGAAATGTCGCCCTCCAGCGACCAGAGCGGGGCATGACCAGAGATGCCGCAATCACACTGTGCACACGACTCCTTCACAGACAGCAACAGCCCTGCACCTGTTCTCAGGGAATGAAAAGACACCTCCCGGAGAGAGTGAGACAAGGTATCCCTAGGCAGCAGCCTTCCGATGGCGAGTGGAAAACAAAGTCTCCTATCCCTTTGCCTTGGTGAGTTACAGACACCAAATAAGGAACTGCCGTCAGAGACCGGAACTGATATGCAAACCGATCGATACCGATCATTTCAGATGGCTGTCCATCAAACTCCATCCGGGGGCTCAGAAAGGACCACCAGAGCCCCGCCCCCCAGGGCCCTGCCCTGCCCTTGAAGGGTGGCTGATTTAAGTGCAACGCAAACCTTCTAGCAACTGAAGTCCACGTCGACCCACAGAACTACAGCCCACGAGGGCTTGTCCTGAGCCCCGACTCGGCGGAACAGCCCGGGCGCTGGGCAGACGGCCCGCTAACGTCTCCAGGGAGTCCCGGCTCAGCCGCGCAGGCTCTGCTCTGAGTGGGGCCGGGTGTGAGGGGCGGCGGTGCCCCTGGCGTGGCGGGTCCCACCTGGGGCAGGTGGAAGCAGGTGGTCCAAGAGGGGTTCCCAAGCCTGCGGGCTCAGAGGGGCGGGGCCCCGCGCTCCTCAGACAGCTTCCCTGGTGCTCAGAGGCTCTTGCCGGCTCACCACTAAGAACTCAGGCTGCGCCCGAGACTCAAGACAACACGGTCCGTGTGGCTTCACCCCTCACTCACCCACACGTATTCGGGGTAGTCAGCCAGGCGCCTCAGCCCTTTGATGACGGCATCCCGGTCCTCCTCCCATTTCCGTTTGCAGAACACGATCTCCAGGAAGTACCACGTCCAGCCGATGAGGGGCACGTACAGCAGCTCCCTTTTAGCCAGGACTTTGGAACTCTGGGGGGAGGGCAGAGCAGCTGGCGTGTCAGGACCACAAGGTCCCCGAGGGCACGCCCCCGCAGGCCGCCCCCAGGACTGGCTGTCCTCGAGAGACCCTGCCTCTGAGTGTGACGCTCCAGGTAAGCATGGACCCAGAGTGCAGGCGCCACCAGATGGGGAAACCGCGGGCAGGTGGGCAGCACGGGAGCCAGGGACCTAGAGGTTGCCCTGGCCGCCAGGCCCGGGGCTCCCCAAGGAAGATGCCAGGGCCGCCACGCACTGCGCTTCCACCGCAGGGGACCCCTCATCCTGTCTCATCTGAGGCAGCTGAGCCAACCGGGGGAGGAAGGAGTTGAGAGGAAACGCAGTAACACCTGGTCTCGTGAGCAAGCCCTGGGGCAGCTGGGGCAGCCTGTAGTCCCAGGTGCCCTGCGGTCAGCCATGCTGGGACTCCTAGCTTGCAGGGACCAGGGGCTAAACCAGAGGGAAGGCCAGACCCCAGGGAGCCATGCCAGCACCTCCCTGGGACCCCACGTCACTTACCCCACCCTCCTGCGACCCCCGCGTCTCGCAGCCCACTCCCTCCCGGGAACCCCACATCGCTCACCCCCAGCACGCCAAAGCGCTCACACATGGTCCACCCACAGAGGAAGTCGATTTCGAAGTTGTGGTTCAGGATGATGACCACATGCTCCTTCCCGAAGTGGCCCACCGTGGCCTGGTCGGTGAACAGGGTGCACTCCGTGCATGACCACCACTCCAGAAGCATGACCAGCTCTGAGGACACACAGGGAGGGACGTCGGCGAGGTGCAGACCACCGCACTCCGGGCTGGGCCCCCCCCCGCTCCCTGACGTGGGCAGGGCTTGTACGGTATCAGCCCAACTGGCATTTTCGGCTAGAAATGAGTTTTGATGGTTTATGTTTATGTTTAAAATTAAGTTTTCTGAAATTCTAATTACGCCTCTCTAAGCAAAAGTCAGGGGAGAAGTCAAATGAACGCAGAAGAGATGGAGGAGGGAGCCCGTTTTAGGTGGAAGTTTTTCTGGCCAACATATCTGAAGGACTTAATTTAAAACATTTTTTCTTAAAAATCAGATCTTCGCTTTTCTTAAAAATCAAATGTCCCATAGGATGGCACGGTGAGCAAAGCATGCGCTTATTAAGAGAATACACCATCAGCATTATATTACTATTATTATCAACAACTACAAGTCATTGAATACCGACAGGATACCACGTGCTCTGCTATGTAAATTACATACGTTATGTCATCTACTTCTCAGGCGACTTGAGTTAGTGCTATTATCATTCCCAAAGCACAGATAAAAAGTGGTGGAGTTCCAATCTCAGCCCAACACACTGAGCCCGGGGCTCTGTGGAAAGTTTCAGAGGAAGCTTAAAAACACAGAAATAGACAAATAAACTAGGGTCCTCGTCGGGCTACAAAGGGGTCCTCAGTTTATGTACGTTAAGCACTGTAACTCTTACCCACGTTACTCGTTACAAGAGTTTAGGTGGATACCTTTCTCGTCACGTCCGACTGCAGTTCTCACAGGTGCTGTGCACTGACGGGATAGCACACGTTCAGTCCCCAGCAGAGCAGGAAGGGGAGGCTGCAGGCGCACAGCCAGCCAGCATCACACCCACCACGGCCAGGCGCCCGAGGAGGGTGGCCTCAGACCAGGAAGTATGGCTCCCAGGCTCAGGACGCCCACCAGACAGCCTGTCCTTTGTTTGCTGGACACCAAGCCATCCGTTTTCCGGAGACTGGCCCTCAGGGAGGGAGGCCAGGGAAGGCTGATGGGGCAGGACAGCCCAGCGCTTAGACAGTGGGCTCTGAGCCTGACTGCCTGGGCCTCGGTTTCCCTGTTGACAGGAGACAATAGTGGCTTCCTCACAGGGCTGTGGGGGACTGGATGGGACTCGGCACGGGGCCTGGTTTCTCCTTCCACTTAGTGTCCCCACCAGCCCAGGTGGAAGTGGGGGGACACACAGCTCCACCCCACGTGCTGACGTCTGAACTTCCTTTTCTACACAAGGCGGGGACTGGACGGAAGGCCGACTCTCAGGTAATACCTGAACACTCTCGAGCCACAAACCGCGGTCCCTCCTACCCTCGGGGCAGTCAGAGGAGGGGTCATAAAGAGGTCAGCTCCAGGACATGCTCACCATAAGCTTCATCAAGGGACCAGAGAGGGCTCTGAGGGGACGCAGGCCAGGTCAACAGAGGCAAACTGCCCCCCGGGATGAACCTGTTAGCCTGGCGACTTCCAGCCAGCACTCAAGGCATGAAAAAAGACCCGAGGAATGGAAAGACAAGAGGCCCTGGACAGATGGTCTCCAAAGAGGAGTTACAGACGGCCGGCAAGCCCACGAGTAGATGCTCGGCACCACCAGTAGTCGGGAGAGTGCAGGCCAAAGCCACGGCGAGGCAACCACGTCACGCGCACCAGGACGCTGTCATCTAACGGACAGACAGTAAATAGCAGGTGCTGGTGAGGAAAGGGTGCCTAGGACCCCTGACACTGCTGGTGGGGACGCAAAAGGTGCAGCCGCGCTGGAAAACTATGTTCCAGACCGAGTAACCAGAGGACCCAGCAACTGCACCACTAGGTAGATGCCCAGGAGAAGTGAGGACAGATGTCTGTGCAAAAACTTCACGGCAGCGTTATTCACAAAGCCACAAAGGGGAAACGACCCAAATGTGCATCAACTGATGCGTGAACAGGCAGTGCATATCCATACAGGGTGACATCTCTCAGGGACGCGGGAACGCGGGCCTCACACGCGCTACGGTGTGGACGAACCTTGGAAACACTGAGCTCCGAGTGAAAGGAGTCAGACACGACCACACACCGCATGGTTCCATTTGCATGAAATGTGCAGAAGAGGCAAAGCCACCGAGACAGGAGGCAGAATAGTGACTGCCAGGGGCTGGGGAGGGGGCAGAATGGGGGGGGTGACTGCTTCTTTATGGGGTGAAAATGTTCTACGATTAGACTGTGCTGATGGGCCCATGACTCTATGAATACACTAAAACCGCCGGACTGCATGCTTTAAATGGGTGAATTTCACCCCCTGATAGCTGTTTAAGAATTACAAAGCAGATGGAAACAGGGACTTTCCGGGTGCTCCGGCAGTTAAGGCTCCGCACTCCCCACGCAGGGGGCCCGGCTTCGATCCCTGGTCAGGGAACTAGATCCCACATGCCGCAACTAAGACCCACCACAGCCTGATAAACAAACATTAAAAGAAAAAGAAAAAAGAAATAAAGAGGCCCAAGGTTAGGCTGACCCGTCCATCTGGAAGCACAGGCAGCTGCTGGGGGCTTGGTGAACACGCCACCCAGGCGGCGGGGACCAGGGCTGAGACAGACCCGCGTGCAGCTTGGCGATGGCCTGTTCCTGTCCCTTTCTCGATGACGGAGGCCTGGGCAGACCTCCATGTGTCAGCTGGTCAGGTAAGAGCCTGTGGCTGAGACCACTGCTTCTGAAGCAATTTGCTTGGGAACAAGGAAGGGTTTATTCATTATCGTAGTCAGGACATTTATTTTATTGATTTATTTTTGGCTGCATTGGGTCTTCGTTGCTGCGCGTGGGCTTTCTCTAGTTGAGGCGAGCTGTGGCTTCTCTTGTTGCGGAGCACGGGCTCTAGGCGCACGGGCTTCAGTAGTTGTGGCTCACAGGCTCAGTAGTTGTGGCTCGCGGGCTCTAGAGTGCAGGCCCAGTAGTTGTGACGCACGGGCTTAGTTGCTCCGAGGCATGTGGGATCTTCCCGGACCAGGGCTCGAACCTGTGTCCCCTGCGTTGGCAGGCGGATTCCTAACCACTGCGCCACCAGGGAAGCCTGTAGTGAGGACATTTAACTTGAGGCCTACCCTCCTCACAGATTCCGAGTGGACAGTACAGTACTGGTAACTGCGGGCCTCTAGAACTTACTCCCTGTGTGTAACTGACGCTGCACACCCCTCTGACAGCGCTCGCCCCTTCCCCTCCCCCAGCCCCGGCAGCCCCCATTCTCTCCTCTGCTTCCTTGAGCTCGATTACGTTAGGCCCCTCATGTAAGAAGGACAAGTGCAGTCTGTCCTTCTGTGACTGGCTCCTCCACATCTTGACCTCCAAGTTCACCCATGTTGTCACATACAGCAGGATTTCCTTTCTAAAGGCTGAATAATATTCTCTTGTACGTATAGACCACATTTTGCCCATCTGTTCATCCGTTGATGGACACTGACGTTGTTTCCACATCTTGGCTATTGTGAACGATGCTGCAGTGAACGCTGAGGTGTGGCCGTCTCTTTGATGGGGAAATCCTGCGATGCTTTCTCACCACAAGTCTGAGAGGAATCAATACAGCCTCAACCCACTGACGTAAAAATCACCCGGCAGGGAGGGTGGCGGCCTGGATGAGCTGCTCCGACCTGCGGGCCCCTCGTCCAAGGAGCAGGGACCTCAGCCGTCCTCTGGGGAGGATGCAGAGCCCGCAGGGGGTGCTCAGGACCCCAGTGAACCCGGCTCTCCCGGCCGTCCCTGTGTGTGATGGAGGAAGCCCTGGACGAAGCGAGTAGGGGTGCGAGTCTACAACCACCCCAGACACAGAATTTTCTAAAAAAGCCACCTTTCAAAGTCATTTCTTCACTTAGGCCTGACAACACGTGCCTCACTCACGTGGGCACTGACGCCGCATCTAAAGGCTCCTTGTTTCCACGACCGCCTCCCAGGATGACCTGCAAATCACGCTGCTGGACACCACAGCGCCGGCTCAGAGCTGCCACCTGCGGGTGACGGGCCACGTCCGCTGGCCACTCACAGGTGGAAAGGACGCCGGAGCTGCGACCCCGTGGCACCATCCAGGCACACGAGGACCACTGCATGGGACTGTGCGCTCATCCCTGGGCGGCCTGCACGGGTACACGGCCTCCTCACTACACGGCAGGCTTCTATGGGCGGGAGCTCTGGCCAGCAGCCAGGATGCAGGGGAGAAAGTGCTCATGGGGTGCGGGCGGGGTGCCTTCCCCTGGCCGCACACCCTCCCCTGGCAGCACTTGGGACCTGGGCATTTCTGGTCCAGCGTGAGAGGTCTGGCCCAGGTGGGGCTGGTGAGCAGGACTGAACTGAAGACAACACCGGCAGCCCCTGCAGGCATTTTACCCCCCACCCCGGCCCTGCCCGGAGAGTGAGCCCAGCAGAGGGCTGCAGGAAAGCGGCGTGGCGAGGCAGCTCTGTTCCACCAGCTGCCAGCATGGCCCGGTGGGCTGCTCAGCGCATTTCCAGTCACATCGGTCTCTCGTAGATCACAGATCGTAGATCGCTACACACGCGGCCAGGGCTGACGCCGCGAAGGTGCTCGCGGTCAATTTGGAGAATATTTTGAATGAGGACTTTTTTTGTGATTTCCTTCATTCAAACATATGCTTGCCCTAACACACATGAGCAAGCCATGCTCTGCACATTCCAACGAATGAGTTTTTGAAAAATTCAAACTTGCCTACTAATAGTAATCGTTTATTTAACAGCGTTGTACGCACATTCTATGTGCTAATTTAATCTTGATGGTCCAGCTGAGAGGCGCCGTCTCTGTTTCACAGACGAGAAGGGTTAGAGCCTTGGCTGAGGTCCGCAGGGAGCCAGGGCCCCAGCCAGGCTCTCTGGTTCCACATCTGTGCCCCTAACACAGCACGAAGACTCCTCGGGCCTGAGGACGACGAGTCACCCTGGGCTCGGGGGGACAGCAAAAGACACCTGGCATCACAGAAGGAACATAGGGATGCTCGCAGAGTTGAAAATAAAGCAGTGGTTCAGGGTCGTCTACACCAGGGGTTCCCAACCCCCGGGCCGCAAACCGGTACCGGTCCCCGGCCTGTTAGGAACCAGGCCACACAGCAGGAGGTGAGCGGCTGGCCCGCTAGCGAACCCCATCACTTGCATTACCGCCCTCCGTCCGCAGAAAAACTGTCGTCCATGAAACCGGTCTCTGGTGCCAAAAAGGTTGGGGACCGCTGGTCTACACATTTGTGTGACTCTCACTCACCCCACATGCCCACGGAATCGGGGAAAGGTTTCACCAGCTCAAATCCGGGAAGGACTCCTGCTCGTGTATTTAAGAAATGGACAAGTGGAGAAGCCCCCCCAATTCACCAGGTCCTGGGGGAAACTCTCACAGCATGTGGGTTCAGTGGGCACCTGTGTTCCTTCCAAATATTGGAGGATTTTACATAAATCTTAACTTCTACCTCAAGTTTTCTTATTTTTATGCTTTTTTATACTTTCTTGCCTTAAAAAATGAATTTGTCTTTGCTTTTTTTAATCCATCTTTTTCAAATAGTTTAGAAGTTATGTTTGATTTCTGTTTTCTACCCTATACTTAGTTAACAAAGTCTTAAGGAAAGATCTCTGCTGTCTTCCTGACAAATACAAGAATGATGGAGTCCGAACTTTTGTCCCTACTCCTGACTGACAGACTGCCTGCCGCTGGTCCTGTCTGCTCTCAGCCACGCGGGTTGGGGCATCGCTATTATTTTATATGACTGTTTAGATTTACCTACTTACCAGTTTCTCAGTCCACCAGTCTTTCTGGTAACTCAGACCCTACTTTCTCTGATGGCTTTTGTTCTTACTAAAGAATATTCTTTAAAAAAATTTCAGGTGACGATATACTCACTTTTTGTTCCCCTCAGGCTGTTTGATCTCATTCTCAGTCCTGAAAGGTCACTTTCCTGGATGTAGAGCTCTAGGCCGAGGCTGGAGACAGCCCACTGCTTCTGGCTCTGATGACACACGTTCTGCCGAGTCAGCTGGGAGTCTGTCAATCTGTGTAGGTGTTCTAGCTTTCTTTTCTGGGTGTTTTTAAGATCTTCTTTTTGTCTCTGGTGGTTTGTGATTTCTCTGTGATGGGTCTAAGTGTGAATTTCTGTTTATATACCCTGCTTCGTATACATTTGCTTCCTAGAGCTACAGACTCTTGTTTTTCATCCGTTCGGGAAAATTCTCAGCCATCATTTCCTCCAATGGAGCTTCCGCTTATTCTTTCCTTGGGTACAGGAGTCCAAGACCTGTTTCATAGACTGTCACTCTCCCCTTACATCTTTTAACTCCTGTTTTATATTTTTCATCTTGTCTTTCTACGGCGATCAGGATGATTTCTTCATAGTAATGTCCAGTCCGCTCACTCTCTCACTAGCTGTATCTAATCTGTATCTAATCTAAGCTGTAACATTCATTCACTAAGCTTTTACTTTTAAAAAATATTATAATTACCATCTTTATTCGCCAGAGTTTGGCTGTTTTGTAGCGTTTTAACTTCAGAATACTGCCGGAGGTGGAGTCTATGATTTTCATCTAGTTGGCATTTGCCCTTCAGGTATGTACTCATCTCCCACGGTGGTACTCGTAAATAACTCACCCGTATGTCCTCTATGATAGGATTTCTAATTCTCCTTCTCACACACACACAAAGGTGGCCTTTTATTTAGGAAAAAACCGCCTGGGAACTGAAACTATCTCAGTTTATGCTATTTATTTATCGCAGTTTAGACTATTTACGGCTGGAAGCACAGGCGGGGCTGCCGCACCTTGCGGGGGGGTGGGGGGGTGCACACACCTGGGCGTGGACACTCCTATGGCCGCTTAGCTGCCGTCTTCCTGCTCCTGCACTGGGAGGGGTCACAGGGACAGGCACACAGACTCACCACTTCCCATAGGAAGTAACGTGTGTATTATTTTCTCTTCATTGTAAAAGAAACGTGTTCTTATGCTAAGAGGTGTAAACAGCACACAGTATGAAATAAACACGAGTCCCCGCCTTCCTTCACTCCCGGGGTGGTTACGTCTTCTGTTCACCCTTCAGCTTTCTCTAAGCAGGGGTGGCCACACACAACTGCAGACACATCACACACGTGTCTTAAAAGTAAATAAATGCAGAGCACCCTCTGTGCTTTGCTTTATTGCTTCCGTTTTCACTTAAAAATGTATCTTGAACTTGGCTCTCTAGCAGGACAGAGAGATTCTCCCTGTTGTTCTTAGTGCCGTGTGGGATTCCATCCAGTGGACACACCACAGTTAGCTTCCATTAATGGGCATTTGGGCTGCTCCGTTTTATATTAGTCTTGTGTTACTATAAAAGTGGTAACATGAGAATATCTGCACATGTATGTACTGTTGCAGATATCTTTCTAGGTTACATTCTTATTTGGTGGAATATTTAGGTCAAAAAGTAGAACCGTGTAAGTTGTCCATCGCTACCGGCAAACTGCCATCCAAAGATGTGCCCCGTGACCCCAACCTGCAGGGCGAGCGGCCCCCCACGCCCCCCGTCAGCAGCTTCTAAGTCTCTGTCCAGCTGATGGGTGAAGACCGATTCTGTTTGTACAAATGCACATGCATCACAAGGGCGTATCGGTAACACCTGTACACGCCTAAACACATACATTTAATTAAGAGACAGGGGGGAGTCCTTGCCTTTTGCAGAGAGGTACCGCAACATTTACACGTGATGGCAGGCCGCCCCGAGGGTAGCTTCACTGTACTCTGGTGAGGGAGTGACTGGGGGTCTGGTGACCCAAGACTGGCCACGTATCGGCGGCAGCTGTTAGGCCTTGGTCATGGTGAACTGACTTTATCATTGCTCGTTTCCAACTCCCCAGAGGACCGCGCGAGACCGCGTGGAACTGCCACCTCTGTGGGTCCAGAGGCTCAGGGATCGGGCCGTCACGTGGTTCAGCCCAGTGAAGAGCTCGGGCCAAACCCCGCCCCTGCTACAGCTACTGGCCAGGAGCACCCCCGGTTCCTGCCGGGGAGCGGGAGCCAGCCCACTGTGTCTCGTCTCACCACCACAGGCGTTCACCCCAGGGGCCCTGCACTGGTTTGTCCGGGACCGTCCAGCAGAAAGGGCGCCGTCCTGACTGTCCACGGCCCCCCGATCCCCGCCGTGCACACGCGGGGGGTACTCACGGCTCCAGAGCGAGTATGCAAGGCGGCAGTTGAGCCGGCGGTACAGCTGCTTGTTCACGGGCCAGAGGACGAGCGTGCAGAGCTGGATGGAGTTGATGATCAGCCCGCTCACCACGAAGACGAAGCCGATGAGGAGGTGCACGACGAACTGGGTCTTCAGGAAGGCAAGCAGGCCCATGGCCACAGCTCAGTAGCGAGTGCAGGGCCCTTCACTGAGAACAGCCGTCCTGCAAAGACGGGGCCGGCGGTCAGGTGGGGCACCAGGGACCCCAGGGGTGAGGGGCTGTGGGCGGAGGAGGGGTCCACGGCGCTCACGCCAGAGCCCAGATCTGCAGCCACCCCCCACGGGGTCCTCATGCCCTTCCCTCCGAGAGCGACGTACGTACGGGGCGGACGGGGGAGCTGACACACCGTGCACGCAGGCATCACCTGCAACATACACACACATGCACACACACACACATTACATACACACCACACAACGTATACACACATGCATAAAAGAAAGGAAGAAAGAAAAGACTAGAAGAAATGCACACAAATATTAATAGTGAGTATCTCTAGGTAAAGGCATGATGGGTAATTTTTCTTTTCTTTTTTTAGCATCTTACTTAAAAGATCAAAACTGCACACTCAATCTCTATAAAAACATTTCAACTACTGTCTTTTAACTCCCAAGCTGCTGTACCCTTTTTAGCTGAAAGGCTTCTGTTTTGGTCTCTAACGCAGAAGCGGTGACCCCTCGGGACTCAGCCAGCTTCTCCCGCTTCCCTTCAACACTGGTTTCTTGGTTTCAAAGATGAAGCCAGAGGCTCGCATTTCATGGCTGTACTTGTTCCGCGAGCTGCCCTGGAATCTCGCGTGGACAGAAGCAAGCAGACGGCTGGGACGGAGCCCTGGCACTCTCAGAGCCGGCCGCGCCGCAGCCTGGTGGCTGCTTGCCTCGACCGCGGCTGGGTCCTCCAGAGACGGGCCCCACGCTCTCCGGGATGCGAGTGGAGTGGGCTCCAGAGGCCTCCAGGGTGGCCACGCTGGGCACACCGGGGCACAAGGGCCTGGCTGCTGTGCCAGGCATGAGGCCACGTGACTCCAGAGGATGCCCTCCGTCCGCCCTTGGCCCCCGAGTGGCTGCGTGAGGGGCGGGGGTGGCGGATAAACCAGCAGCCACGTGGGGAGGATGCCCGGGAGGACAGGGAAGGAGCCGAGGCGTGGGAGTCCCCAGGGGAGCCGGCCCCCCAGGCCCGAGCAGGCCTTCTGATGCCCGCAGCCCCCGAGAGGCCCCAGCCCCCCGCCTTCGTGTCCAAAGCTCTGACCCCGAGAGGCCCCGAGAGGACGCACGTGCGGCGCTGCACACGCTTCCTGCCACCGCCTCCTAAACTCGCACGAATCCGGGGGACGCCGTCACTGCCCCGGGGGACGCAGTCACTGCCCCTATGTGACGGGCGAGCAAAGGAAGCGCAGAGGCTTTTTGACTTGTTCAGGACCACGCAGCGCAAAGCGGGAGGGCCGGACTCCAATCCCAGCAGGGAGCCCCGCGTCGGTGCCCCCGTGGGCGGGGACCCCTCTGTAACGCACAGACTCACACATCAGCCAGGCCAGGCCTGGGGCCAGCTGCCTTCTGGGACCAGAGAGAACGGCTCTGACCAGACCTGACGCTGCCGCCCGGCATCTGGACCCGCACCTGCCACCCGGCGGGCTCCCTGCACCCCCGGCCCCGGGAGACCAGGCTGCTCCCCACCCCGCCATCCTGGGCCAGGCACAATAACCGTGTGGGCCACCATAACCAGGGTCCCCAAAAGCCAGCTCGAAGATCGGCCCGTCAGCTGTGATGCTGTTAAAAGCAGGTTCCCCAGGTCCGTGGCAGACCTGCTGGAGAATCAGCTGCACAGAGGTGTCACTCCCGCGCGCAGTGTGAGGGCACCTGTCGGACCGCTGCCCCATCACGACAAAGCAGCTCCACCCCCCAGCCCCTGGCAGCCCCTCTGGGCTTCCTGACACGGGATCAATCTTCCTTTGCTAGAGGTTCACATAAAGAGGCCCGCATGGGACCTGCAGTCCAGCCTCAGATGGCAGGGCGGTCTCCAGTCTGTCCGCTCACCTGTTCACCTGCCGACGGCAGCAGGTGTGCGGCCTCTGGCCCCGCACTTTCCCCAGCGAGCCTCTGTGCGGACACAGGCCTCCCCTCGGGAATCTGTTTAACAAGTCCCAGTCCCCGGTCCATCTCCTGAATCTCTGGTCGAGGAAGTCCGTCCCCAGAGGCCCCAGAGAGCCGCACCCCCATCTGGAACGGCCCCTCAGCCCCGCTTGGAGGTGAGCCTGGCCGGGGCTCCTGGCTGCAGTCGGCTGTCCTCCCTGGTTGTCAGTCTGTCCCCAATGCCCAGATGTGGGTCTGGTGTCCTTGCTCCCTGTGGGCCAGACCCCGTCCTAAGGCACGTCAGCAGCCGCAGTCCAGGCCCCTCCCACCTGCCCCCGCCACGAGAGCACCCAGTGCCCACCATCTGCTTGGACATTGCTGCCTCTCGGCCTACCACCTCTGACCCAGCTGGGCCTGACAGTCTTGATAACACGTCAGTCACACGTGCTAACTTGGAGGACCTTCAATGACGGTGGGGGAGGGCTGACCAGCCCCCCCACCCCCGCAGAACCCACCCTGCTCCCCAATCAGCCCACACCCTCCCCAGCTCTCCCCCAAGGCCTGCAGACTGGTAAGCAGGAAAGCATCAACTCGGCAGCCCCCAGGAGCACTGGCTCCTGTGCAGCCCCTGAAAACATTAAAAAAAATAATAATAAATATATCTATATCATCAGAGAATTCTAAGTCGATTTCTACATTTTGAAACCCAAGTTTAAATATGCAAGGGGCATAAATTCTGTCATACCGTGAACTTTTAAACATACAGATCTTCCTTAACTTACAGTGGGATTACATCCCAATGAACCCATCGTAAGTTGAAAATATCTTGTTAAGTTGAAATATATTTAATACACCTAACTTCCCAAACATCAAAGCTGAGCCTTGCCCCCCTTAAACGTGCTCGGTGTAAACTCACATTATCCTGCAGTTGGGCAAAGTCACCTGATACAAAGCCTATTTTATAGTAAAGTGAGTGTCTCCTGTAACTGATGGAATACTGTACTGAAAGCGGAAAACAGAGTGGCTCTCTGGGCCCAGCATGGTTGTCAGTGCACTGGTTGTTCACCCTCCTGATGGCGGGGCTGGCAGGGCTGCAGCCACCACTGCCCAGCATCAGAGGGAGCGTCCGACCGCGTGCTGCCAGCCTGGGAGAAGGTTAAAGTTCACAATTTGAGGGCTTCCCTGGTGGCGCAGTGGTTGGGAGTCCGCCTGCCGATGCAGGGGACACGGGTCCGTGCCCTGGTCCGGGAAGATCCCACATGCCGTGGAGCGGCTGGGCCCGTGAGCCATGGCCGCTGAGCCTGCGCGTCCGGAGCCTGTGCTCCGCAACGGGAGAGGCCACAACAGTGAGAGGCCCGCGTACCGCAAAAAAAAAAAAAAAAAAAAAAAATTGTATTTCCATGTACGTCCTCTACAGGATCTCACTGTAATACAATTTGTTATGATTGAGAGTCTTTCACCAATCATCTTAACCTAACATTATGTAACAAAAACATGTATGAATATTTAAATTTAATTTTTACATTTCTTGTGCATAGGCTAAATTTAAGTTTAAAAACTTCTTCTGGAATATTTGATGAAAATCCACTCCTAAGCAGTTCAGCCTGTGTCACCTTAGAATCTGGGCATTTGGTTGACCACAACGCCACGATCACATCTGAGAACTTTAACACCGACGTGAGCATATCACCAAATATCCCATCTGTGTTCCCCAAAATGGCCCGTGTCACTTCTTTTCGTCCAGGCCCCAGTCGAGGGCCAGTGCGGCGTTTGATCGCACGCCCCTGTTCTCCTCTGACCTATACCACACTCCCGCTCCCGCTCCCGCTGGAAGAGCCCGGGACAGCTGTCCCGTACCTGCTCCCGCTCCCGCTGGAAGAGCCCGGGACAGCTGTCCCGTAGATACCCCGCAGTCTGGTTGTGCTTCCTTGCGACTAATCCACGCTCAGGATGATGCTGGGGGCTCCTGGCTGCACCCACCAGGGGCACTGCCCCTTGTCCCCTTCCTGCCACAGCTTGGTGAAGGCAGTGCCCCTAGGTGTCGGAAGGCAAAAGTGCAGCCTGCTGGGCTCACCCCCCAATCTGATGGGAGACGTTTGAGTTGATATCCACCCCCAACCACCTCTGACCCCAGTTTCCGTCAAGGCCCCCTCCCGCCTAACTCTCACATCCTGAGCGCCAAGTGGGCAGAGCTTGTTCTGACCCGTAACCACCGCCCTGTAATGGGTGCTGTAGGGCCCCATTACCCCTGCCTGTGTGATGCACTTAACCTCACGACACAAAAGAGATGCTTCAAAACTGCAGCAACACGCAGCTCTTCCACTGACGTTGCTGTAAGCTTCTAGAAGACACGTGATACGGCCTAGAATAGAAGAACGCATCTAAGGTAGAAATTACGAGGCATAATTGGTATCCATCCATCCCCCGACACCCCCAAGGTAACCGCCATTGTTCCATAAAGTTTTATTTTAAAGTAAAAGACATTGGCCCCTTTTCATTAATACTCAGATGCTGTTGCTGGCCAGGAAACCTGAGCCCAAGTCCCGTCCTCAGGTAAGAGTTTAGGTCATTCCAGAAGCCTGGCACCTGCACAGCCCGGTCCTAAGGGTACTGTGGCCCCGTACAAGCTGCCGGGACCCCACCTTCTCGGGGCAGGGGACGAGGTGCACTCACCCTCCCCGAAGGGGAGACAGAGGCTGGCGCTGCCACTTGGCGACAAGGGGCACAGAACAGAGGCCGGCCGGGGGAGGGGGAGGGGCCGGGCACTCGGCAGAGCCGCGCTGCCCACAGTTCCAGGGCAGGTGAGTGAGGCTCCCGGAGCTGCAACACGACACGCGTCCTCTGAGAGACGGTGACCGGGGCCTCTAGGGAGCTGCCAGAGCTCCGGTGGGGCAGGAAGGGCCGGGAGCCAGACCAGACCCTCCTCCCAGCTCCAGCACTGCCCCCGCCCCCTGCCCCAGCAGCAGGACCCTCGTGGACCTGACCCTGTCCCTCCAGGGCTGTTGCTGCTAGTTCTGAGCCAGTTCCCGTGGCCGCGCTGCTCGGGGCTCAGGGTGGTGAAGGGGAGACCTGGGAGCCAGGGGCTCCTGGACCACCTCCCCACCATCCCGCCAAGGGCCTGGCCCGCTGCTGGGCTCTGCCGCCGCCACTGCCAGCCCCGACCGTGGCACCTCTTGTTACGA